>NW_026596034.1:2602066-2664422 GCF_907164565.1 Psammomys obesus
AAGAAGAAGAAGAAGAAGAAGAAGAAGAAGAAGAAGAAGAAGAAGAAAAGAAAGCTTCACCAAACAGAGAAAATAATAAAAACTCAAGAAGGTTGTAAGTAAATAATAGGGATTCCTGAAAAGATAAAACAGAAAAAATGAAAAAGAAAATTTAAAAAATTGAGCCAAACCAAAATATTCCTAAACCCAAAGACAAAATTCATATTGAAAAACTTTGATGAGTAGCTTAAATCCTGAGTATTGATTTTTACATATATACATTCTATTCCATTTAGTTATTTATTTGGTGAGACAGGTCTTGAAAAGTCACCCAGGCCAGATCAGACCAGCTTTGAATTTGTGATCCTCTTGCCTCAATCTCACAAGTGGCATGTACTGCAAGGTCTGGTTCTGAATGCTGGTTTAACCACTCAAAATAAAAACAAAGTTTAAAATAGTTATTTTCATAAAGTGGAAAATAGAAATATAATGAAAAATTGAGTTTTTTCTAATTGTTTGGTATAATTTGATGAAAATAAAGTTGTATAGAAAATGCACTAAACTCTAACATGAAAATTAGCTTAAAAATTACACTAGTGCGGGGAATCTTAGGAAAGAAGTGGGAAACAGTAAGATCTGGAGAGGACAGGAACTCCACAAGGAGAGCAACAGAACCAAAAAATCTGAGCGCAGGGGTCTTTTCTGAGACTGATACTCCAACCAAGGACCATGCATGGAGATAACCTAAGACCCCTGCACAGATGTAGCCCATGGCAGTTCAGTGTCCAAGTGGGTTCCATTGTAATAGGAACAGGGACTGTCTCTGACAGGAACTGATTGGCCTGCTCTTTAATTACCTCCCCCTGAGGGGGAAGCAGCATTACCAGGCCACAGAAGAAGACAATGCAGCCACTCCTGATGAGACATAATAGGCTAGGATCAGAAGGAAGGAAAAGAAGACCTCCCCTATCAGTGGACTTGGGGAGGGTCATGCATGCAGAGGGTGGAGGAAGGGAGGAATTGGGATGGCAGGAGGGAGGGAACCACAGGGGGGATACAAAGTGAATAAAGTGTAATTAATAAAGAATTAAAAAAAGAAAATAAATAAAATAAAAAAAATTACACTAGCTAATCTTCGAAGTTGGACAATTACAATAGGACCAAAACGCTTTGAAGACTGTACTGAAAGACTTTACTTGTTCACACTAAAAAAGACACCTTTTATTTTTCTTAGTGGTAAAACTGAATTTCATTTAACTTTTGGATATAAGCAGTTAGAGATGGTGGTTTAAAAAAGTTTACAGGGCAAGCTTTGTGTAGGCAATTAAGTTAGATGTAGCTGATTGTGGTTAAACTGAGGTCCATAGGATGCAAGAAAGCTTTAGGTCACTGCAATACTCAAGAACAATGTGTTGGTTAATATTTTTTTTTTTTTTTGTAATTAAGCTAGGGTCATCTATCAATTGAAAATAATGCCTCTAGAAGATTGGCCTGTAGGTTAAGTCTGTGGGGGCATTTTCTTGACTCATGATTGATGTGGGATGGCCCAGCCCATTCTGGATAGGGCCACCCTGGCATTTGGTCCTGGGTGCCGTAAGAGTTAGGCTGAGCAAGCCAAAGGGGCCAAGCCAGTAAACAGCATTCCTCAACAGCCTCTGCTTCAGTTCTTGCCTCCAGGTTCCTATCCTGGTTCCTGCTCTGACTTCCCTTGATTATGCACTGTGATGTGGGACTAAGGCCAAATAAATCCTTTCCTCTCCTAAGCTGCTTTTGGTCATGGTATTTTATGACAGTAATAGAGAGCAAACTAAGACAAAGGATTACAAAATAGCAATCAAAAGTTGGAATTCTTTCAAACTGCCCTGAACATGCCATGTACCACTGTCCATACTTTACCTTGGGTCTTTTGGGCCACAGCAATCCCTTCCACTACAAGTACTGTTATTAGCAACACTAGAGAAAGAAAAGAATAGTTAAAAGTTGAATTTATATTACATTTTACTAAGTCTACAAGAAAATTCTGATGACAATAAAATTGATAATTAAGATAAATTTTTAGACTGGTAGTATTATGGAGGCCAAGCTGGCTTTGAACTCAAATCTACTTTCCTTTATCTCCCAATTGCCCAATTATAAACATGTGTCACCACACTGGGCTTAAAGTCACCACTTCTTTCCAACATTCACTACTGAGTCTTTAAAATATTAAATGTTATATCCTTGGGCTGGTGAGATAGTTCATGGGGTAAAGGTACTTGCCACAGAGCCCGACAACCAGAGTTTGATCTCTGGAATCCATATGGTGGAAGGACTCCTGAAAGCTGTCCTCCTACCATGGTGGGAGCGAGTAAAAGCTTAAACATGTAAACACATGTGCCCACATACATATTCACAATGTAAATAAATAAATGCTATATTCCAGTTTGACCCTTGATTCTGTACTTGTTTATATAAGCACTAATAACTACTATGTGGCATTTAAAACATTTTTCAATATGAAAGCAAGTTCACATACGTTACACAGAATTTTGCTAAGCCTAACTACTCCATTTACTCTATCTGAAAAGTATTCATGCATTTGGCTAGTTGAACAATGTGTTATACCAAAGCTCAACTGGATCACCTGACTTCTAAAAGTCAACTGAAGCTGCTATTGTGCACAACTGTGCTATGGTTTGTGTTGTTAACAAGAAGTTAGACACTAAAGCTATTTCACTCTCCATTCCCAAATATATGACCAACTAACAATATATTTGTTTTGGTTCGTGTTTTAGAGATTTTAAAAACATTTTTATGAATGGTACCTTCTTCCATTGAGTGGAAAACATATTACCAGCCTGTCCCAAACTACTGTGCAACCTGAAGTAGCTATTCATTTAGTCAATAACACTTATCTCCCAAAGGGCAAGTTCTGTGAAGGCAAAGATATGGCTAGAGAAATCAGCAAAATATCTAACAGTATATGCTTCAGGAAACAGGTGAATAAAGGAGTTTGAGCTTTGTTTATCTACCATACTAGCTGTGAAGCCTTTTTAGCTTATTTTACTTATTTGCAAAATTAGAAAGATGTACTAACATACGGGACAGTCTCACTGGCGTGCTTATCGTATCCTATACAACAAGCTCTGAGAAGACCATTAATTTAGTGAAATGCTTGTTATATAGGATACGATAAGTACGCCAGTGAGACTGTCCCGTAGGTTAGTACATCTTTCTACCTGTAATATAGGCAAAGAAAGGTTTAAAGACTGTATAATGGAAACACAGAGAGGGGAGCTGATATTCATTTAAAAGAACAAAGTGAGGAAAACATTTGCCAGACCTTATGGACTTGAACTTATGAGAAAAGAAACACCGTGGTATAGTGGGTTAGAAAAAGAAAGAATAAGACTGGAGAGTTAAAAAAAAAAAAAAAACAAAAACAACAAAACTCTTAAATACCATGTTGATGGATTTGGACTTTCAATTACAATGACAAAAACAAGAAAACCACTGTAGATTTTGTTTATTTATTTATTGTGGTGCTAGGGAATGAACCCATAGCCTTGCACATGCTAGCCAAGTGCAGTACCATTTAGCTGAATTTCTAGCTCTTCACTATAGTTCTTATTTTTTTTTATTTACTTTTTTTTTCTGTTTGTTTTGTAGACAGGATTTTATTTTATGTAGCCTTGGTTGTCCTGGAACTGCTAGGTAGACCAGGCTGGCCTAGAATTCAGAGATCTGCTGGGATTAAAAGGATGTACCACCACACCCAGTCACTCACTATTATTTTTTAAACCAAGAGACTGTATAACTGCATCTAAATTTCAGACCAATACTCCTAATAGTTGTGTGGAGGCTAAAGTTGATTTACTGAAGCAGAGAAGTAATTGTAGAATTGGAAAGGAGAGAGACTAATGACATAATTAAAACACAGGATGAACTGCAATTTATAACTTACAAGATGTTAAGGGAGAGGGAAATACAGTGGTTGGAGACTTTGTCAAACGACTGAGTTAGCAGAACACAGGTTTATTTAATAGCATGCCTTCAATATCTATTAACAAGTCCCTCAGTGTATACTTGTCACTTAGTTTACATCTTAAATAGAAGTAGTTGACCTCTTCATCTTTGGTTTTTTGAATCCTTAGTAACCTTTGTCTTCTCTCAACTATATGAGTTGCCTTTTCCTTTTGTTGCTTACAGACAGTATTAAAGATCTCATGTAGGAATAAACAATCCTTTTTTTCCCTTTTCTTTCTCTCTTTCTTTTAAATTCCCATTTTAGGTGTGATGGTGCATGTCTTTAATCCCAGAATTCAAGAGGCAGAGGCAGAGGCAGAGGGTCTCAGTGAGTTCTAGGACAGCCAGAGTTACATGATGATATCCTTTCTCAAAACAAAACAAAACAAAACATGTCCCATCTTTATACTGGAACTAAATTAGAGGGACAGAACCTGGAACTTAAAAACAACCACTACAACAAAATAAGATTTATGATTATAAAACAAAACAAATTCCAAACCCAAGACATCAGGAAGTTGAAATTCAACAAATACAACACCTATTTATGTTAATTATCCTGTCATAGGAAGCTATGTCCTATGGTTTATGATTCAGATGACACAAAACTGGTCAAAAAATTTTGTTCATATTCTTTCCTTCCAGAATCACAGATGTAACTGTTTATCAGTTGTCAAATTTATAACTGATAGCTTTAAAGCTAGTGCCACAAAGCCAGTAGACATAGTAAGAAATCAACAAACGGGCTGACAGTGGCTTAGGGGCTAACAGCACGTAATGCTCTTGTAAAGGACTTGGTTTTAGTTCCTAGCATCGACATGGTGGCTCAAAACCATCTGGAGCCCCAGTTCCAGGGGATCCAGTGCCCTCTTCTGGCCTCCAAGGAGAGCAGGCACACATGTGGTGCATATACATACATGAAGGTAAAACATTCATATATATGAAACAAAAGTAAATAATCTTTAGTAACAGAATCCAGAAAACCAACAGAACAATTTATGGTAAAAAAGTATCAGAAAACAAAAAATCATAATAAGCAAGAAACACTTATATACATGAAATACATTTAAAAACAAATGGTTCTGGAATAGTATATCAATCATGGAAATAAGTCCCAGATTTGTTTATGTGTATAAATTATTTCAATAGAGACAGAAACAAATGTTTTTATTTTACACATTTTATTAAAATCTATAACATACATATTTACTTTATATACAAATGGGAAAAGTGATTATATTATCATCAATATGTATCAAAAAGAATTCAGCTTAGTAATATTAAATGATGTAGATTTGGGGCTACAGTGAATGCCAAAAGCAGTTGCTATTCTTTCTGAGGATCAGAGTTTGCAGTACTCAAAGTTAGTGACTCAAAACTGCCTGTAACTACAGGAGATCTCATACCTTCTTATTGCTTCCTAGCACACACACACACACTAATAAATATTTAAATAAAATACAGATTTTAATGAAAAGAAAAAATATCACTAGGAAAAATTTTTTTTAATGGTTCATTTATTTGTTCTTTTTTTCTTTATTAATTACACTTTATTCACTTTGTATCCTCCCTGTGGTTCTCTCCCTCCTCCCATCCCAATCCCTCCCTTCCTCCACCCTTTGCATGCATGACCCTCCCCAAGTCCACTGATAGGGGAGGACTTCTTTGCTTCCTTCTGATCCTAGTCAATTAGATCTCATCAGGAGTGGCTGCAAGGTCTTCTTCTGTGGCCTGGTAAGGCTGCTTCCCCCTCAAGGGGAGATAATTAAAGAGCAGGCCAATCAGTTCCTGTCAGAGACAGTCCCTGTTCCTATTACAATGGAACCCACTTGGATACTGAACTGCCATAGGCTACATCTGTGCAGGGGTCTTAGGTTATCTCCACGCATAGTCCTTGGTTGGAATATCTCACTAGGAAAAATTTTAAGGCAAAAAGAAAGACTTCAGGGCCTGGAGAGATGGGCTCAGAGGTTAAAAACACTGGCTCCTCTTTCAAAGGTCCTGAGTTCAATTCCCAACAACCACATGGTGGCTCACAACCATGTCCTCTTCTTGTGTGCAGGCGTACATGCAAGCAGAATACTGTATAAATAATAAATAAGTACATCTTAAAAAAAAAAAAGAAAAAAAAGACTTCCATCAAGTAGTATGCAAACTGGGAAGACAGAGCCATTGGAATAAATTGTTAATATGGTCCAAAGGAATGAAGACGTCTTGCCTTATAGAAAGTTCCTGCTCAGGTACTTAAGCTGGCTCAAGTGTTCAGTACTGACTGGTTGATATGTACAGTTAAAGGCTGGGTGTGGTAGAGATAGGTTGGTCTCTGTGAGTTCCATGCCAGCCTGTCTACACAGTGAATACCAGGCCATCTCTGACTATATAGTGAGACCCTGTCTCAAAAATCAAACCAAACCACCAAATGAACAAAACAAAACATAGTTTACTGTAGGTCAAATAGGTCATTGGTTAATTTTATCTTGGTAGCTGAAATAGGAATATGAATAGT
Source organism: Psammomys obesus (assembly GCF_907164565.1). Classification (NCBI taxonomy): domain Eukaryota; kingdom Metazoa; phylum Chordata; class Mammalia; order Rodentia; family Muridae; genus Psammomys; species Psammomys obesus. Next base: position 2,608,557 of record NW_026596034.1, read on the forward strand.
AGAGGACTGCAAATGTTCACCTTGCAGTGTCTCCATGAAAAAAGTACATATGTGATATCAATTCACCCTTCTGTCAGGAAATTGTTACCAGAATTCATTAAAAATATTATATATGTAACATATATACAAGAGCTCTATCTACAGGTACACCTGCATACCAGAAGAGGGCATCAGATCCCAGGATAGATGGTTGGGAGCCACCAAGTGGTTTTTGGGAACAGAACTCAGGACCTCTGGAAGAGCAGACAGTATTCTTTACCATTGAGCCATCTCTCCTGCCCCCAGACTTCATTTTTAATGTAGACAGTCACCTGGTAGTATTCTTGGAGCCAGCTGCTAGTTAGAGCATCTAGATATCTACTAGACCTCTAAAGTCTCTTGTGTTAAGTGGGTTCTGGTTTCTTGTTGGAATGAATAGAGTCTTAAAGATTTTAACACTACCCTGAGTCCAGTGAAATAGTCTCTTGTAATATCTGTTAAAACAGGTTATGGTGCTCTTAAAGAGAAGTGAAATGTTATCCCTAGTACAAAGAGAATCACTGAAAGTGATAAGGCAAAAAGGCAAGAGGGAACTGGTGGCAGATAAGGCACTTGTAGAAATTTAGTCAACTTTTAAGAGTCTGAAAGTTTCCAAATCAATCTGGCTCAAAGTCTCCAGGTACAATTTGAGGAACTTGCAACAGCACAAACACCATGCTCTGCAACAAGGACTATTATTTAGGAGTATATAGGTGAAGCTTAATGGTCTTGTACAGGGAACTGGTGACTGTGTTAACAGCATAGGAAGTATGGTGGCTTTGGGTAAAAGCACTTTCTGAATAAGGCAAAGTTCAATCCCCAGAACAGAGTCATTAGAGTTGTTCTCTGATCTTCATGTGTATGTTGTTGTGCCCTCACCCACACAACAAGAAGAAAAATTAAAAACCCAGGAAAGGTTCAGGTTTTAATTATGTATTCATTCTCGGTGGCACCAATTCCTAGCAATCCTAGTATTTTTCCAATATCTAACTCAATCACCAGGATAGTTCCTCCTGGTAAATCATACCCTTTGGAATGCCCACAGGCATATAAGAATATTATTCTTATAATGAAGGATTGGCATCAGGGTAAGTACTCTAAAATAATTTAAAAAAGCCTCTCTCTCCACTATGTTATCTGGGCTGGGAATAGTAGTCTATTTGCAAGATGGACTTACATGGCTAGATATCCAAGAGGTAGGTGCCTCCAATCTCTAATCACCAACCCATATTCTAGCACAAATGAAAATAATCCCAACAGCGCACAAACGAGCCCTGACTATTTTTTTTTTTTTTTGGTAAGATGACTTTCAGTAGAGAGGGAGGTGAGAAGAAAAGAAACACCAAGTCAGCGAGGAAGAAACCCAGACAGGAATTCATTTGCTGTGATGGGTAGGTGTAGACTAGTAGAAGTGAGAAGGTTCATTTTGGTAACAACACAGTTTAGCTTTGTAAGTAGGTTTATTTATTTATTTTTAAATCTGCTCAAGATACAAAGTTAAATCTAGAAGCAGGAAAAATAGCACAGAAATCCTACTAAGCGGATTTATTACTGAAAGGCTTCAGGACAGAACACTGTAGAACAGGCCTTGGTAAAGTTGTAGACATCAGAGAATGATTAGGCTACTCATACCAAAAACTTCAGTAGGAGTGTGATGGCATATCCAATATTCCATTAAGTTTCTGTTCATGGCCAAGAGCTGAGAGTTAGATGACAGTGATCTGTTCAGGACAGTAGAAATGACTAGCATAGCCAGAATAATAATGAAAATCACTATTAGATTTCAATGGCAGAGAAGCTGTGTGGGGAAGACAAAAGGATCAGGTGGTGCTGGCTACAGGTTGTTTATAATTTCCTCTCATGATAGGTCATAGTAGTCTAGTTAGTCTAGGTAGTGAAGACCTTTAGAGAAATGTGTTAGCAAGAGGATTAAAGAACTGGTATGCATGTCAGTCAGTGTGATATACAAAGAGACACTGGTGTTACAGGACTATGAAGAAAGAAAATAATTTATCATAGGGAAGTAGCATAAAGAAAATTCAAGTTTCCAACTAGATGCAAATTCATTCTGAAGTACTATTTTTTTTTTTTTTTTTGAAGTACTATTCTTGTTCTGGTTCTTGGAAGAAGCTGTTTTCTCAGATGTCATCTTATTTCTTGTGGAATGTAGGCTTTCTTTTTTTTTAAATTTAATTTAATTTTTTGTTTACTTTATTGTAGATTTTTTATTTTAATTTTTATTAATTACCTTTTATTCACTTTGTATTTTTATTTTATTTTTATTAATTACACTTTATTTACTTTGTTTCCCAGCTGTAGCCCCTTCCCCCTCCCCTCCCCATCCCACCCTTTCTCCCTCTTTTCCTATGCCCCTCCCCCAGTCCAATGAAAGGGGAGGTCCTCCTCCCCTTCCATCTCACCCTAGTCTATCAGGTCTCATCAGGACTGGCTTCACTGTCTTCCTCTGTGGACTGGTAAGGCTGCTTCCCTGTCAGGTGGAGGTGAGCAGGCCACTGAGTTCATGTCAGAGACAGTCCCTGTTCCTATTATTGGGGAACCCTACTGGACACTGAGCTGCTATGAGCTACTTCTGTGCAGGGGTTCTAGCTCTAGGTTATCTCCATACATGGTCCTTGTTTGGAGTATCAGTCTCTGAAAAGACCCCTGTGCTCAGATTTTTTGGTTCTGTTGCTCTCCTTGTGGAGCTCCTGTTCAAGGAAATCATGAAATTTGCAGGCAAATGGTGGGATCCAGAAAAGATCATCCTGAGTGAAGTATCCCAGAAGCAGAAAGACAAACATGGTATACACTCACTTATAAGTGGATATTAGACATATAATAAAGGATAATCATACTAAAATCTGTACACCTAAGGAAGCTAATCAAGAAGGAGGACCCTGGGTAAGAGGCTCAATCTTCATTCACAGAGGCAAACTAGACGTAGGCTTTCTTTTTAACTTGATTTTTGTGTTTTGTACTAGAGTTGAGGTCTGTTAGCAGAGAATGAGAGGGTCAGGCGACTGTTGTAAATGGTACAGCCTAAATAATGAGCCCCTGTGCCTATACTCTTTAGATTAGCTGTCCACAGGTTAAAAAAAAGCTTCCACAGAGGGAAAGACATAAGTTAGTTAATAGCACTTGCTGGAGTCCTTTCATTTGGGAGTAGAGGAAACTTAAGCTAATAATATCTTTTCTAATACACTAAGCTTCAGGATGCAAGAGTGAGCTTTGTATCCCAGGTGCATGCAGTTGAAGTAGTATTTAACAAAGGTTGCAGTACACTGTAGGATGTTAAATGACCCTCTGCAGTAATGCACATATCCTTTAATGAGCACAGACTGCTGTGCACTTTGCCTAACACATGCACATTGAACAGCCAGTAACGATCTCAAAAGGAGAGAAAAATGTTTCCCTGTAAGTGTGAAGGGTTAAGGGGAACTAAGGGAAGGATCTTGGCAATGGCAGACTAAATATCTCACCAATTCTTACCAAGTGCGTCCTTACACCGTCTTGTGCAACTTACCTACTGGGGATATTAAGAAATACTGATAGGGTGATATTTTTTACAATTTGAATAATTTGTCTAGTATAATAAATTCTTTCATTACTACAAAGTTCCTCAGGTATCTTTCTGTTGAATAATGTTTTTCCACGGCTCTAGACTAGTGCTAAGGGGCAGCTTCAACTCAATCTGAAAACATGCCAGCTATAACCGACACATATTAGCACCCTGTGAGGTGGTAAGGTGAATAAACTTTGTCAGACTTCAAATGGACCATTAGACAGTGGGAGATTACTCTAGAAGCATGATTTGGCTTTCTAGGATTGTACACAGAGATACACTTACAAAGTCGATATATCCCATGAGCAGAGTGAGGGCTTTTGACCACTTTATCAATATTCTAGGAAGACACAAAGGATAATTGTTTAGGGTGGGATGCTAATTTAGATCCACCCAAAGATGTCTCATTTAAATCAAATGATGCTCCTGTCCGTCCTCTCACACCCCACATTTCCCACTCCTGGTCATGTATGCAAAGAATACAAAGCTTGATCTTTCATTAGTTGGTGGCACAAACCTAAAGTTGAGGACACAAGGTAGCTCAGAATGACACTGATATACTTGCTTCTTGAAAGACTGCCATCTAAAGTTCATATACTTTTGTTTGAACTCTTGGAGCATTAATGACATCTGATGGGGCAAGGATACTGTCCTTACTTTCATTGGTTGTCCTAAGGAAGTGAAAACCCTCTGTGCTTACAAAGCACACCCAGGTTACATGTGACCCTCAAAATATAGCTATTATCTGTATAACCTTCCTAAAGTCAGTGACTGGAGCTCTAACTTTAGAAAAGGGATTGGATTCTATAATCTTGTCAAGGGAAACTATAGCAAATTTGATTTGAAAGTGACTAGCAGATCATTTGAGATAAAATCTTTTGCAAACTAAGTGTTGTACTATGTATTCCACAGAGGAGTTTCTTGTGCATCTAGTAGGGAGAAGCTGATCAGTTAAGGGAAAAAAGTCAGGAGGGATACCACAACCTGGGAAAGAAAGCAGAACGGCAGAACACACTGTAACAAGTGATAGTGAGGTGAGGAGGAAGAGACTTTGATAGGTGGACTGCTAACAGAGGTATTGGGTATAGTGACAACTGAAAGTAGCTTCAAAGCCAGATGTGGTGCAGGCCTGTAATCCCAGCACTCACGGAGGCAGAGGCAGTTGGATCTCTGTGAGTTGCAGGCCAACCTGGTCTATAAAGTGAGTCCAGGCCAGCGAAGTCTACACAGAGAAACCCTATCTTGAAACACATACACAGGAAAGAAAGGAAGGAAGGAAGGAAGGAAGGAAGGAAGGAAGGAAAGAAGGAAAGAAAGAAAAAGAAAGAAAGAAAGAAAGAAAGAAAGAAAGAAAGAAAGAAAGAAAGAAAGAAAGAAAGAAAGAAAGAAAATACCTTCAATAGATGACACAGATGAAAGAGGATCCCAGGATAACTGTTCAGCGAGGCAGTAACCTCATATACAGACAGAACAGTCTTTGGGCAGTAGGTCTACCTGCTGTCTGTACTGTTTTACCTTCTTAGAACTGAGGCAGGATTCTTTTGTTGTTTGTTTGTTTTGTTTTTTAAAAAACCAACAACACTGTATCTTTGTAAAGATAAGATCTTATTTATTTTAGGTATATGGGTGCTCTACCTGCATGTGCTCCTGCATGCCAGAAGGGGGAAGTAGAGGACAAAGATGTTGAGATTTGGAAGAATCTCACCTGAAGAAGCTTGGAACTGTAGGGAAGAGACATGAAATTGTCAAGATTAATAAAGAGAATATCCCATGTGTTGTGGTTTGAATAAGAATGGATCCCATAGGCTCATATATTTGAATGTTTGTTATCCAGTCAGTGGTCTTTTTAGGAAGGATTAGGATGTATGACCTTGTTGGAAGAGTTATGTCACAAGACTGTGACTGTGAGGTTTCAAAACCCACACTCAGGCTCAGTCTTGCTCTCTCTCTTGCCTGGAGTTTTTGGGTCAGAATTAAGGCCTTAACTACTGCTCTACCATCATGCGTTGCTGTGTGGACACCACACTACCTATCACAATGATCAGAGGCTAACCCTCTGACACTGTTAAGGAGGTCCCCAATTAAATGCTTCCTTTTATAAGTTGTCTTGGTCATGCTGTCTCTTCAAAGAAATAGAACAGTAATTAAGACACTATGTCAAACAGCAATCTCATTAGCTTCACTAATCAGTTTTTGGTTACCATAACAAGTCTCTGAGAAAAAAGAAAGATTTATTCTGGCTCACGGTTTCCATGATGGGTAGATTGCTCCATGGCTTTTGGACTGAGGGTAGAGAGGGTGTGGTAGTAGCCTCTCATAGCAGCCAGAGTGCAGAAAACAAACAAACAAACAAACAAACAGAGGTAGGGGCTAAGACAAGATAAATTCCTCAAAGGCAAACCTCAGTGGCTTCCTTCCTCCACCAGGCACTACTGAGGCACTCTTTTCTCAATAGCTCATTCAGAATAAGCCTAGTAGACAATTCATTGGTAAAGTAGTGCCTTTATGTGGTGGTTTGAATAGGAATGGGCCCCACAGATTCATCTATTTGAATGCTTGGCCATATTAATAAGTGTGGTCTTGTTGGAGGAAGTGTGTCACCGTGGGCTTTGAGGTCTTCTATGCTCAAGATATACCCAGTGTAGTACACAGTCTCTCAAGATGTAGAGCTCTGAGCGTCTTCTCCAGCACCTTGTCTGCATGCATGCCACCATGTTTCCCACCATAGCGATAATAAAAGAAACTAAACCTCTTAACTGCCTCAGTTACATCTGTTAGGATCCTTTTAAAGGAAAACATATCCTTATTGTGGTCATGGTGTACTTTTACAGCAGTAAAACCCTAGCTAAGATACTTTATTATTCAATTACCTCCCAAGAGTGCCATAATATAATTTTTTTTTCTGTAGTACAGTTTATTTTCATGTAAATGTATGTGTAAAATAGAGGTTGATTTCAGGTATCTTCCTCAATCATTTATATTCATACACATATATGTATATATGTATGTATAATTCTTTGACAACTTCAAATATGTATAAACTGAGTTTTGGGTCAATTTTTCATACCCCAATTACTCTCACACACTCATATATACCACCTTGCTGAAACCCTGATTCTCCTCATAAGCCTCCTCCTACTTTGACGTCTTCTATTTTTTTTTGACCCAATGAGGTTAATTATCTTTGTAAAAGCATGAGTAGGGGGTTATTGTGTTAAACCTTCTAACTAGTTACATTTACAACCATAGCTTAGTACTGCTCTCAGCCTTTACTAGAGAAGCTTCATTTTGAAGTGGGCGCTCATGAATGCAGCAACTCATTAATGCAGTGACTCCCAACTAGTTAAACTGTGGAAACTAAGCGACCATGAAATGTTTGTGTCTAAACCGGACATCTATATCAACCCATCTAAGGCTTAGAGAACATCATGGAAAGAAGGTACAAGGGATAGAAGAGCCTAAGGTTAGGAAGGAGTACTGTGCAACACTGTCTTTCACTCTAGACATGAGTACAGGATATGGCCACTGTACTCATGAACTCATCATAGCTATGCTAAGCTGGGTCCATCATTTCATCAAGCATGGGGGAAGGGCTCACGAAGAGCCAGCTCTTACTGAGGGACTCTAAGCAATTAGTGGGTGCTGAGGGAGGAACACCATTTTCTTCAATGGTATAGCTTATCAATAAATAAGTTGTCTACCTTACTTTTTGAGAAAAGGTCTCGCCATTAATCTGGAGTTGGTTAACTTCATTAGACTTGCTAGCCAGCAAGCCCCTGTGATTCTGCTGTCTCAGCCTTTATAGTGCCAGGATTATAGGCATACTTTACTGTGCCTTTTACGGCAAGCATAGTACTTACTGAGCCACCCACCAGCCCCTGGGTTTATATCCAAACCACAACACTAGTTCCTTTTCAATTGTAGTATTTAATTACCTTAGTTGGTTTTAAACAAGGAATATGACCATGGAACAAACATTCCTAGTTTTGCTTGAAGATGAGTAGTGAAGTAGCCTTAGCAGGGTTTAACTGTTTGTATTTGAGGCAAATGATTGCAAAACAGTCAGTTTACAGAACCCAAACAAACATAAACTCAAAACCAGGTCTTTTGACTGAGATGTAAAGGCCACTGGAATTTTGTTGTTGTTGGTTTTTTGGGACAGGGTTTCTCTGTATAGCCTTGCCTCTTCTGGACTCACTTTGTAGACCAGGCTAGCCACGAACTCACAGAAATTGGCCTGTCTCTGCCTCCCACAGTGCTGGGATTACACGCGTGTGCACCGTGCCCGGCTTGCCACTGGGAATTTTAACTTGAGGGTCCTTAAGATTTGATTTGTTTTCTCCTAGTAAAGGCTTGCATGGCTTTACGCTTATCCTTTTTAATAGTTTTGATTAGTTAAAAGATGTTTTATGGGGATGTTGTGCTGCCCTGTTGAAATCCTGTTACTTGACCAGGTGTTGATGGCTTCTGAATCTAGCTAAAGATCAAGTTATATAACTTTAGAGTTTCTTCTAAGTTTTGTCAAAGGTGTGTTCCAATATATTAAAGTGATTAAGGGTACAGTGCTCTATGGATTTCTGGGAAGGTCTTTTATATATTTTAAGGAGCTATTTATTTATATGAGTGCTTGATTTGCTCATATGCCTTCATGACAAAAGGGCACTACAGCCCATTATAATGGTTGTGAGTCACCATGTGGTTGCTGGGAATTGAACCCAGGACCTCTGGAAGAACAGCCAGTGCTTTTAACCACCGAGTCATTTCTCTTGCTCTGGGAAGGTCTTATATCAAGAATGACTTTTAGCTTCATCTCTTTCTCTTTCTTTCTGTGAATTATCAAATCATAGGTTCTTAGCTTAAAATCTTCACTGGACTTTGCCATTTGGCAGCTAGCTTCCATTCCTGAGCCTGGTAAAACATATCTGGAATTCAGAACAATCAGTTTGGGGGACTGGGAATTTTTGACAATTGCTGAACATACAAGTTAGTACAAAAAGTGCAATATACTTCTAGTTATCTAGATCTTAAAGGGTACAATTAAAAAAAAGTCTTCAATGACTGGATAAAGGAGTAGGGATATCAGAAGAGGAAAATGAAGAGAAGTCTGGAGACTAGAGGGGTGTGTAAAAAGGAGGAGAGCAGATGGCTGGAAAAATGTAGATTGTAGCCAAGTAGAAGCAAAGCTGGCTGTCTTTGCTTTAGTAGCACTCCTGGTTGTAACTTTGTTGATGTTAGTTTCTTTGTTAAGCTTGTTGAGTTTTGGTTTGAAATTATTATGAGACAAGCAACAGTGAAATCTTAGACTTATTTATAAGCATCGAAACACTAATTTAAAAATGCTTCCCAATCCTTTGGCCATGTTTAGTATTTTATCTATGTTAACTGGGCATGCCAACAGAAAAGTTTCAGCTCATTGTGGGTTATCTAGATCCAGAGACCTAACCAACCACTTTTCTGGATATAACTTTTAGTCATGAAAAAAGATGGAGTGACTAGAGATGACTGATTAGCAGAGGGCTTAAACCCTCGCTTACCTGTTTTGTGTGCACCTAAAGAAGTCTCTTTGTACAACTTAAGACCTCTGCATCAATCAGAGACAGTATGAAACAAAAGGGGCTTGTCCAGTGTGCCTGGTCCAGCCAAGGAGACAACTGAACTTATGGGACTTTTGTTGATGTGTATGTGTTTGTCCAGAATACTGTATGAAAACAAAAAGACCCCTTTGGACCTCAATTTGGATACCATTGACTGTCAATACAAATTTGCTAAGAAAGATTTTAAACATATAAGGGGGTTGTATTTCAATATTTTGCAAACTGAGGAAATAATAGCTTTTGGTACAAAATCCAAATATGATTTAAAATCACAAAAAGAGAGCTGGCTGTTAAAGAAACAGCTTTGGCTACAGTCCTATATAGATGATGAATAGCAGTTTGAAGAAAGTGCTGGGCTTACTGGCTGATATTTAAGCTTATTTTCAGTCACAGTTAATTGTTTACTCTTGGTAAGCAAAAACAAGACTTCTTTTAGGGGTTATTTATCTTTTTAAAAAAGTTATTTTACATGTGTTTTGCCTTCATGCACATATGTGCACCATGTGCATGCTTGGTGTCCTCATCAGATCCCCTGGATATGCAGATGTTTGTGAGCCACCATATGGGTTGTAGGAACTGAAACCAAGTCTCTGCAAGAACAAGTGCTCTTGACAGTTGAAATAGGAATGAACATACTCAGGCAAGGACCAAAACATTCAGTTATTCTTCTTTATTAGAAGATGAGTAAAGATGAGCACCCTATACTTGCAAGCAAATGGTTACCAGATCCACTTTGAATCTAAGTTCAGTTAGCCTACTGGGATCCTTCTATAACAATTAACTTTTTAGTAAGTTCACCCAAGTGTTGCTATGGCTATTAAAAAGGATATATTATATCCTGCCATTGGATTGTAGAGTGGCACAACTTTTTGGATGTTACAGCTGGTAATAGGTTATGGTATTAAAAACATACAGGCCCCACCTTGCCATTTTATTTCAAGTTTGAGAAAGGAATTAGAGATAGTATTTCTCAAAGTTTAATGTGCACCAGTCACCTCCAAAGTTATCAGATCAGATAGTGGTGGGTGAATGGGGTTTACTTTTAGCTATCTCGATGCCTAAAGCAGCACTCAGGAATCTGTATCTGAAGGAACTACTGATGCTGGACCTGGGGCCATACTGCGAGGGCCACTGCAATAGGATTACAGTTTCCTAAAAGAAACAGATAGGCCGCTTTTTTTCTTCTTTGATACTAACAGACAAGTCTGGACCAATAACAGATGAGGCAGCAGATGGGCTGAACTGTTTCTTGTAATGTTGATCAGGTGAATTGCTTTACTGTTTTCTTAAGCCCCTACAAATATTTCTTATTTTTTTCTGACACTTGCTATGAATCTTTCTGCATCAAGAAAAATCACATCTACAATTTCCAAAACCTCCTTCTTTTAAGAACCTCTTTCAAATTAAGGTTACTTGACAGAATCCTCATTTTAACTGCTGTGACTATTTACTAGCTCCCTAGCAATCTGAATTTCTTACTTTCACTGACTTTGTACATTCCTATATTAGCATTAAGACTGGAATATGTAGCAGGAATACCAAAATGAACAGTTTAAACAATCTACTATCATATTTCTGATATGTAAACAAATAAACTAGAGATAAACAAAGCAAAGTGAAGGCTATTATCAGAGACCCAAGACCATGCTATCTTACTTAGTTATGCTTTGTATTTCCAAGGCCATTCATGACTGAATGTAAATATTAGGTTGCCAGCCATTACAACTTCTATATTTACCATGCATGAAGGAAAACACGGTATAGAACATCTTTTTTTCTTAAAACAACAACAACAACAACAAAAACAAAACCAAAAAAAACCTTGCCCAGAATCTAAATTATCTTAAAACAAAAAGTTTATTATAAATAAAAAGTAGCAGTTTTCTTAAGATGTACACATCATTCTATATTATAACTTCCAGCTAGACAGAATCACATGGCCATACCTAACTCTCAGAGAGTCTGAGAACAATTTTTATTGTAACTGTGTTTTTAACTAAAACTCAGTGAATTACTGAAGAAGAGTAAAATGGCTATTTAGTGACACTCTAAAGTTTATGCTATAGTCTTCTGTGGACTACTGTGCATAAAGTAGCCAGTTATCTTTTCAAAGTGTAATTGAGATCACACTATAGCTTTTCATAGAATCTTCCAAAAGACTCCCATTTTATGTAAATTAAATCTGCCAGCCACACTCTTTTGAGGTCCAGTGCAATCTGGCACCTGATTACTTCTGTCATCTTCTGATTGCCACAGGTCTTCAGTTCCAAGTAGTTCTGGTCTTAGGTACTAGCCCACGTTATATATCTAGAATTAGTCTCTGCGTGGCTGGTTCCATCATGTTTTCTGAGGCTTCTCCAATTTCTAAATAAGCTCTCTGTTTTATCATCTTACTCAGTTGCTACTATTTTTTTATAGTATCTGATTTTTTTCATGTGTGTACATGTGCTTATTTAGTTTCTCCTTATTAAAGAGAGAGACCATGTTTGTCTGGTTCACTGACATCTCTTCACTGCCTAGAAGACTGGACTGGCCCATAATAGCACTCCATACAAATTAGATGAATACACGAAGTGACTAAGCAGGAATCTGATTGCCCACAGCACTGAAAGCTGTACTCATCGACAAATTCACACTTCACTTAAAAAGTAGCATGTGCACAGCTCAGCTTTTTATTTGAGCATAAATCTGGGGATATGAAATGAACAGTTTTTTCCCTCCTTCATTTTATTCAGATACCAGATATTACTCTTGGTTTATCAACCTGATTCAACTTATCTTTGCTAGCAATTAAACATGCCTCTTTTTAGGTATTCCTGTTCTAAGCATCGAGGCAGTAAATGTTAGGTTTGTTAAATTTAACACAACATGACAGAATGATAGCTTTAAAAAAAAAAACAAAAAAAACCTACATTCCAAAGTACACACACACACACACACACACACACACACACACACACTCCAAACTTAAATCTCATATATTCTTAGTGGAGAATTAAGATGGTTGGTAGCCATTAGATCACTGTAGCCTACAGATGTTGATCATCCTGCCAGACACATTGGTAATAAACTGACTACAGCAGAAGTGCTTTCTCCTTCCCGAACAACGGACACAGTGTGTTAGTGAGCACTCTGAGGGCAGTTTTGTATGTATCTTGATTAAAGGAGTCAACTTTCCACATCTATAGAAACGGTCTTCAAATTTTCATGTGATCAAGCCACATCTGAAAAAATAACTGCTATCATCTAGGTAATTTCTAATATATTACTCAGTGCATAGCTGATCTAACCTAGTTTAACCAGAACAAAATTAAACTTTCAGATAAGTATATGGTACTCTTGTCATTTTGTAAGAAATAGGCTGAAAAAAAAGAAATAGGCTGAACATGCTGAAAAGTGGGTGGCCTCCTACCACAATTGCAGCAACCCTCCTCATAATTGTTCTGGATTTTGTTGTTACTTCAGAAGCACTTCTGCTATTAAGGAAACTTTAAATTCCCTGGTTAAATAACCCCTTAAGAGCCTCCTTTCTAACTCAACCTTCAGTATTCCAGAAATACATTTAAAACATCAATAATTATTTTGAAGGAGAATAAATAGGAAGGTGATAGATTATGCTGAACAGGTGATGCCTCTAAAATTTGAAATACTGTTTGAAAAACAGGTATGAAATTTACAGTCTATTATTTTCCTATCTTATGCCCAAAGGACTGAAAATGATTTTGATTTAAACTGGCTTTGTTATGCACACATACTTCCCCCTTACGGAACACTGTGGCTTGAAATGTAAATTGGTTTTTAGTTCAAGATTTATTATAATAAAACCATTGTTTGATATACAATTTCAATTGATAATTAAACATTTTTTTCTAAACTAACTCTCCCTCTTGGTCAAGTTTTCAGAAAGCTGTATTAAAAAGAAGCTTTACTGTTAAAGGGCTAGCTACCACCGTCTGTATCTTTACTGGATGAAGTTTAAGACTAGATAACAGTTCAGACAAGACTTGTAAATATATAAAGCATAGTTGAGCTCCATTATGTCATAAGCCTAACCTCAGATTACATAGCTTTGAATATAAATGGGTCTAACAGGATTTCACCGAAGCAAACGTGCAGTATTTGAGAAGAAACAATTGCTTCACAATTTCAGCGTCTGATTCTCACAGGATCGTAATGCCTAGCTGCCACAGACAGAAGGTTGGCTCAGATTCTACCTATAGTGGTAATGACAGGAGTGAAGTATTCACTTTCACTAATATTAGAAAGGCTTAAATCACCTAACAGAATTACTCTTTTGTCCTAACTGTTTCAAAATAGAAAAAGAGTAGTGGCATCTTTAAAAATTAGATTTGGGGCTGTCAAGATATCTTAGTTGGTAAAAGCACTTGCTCCCAAACCTGGCAACCTGAGTTCAATCCACAAGACCAACTTCCCACAGGTTCTGACCTCCGTATGTATGCTGTTGAATGAGCACTCCCCACATGACCGTAATTTAAAAAATTACTTTCCACTCAACACCTCACAGTCATTTCTGGTATTCAACTGGAAAATGACCACTGTATTCCAATAAAAGGATTTGAGTAAGTAGCGGCTATAATTATACAAGTGTTAAATGGACATTTAAGAGAAGAACCTCTTGCTGTGGAAAATTTACTTCACTTATCAGACACTTACAGGATACTTTTTCATTCCCTGGAATACAGACGAATAGTAGCACTGGAAAACAGTAGTTGTCTTAAAGTACATTTTAAATAACATTACTTTAGATAGGAAATATACGCATTTGATTTAAAAAGCAAAGGATTTAATATGTGCAGTAAAACCCAAGCCCTCCCTTTTTCTTTCAGCCTCCAGACTGCCTTCTCAGGTTCAAATTCTGTTAATATTTTAAAAAATTCTTCCTAGACCAAATTCTAATGCTTACAAAGCATAGTATAGAAGAATTAAAACTAGACTGTTCTTTTCCTAGTAAGCCCACAACAGCACAATTTACCTCGAGCTGTAAAAATACTTCAGCATTTAAAAATAGTTCAGGTTGAATAATACTTGAAAAATGTAATAAAAGCCAGATACTACTGTTTTTACTGGAGCTCAGCCATCACCACAGAATTTTTTCCGGATAGGTGCAATCATTCGCGTTGGCCAGAGGGGGCAGTGTGTACCCATTGGAAAGGCACAGGCGGCAGCGCTGCAATTCCTTGAGTACCTAGGGAGCTTGCCCTATCCTATCCGGTTCAGTTTCCTCCAGTTCTGCAGGTAAACCTAAAGCTGTGTAACAGATCCAAGTGGTTTCTTGCCGGGGGCTACTCTCAGATGGATTTGTCATTATGAATCTGGTGGGTTCACAATCAGAATGAAGAAAATTCCCCTAAACAGCAGAAATCCAGTTGTGCATGTGGTTCATTTATTATGAAAGAATGAAACGAAATGTTAATTTCCAAGGAAATAGCTACATAAATCAGGAATTATAAGTAGCTGCAGAATTAAAAAAATTTTATAATAAAGGAATTACTAAGCATTCATGGGTTAACTGAAATATTCACTGGCTAGAAGTTATTGGTTATTTTGGCACAACCTGCACATACAAGTATTAATACATTCAGTTGGGTAGGTAAATATTTAAATTAGGTGACTGTAATGTCAATTAAGAATTTATGAATGTTTGTCCAATTATGAAGTTTGTCTAAAACGTCATTAGTTCAAGAACAATTAAAAGTAAAGTTCTATTGAACTTTCTAATAAAACAAAATTTGAAAATAAGGTGTTAACACGGAACAGGAAAACACCAAAATTTGCAGCTGTGCAAATATTAAGATTCAGTGCTAAAACTATACGTGCCAGTATTAACGCCGTCCTAACGACTTTTTGAATCTAAGAGGATTTTTTAAAAAAGGCATTAGGATATTCCATTTGCAATTGAATCATTACGTGAAAAGGAAGTCGTCTACTGACTGGCGGTGCCTTTTCCTTGAGATTCAGACAAGGATCCAGGACGAGTTCCGGAATAAACTTTGCCTCTCAGTGGAAATCTTCTGGGAACATTCATCTGAAATAACGTCTCGGCCGAGAGGCTCTGCGAGCCCCGCGCTGCCGGCCCGCCGGCCGCTGAAGAGCGGTGTCGTCCTCCGCCCGGGACTCGGAGGCGGCAGGACCCCGCGATCCCGGGGCGGCCCGGGGCCCGCAGTGGTGCCGCAGCCTCGCGGCCGCAGCAGGTGGGACGGCCGGGGGCGCGGGCGGCTCGGCAGCCGCGGCCCCGCGCGGAGTTGGTGCTCCGGCCGGTGTGTGGCCTCACTTTCCGCGGCGGCCGCCGGGGCCACCGTGCCCTGCGCCGCGCTTCGCCAGGTGCGCGGCGCGAGCGCCCAGCCGCAGCGCCCCCGGCCCGGCGCCCCTTGGAGCGAGCTGGCGGCGGCGGACGGCCTGGGCCAGACAAAGGGCGCGAAGGCGGCGGCGGCGGCGCGGAGCGTGGCCTGGCCCGCCAGGGGGCGCCGTCCGCGCCGGCTCCCGCGCTTACCTTTGAGGACCGCGCAGAGCTGCTCCAGGGCCATGTTCCTCAGCGTCGGCGCTCCGAGAGCGCCCGGGGCGGCGGCGCGGCGGTCACGGCCCGGCGCGGTAGCCCCGCTCGGTGCCCATCGCCGGACGCCGCCGCCTCCGAGCAGCGGGCGCAGCGCCCCGGGCCGCCGTGCCGGGCCCCCGACGGCCGCCGCCTCCCTGCGCGCAGAGGGAAGCCGGCGGTGGCCGCTCCCGCGGCGGGCTCCCTTGAAGTGGCGCGCGCCGGCAGCCCCGGCTCATTTAAGCGGGGAGCGCAGCCCCGCGTGCCGGCCGCGCGGCCACTGCGCACGCGCGGCCCCGCCCACCCGCGTGCCCCGCCCGCCATTCGCCTCCGGGGCCTCGCGCGCGGCCCGCCCCGCCCTGCCGGTGGCTCCTCGAGGCCTCCGGCCCTCGTCCCTAGGACCTCAAGCCCTGTGCTTGAAAACGGTCTGCCCAGCCTCGCCGACCTCGGTGGAGGGCACACCCCCTCGGGGACCCCCGGACGTGCCCGGGTGAGTTCACTGGACCCGCGGTAACGGTCTTTGCACCTATGGCCCCTTCCTCAACAGTTGCCAGGCGCAGCGCCGCTGGAGGAAGCTTCACTTCCAGTCCTCCCCACACTGGGCTGGAAGCCAGCCAGAGAAGTGAAACTTTCTGTGGTAGCTGCAGTGAGGACGGGAAAGTGAGACTGAGTCCAGAGGGTGGGTCTCCCCAACGCCACCCTTAACAGCGCCGTACAGATGGACTTGTGAGCGCCACTGGCAAAGAAAAAGAATTCTACTCTCCTAACAACTGTGTAGCTCGTGCTTTATCCGGTTTCCCTCCCGGTACTTGTGCTTTGAAATTGCCTTGCTGGCAGAGCTCCCTAAGCTCCATCCGATTGAAATAGAAACTGTCTGAATGCAGGCGGACTACAATCAGTGTTTCACCCATCGCATAGACATCGGTGTGAGATATGTGTGTATAACAAGCCTGGTGTTGGGGAAGCAACCAGTACTAAGACCCTGCTGTAAGCGACCTGATATATAAATGTTTATCTAGCAAATTATAGCCAAGTTAGAATGTCCAGCAACTGAACAAAATATTCCAAGGATGTCAAGTTCGTTCTTTTCTTGGATCTCCCCAAGAGAAGCACAAAAGTATCAGTAATTCACAAGTTTATAAATAAAAAGAATTACCACTAATTAGCATAAAGTTGGTTAGGCCTTTGCTGTGTGCCTCAGAGATGTGTGATTTGGGGTTTCTAAGGTTATCACCTGCAGTTAAATAAAAATTGCACCCAAGAACCAACGACTAAGGCATTTCTGAACCTTTTCCACAAATAGAATAACAGTAAATGGAGACAGTAAGTAATAATTCAGTCTAAGTTCTGGGCAACATTGGGCAAAGAAATTGGGAAGTCCTTTGAATTTCTGGGTCCTTTGGGTTGTTGACTGAAGAAAAGATATCAGCCTGTGTGATGTCATCACAGAATCCTCCATGAAAGAGGAAAAGAAAAAAGAAAAAAGAAAATGGAAAGCTTTGGATGGCAAGTGAACAGGAGAGATTGTCAAGTGCAGGTAAGGAGCAAGTGTGAGCATTGAATTTGGGACAAGTGTTACTTTCTGGAACTAAAGATGAATGTGGAATTTGAAATGGAGTCATAACTCCATTGGTCTCTTATCTCCCCCCCCCCCCAGCACATGTCAAGTCCTTCACAGGATGTTATGAGCATGTAAACTACACATATCCTCCTGTAGGCTTTCAGTTGTCTCTAGATTAATTATAATACCTAGCACAATGTAGATGATATGTAAATAGTAATTACTGTATTGGCTAGGGAATAATGATAGGGAGGAAATCTGCACATATTCAATATAGACACAGAAGGCTATTCTGTTGGTTGAACCCTGAATCTTCAGGATTGGAAGGGTTGGTAGGAGTTGCTTGAATGTTTTTTAAAAACTTATTTTATGTATACAAGTGCTCTGTTTTCATGCACACCAGAAGAGGAAGTCAGATTCCATTACAGATAGTTGTGAGCCACCATGTGGTTGCTGGGAATTGAACTCAGGACTAGTGGAAGAGCAGCAAGTGCTTTTAACCACTGAGCCATCTCTCCAGCCTCCAACTTGCTTAAATGTTAAGTGTACTTAGTTTGTACTTAGATTCCTAGGCCAGGGGAATCATTTTTTTTTAGTGGAGTCATGGAGTTCTGTGAAGATTAATCTGGTGGCCGAGTTGAGGGGGTGAAAGGGATAGAGAACTCATAGCACTTCAAAAAGTAGATGCCTAGTACTTACTTAGCTTTGTAGGTTTTACTGATAGTAACATGTTGATAGACTCCCGTGTGATGGCTTGGGAGTAGAGTTCCATTGAGAATGTTAATTTGATGTGTGTTCCCCTCCCTTAAGACACTTGTATGTAGTGAAGCATAGATCATAGCTAGACTACCTTACAGCCATACATATGCTAAATCCACAGGAAAGCAGTTTGTCTTCTCTGTACCTGAATTATTATTTTCTGGGAATGCCACCTATTAGCACCCATTCTGTTTCCACATTCCCTGCCAGTTTTGGTGGGGTGTGTGTGTGTGTGGCTGAGAACTCTGTTTTTGTAGTTTCATGGCCAGTCATTAAGGAATAAACACACTCTCTGCAGATTTTCACAGGATCATTCCTCTAGCTCAGATTTGTTTTTTTCTCACTTAGTCAGACATAACATTTTAATAGTGCTGTCTGTAGTGGGCTTGGTGGCACACACCTTTAATTCCAGCTGAGGCAGGTTGATTTCTGTGAGTTCAAGTCAGCCTGGTCTGCTTAGTGAGTTTCAGGTGAGCCCTGTTGGGGGAAAAAAGCTATATGTCATTGACTTATTAATGAAACTAATCATTTAAAAATTAATAGGCATGATGGAACATGCCTGTAATCCCTGCACTTGGGAGGCTGAGGCAGGAGGTTTGAGATGGAAGCAGCAGTATTTTATCTGAATGTTTGTATACTTAATGGATTTTGTTGTTTCTTTGTGTGCAATTTGGGAGGTCTAACAGTTTATTAAAGGATAGTCTATAAAGGCAGGTTTGCTACGGTTAGACACTGTTAGCAAACAAATGCTTTGTTCCCTGAAGCTTGTGAGTGAAAACCCTAGTCTCAAGTGTGGATGCATATTGATGGGGGCCGGATAAACACTGGTTGATTGAGGTTGTAAAGGCGGGACTCTGAAGCCACGAAACTAGTGTTCCCATAGGAGCAAAGAAAGGTTGTTCTCATCACACTGTCACCAAGGAAAGGCCATGTGAGGACAAGATAGTCATTTGCAAGCCAGAAAGAGAATCCTCCTAAGAAGCTGAATTGGCCGATGCCTTGATCTGGGACTCCTGCCTCCAGCTCTGTTGGAAAATACAGGCCACTATTTAAGCCACGTATTCTACAATATTTTGTGGCAGTCCAAGCTGACTAATATAGAAACACAACTAAGGAAGACAACGGGATTTGTAACTTACCAAACTCTGATATTTAGAAAATTTGTTTGTATTAATAATATGCGTATCTCAAGCTGCCCTGCAGTAGAGTGCAAGTATGGCTATGGTAAATGATGAAATTTAGAGAAAAACCAAAATTATATAGGATCTCAAAATTATATAGTGAGAGAAGATTTCACTGTTGTACAGCTGTGATAGGAACAGGTTCGGGGAAGAAAAGGGGTAATTACAAATGCTTTAAAATGTTTAGAGTAGGTTAGGATCCCGTTGTGGGTGTCCGGGAGGCTGGAAGACTGAGAGAAAGGTGCTAACAGGCTTGACTTTTGTTGTGGGCTCTTTCCTGCCTCAGAGACTCTGCACGTGGTTTTACTCCATGCTCCTCCCATCGCTTCTGCTTGTTATAAAGACACTAGTCAATTAGCTAAGGGACCAACCGTATGATCTTATTTAATAATAATTATCTCCTTAGAGACCCTGTCTTCAAATACAGCCACACCCGATATTAGGGCTTCAGCATACTAATTTGCAGGTTGGTGGCATACAATCCATAAGAAACAGGAATCCAAACTGGTCTTCTATTAATGACACCAAAGAACAGCTAGGGAATCAAAAGTAGCTCTGGTAAAACTATCAGTGAAACTTGTTTTAAATTTTTTCTTAACAAATTAAGAAAACTTTTAAGAAATATTTTCTCCTGTAATAGTAATTTATTTTTTTTATCAGGAAAAATTTAAATTATCAGGAAGATTTCTGATCGTCAGTTACTTTCACTTCTTTGTGAAAGACTAAGAAAGACTCAAGTTATATTCATTAGAATAAAATTGCTAACATAAATGGTATTTTTCTCTTCAAAGCTAAAAGTCTCATTTTTAAATGTCTGTTTACTTCCTATTTAAATCGGTTGTTAGCTGATATAAATGCTCATTATATGCTCATACATATTCATATAATATGAAACTATGTTCTTTTTTTTTTTCCTTTTTTTCCCCTGCCCTTCCTTTTCTTCCCCACTTTCTTCTTTTGTGGTTTTGGGAATTGAATCCAGGGCCCTGAGCATGCCAGGCAAGAGTTCTATCTACCAGTGAACCACACTCTGTTTTGTAACTGTAAGATTAAAATAAGAAAAAAAATTTTGAGACTTAGTCTTATGTTGCCTTGGATGGTAGCTGGAACTCAATGTGTGGCCCAGGCTACCTTAAACTTGGAGCATTCCTTCTGGCTCATCTTCCTACCTGAGTGCTGGGTTAAGGGGCATACACCACTATATCTGAATTTAAGCTTTTTTTTTTTTCTTTCTTCTCTCTTCTTCTTTGGCTCTGCCAATGTTTGTCATGAGGATCTAACCCAGGGGCACATGCATGACAGGAAAGCACTGTATCACGGCATTATATGCTAGCCTTAAAGCATAACTTTAAAAAAAGACACATTTATTTTCATGGATAATAGTGTTTTGTGTGCATGTAAGTACATGTTCTGCATGTGTGCCTGGTAGCCTTGGGCACCAGAAAAGGGCACTGGATCCTCTGGAACTGGAGTAATGGACAGTTGTGAGCCACCATGAAGGTGTTTGGAAACAAACCTGGGCACTTGGAGAGAACAGGAAATACTCTTCGCTGCTGAGCTGTCTCTCCAGCCCCATTTATTTGTTAGGCAACAGTCATTTGTTGAAAATTCACATTAAGGACTTGATGAACTGTGAATAAATATCTGTACTAGTGGAAATTTATATTTTATTTAATAACAATATAACTATGTACTAGTGATTTCCACAATTCATAAGTATATGGAAGGTATATAAAGTTATTAACCCAAATTTCTGAAATTCCTTTGTGATGTACAATATCACAATGTAACTTAGGATTTGTAATGAATCACTTTAGATATGTTCATCTAAAGAGAGAAAATTTTATGATAAATTTAGGGATGTGCTTGCAGCTCAGTTGTTAGTGAAGTATTTCCCTGGAATAACTGGGTTCAACCACGCAAAGTGCAGGGGTCAAGGGAATGAAGCGTGTGGTGTGTGCCCTAGAGTTCATCTCTTTAGTGGAGGATAGAGATGTGAATTTACAGAAAACATTTATCAAAGGTAAAAGCAGCCATTGTTGACAAAGTGGTTATCTGACTGGCAAAGCCCTCATAGAGTTTAAGACTCCTTGCTCCATATCCACACCAGCATTTGCCTGTTGTCAACTCTGAGACTGTCAGTCATTTTGCTCATTTTTTTTAATTGTTATATACTTTTCTTTAAAAACCATTCTAGTTTAATATCTATATTTTGGGTCCTAGCCAGTTGTGTGTATTGAAAATATTTTTCTTCATTTTGTGTCTTGATCCTTTTCATAAAGTGCTGGTGATGAACAGAGGTTATTAACATTAGTGCATCCATTAAACACGCCTTACTCATCAGTGCTCCTCTTGTTTTGAGCCATCAGCTTTACTGTATAGCTCAGACAGGCCCTGAGCTTTGGCTCCTCCTGCCACAGCCTCCCACTGTACCCGGCTAATTATTGCCTGTTTTTGACTTGGAACTCAGATTCTCCAGGATCATTAAGTTACTTATATTAAGCAGTAAATGCTTAGCTGAGTATGGTAATACTAACAAGAAGATCAAGAGTTCAAAGCCAGCCAGGCCACTGTTTAAAAAAAAGTAAGCCATGGGCTAAAGGGATGGCTCAGTGGCTCTGGTTGCTCTTCCTAAGGACCTAGGTTTAATTCTCAGCACCCACATGGCAGCTCACAACAGTCCATAATGCCAGTTCCAGAGGATCTGATTCCTTCCTCTGGCCTCTGCAGGCACCACATGCATATGGTGTATAGACTTTTGAACAAGCAAAAATCCATACACATAAAATAAAAATAATAAAAAAACAACTGAGCCAATTCAAAACAAAAATAAAACCCAACTCGAGCCACCCAAAATCTAAAAGCCTATACACATCATACTTTTAGTATTCTCGATATTTCTGAGAGTTAGGGGTATTTTTATTATTATTTTTTAATTCTTATTAACAGCAACCTTTATTTATTTTTATAATTTTAATTTTTTATAATTTATTCATTTTATATCCAGATTGTAGCCCCCTCCATCATCTCCTTCCAGGTACAGCCTCCTTCCTTTCCCCAACCCTTCCCTTAGTCCACTGAAAGGGGGAGTCCACCCCCCTTGCCATCTGATCCTAGCTTATCAAGTCTTATCAGGACTGCCTGAATCCTCTTCCTCTGTGGCCTGGGAAGGCTGACTTGCCAGGGGCAAGTGATCAAAGAGAAGGCAACCAAGTTCCTGTCAGAGACAACTCCTGCTCCCCTTTCTTGGGAACCAACATGGAGACTGAACTGCCTATGGGCTACATCTGAACAGGAGGGTCTAGGTTCTCTCCATGCATGGTCCTTGGTTGGTGCATCAGTCTCTGCAGGACCCCCTAGGCCCAGATTTTTTGGCTTTCCTTGTGGAGCTTCTGTCCCCTTTGGGTTCTTCTATCCATAAGACTCCCTGTGCTCTGCCCAAAGTTTGGCTGTGAGTTTCAGCATCTACTTTGATCCTCTGTTGGGTGGAGCCTTTCAGAGGACCCTCTATAGTAGACTCCCATCCTGTTTACTCTCTTCCACTGCTTCTGGTGTTTGTCCTGTTTGCCATTCTGAATGAGATTTAAGCATCCTCCCTAGGGTCCTCTTTGTTGTTTAGCTTTTTTAGGTCTGTATATTTTAGTATGGTTATCCTATATTATATGGCTAATATATGCTTATAAGTGAGTATATACCATATGGGTTTTTCTGCTTCTGGGTTACCTCACTCAGGATGATCTTTTTTAGTTCCCACCATCTGCCTGCAAATTTAATGATTTCCTTGTTTTTTTTTTAATTTTTTAATTACAGTTTATTCACTTTGTATCCCCCCTGTAGCTCCCTCCCTCCTCCCTTCCCAATCCCACCCTTCCTCCTCCTCCTTCACCCATATTCCTTCCAAAGTCCACTGATGTGGGAGGTTCTCCTCCCCTTCCTTCTGATCCTAGTCTATCAGGTCTCATCAGGAGTGGCTGCATTGTCTTCCTTTGTGGCCTGGTAAGGCTGCTCCCTCCTCAGGGGGAGGTGATCAAAGAGCAGATTATCCTAAGTGAGGTACCCCAGAATCAGAAAGACACACAGGTTATATACTCACTCATAAGTGGATATTAGATATATAATATAGGATAAACACACTAAAATCTGTACACCTAAAGAAACTAATGAAGAAGGAGGACTCTGGCTAAGATGCTCAATCCTCATTCAGAAAGGCAAAGAGATGGACATCAGAAAAGGGAGAAAACAGGGAACAGGCCAGGAGCCTACCACAGAGGGCCTCTGAAAGGCTCTACCCTGCAGGGTATCAAAGCAGATGCTGAGACTCACAGCCAAACTTTGGGCAGAGTGCAGGGAATCTTATGAAAGAAGGGGGAGATAGTAAGACCTGGAGAGGACAGGAGCTCCACAAGGAAAGCAACAGAACCAAAAAATATGGGCACAGGAGTCTTTTCTGAGACAGATACTCCAACCAAGGACCATTCATGGAGATAACCTAAGACCCCTGCACAGATGTAGCCCATGGCAGCTCAGTGTCCAAGTGGGTTTCCTAGTAATGGGAGGGACTGTCTGACATGATTTCCTTGTTTTTAATTGTAAATGTGCCACACTTTCTGTATCCATTCCTCTGTTGAGGGACATCTAGGTGGTTTTCTGATTCTGGCTGTCATTTTGTTCTGTTGACAGTATCCTTTACAGAAGCTTTTCAGTTTTATTGAGTCCTATTAATATATTAATTGTTGATCTTAAGAGTTTGAACTGTTGGTGTTGTGTTCAGGAAGTTGTTTCCTGTGCCAATGAGTTCAAGGTTCTTTCCCAATTTTCTTCCAACGGATTTAGTGTGTCTGTTTTAATGTTGAGGTCTTTGATCAGCTTGGACTTCAATTTTGTGCAGGGATGTAGATATGGGTCTATGTTTATTATTCTACATGTGGACATCCAGTTAGACCAGCACCATTTGTTGAAGATGTTGTCTTTTTTCCATTGTATAGTTTTGGCATTTTTACCAAAACTTAGGTGTCCACAGGTGTATGGGGTCTTCGATTTGATTCTATTGATCCACCAGTCTGTTTCTATGTCAGGACCGTGCAGTTTTTATTGCTGTTGCTTTATAGTATAGCTTGAGATCAGGGATGGAGATACTTCCAGAAGTTCTTTTATTGTACAGGATTGTTTTAGCTATCCCGGGTGTTTGTTTTTCCATATGAAGTTGAGAATTTTTCTTTCAAGGTCTGTAAAGAATTGTGTTGGAGAGTAAAAAAATCTGGGCCCAGGGGTCCTTGCAGAGACCAATACCAACCAAGGACCATGCATAGAGAGGACCTAAAACCCCTGCTCAGAAGTAACCCATAGACTCAGTCTCCAAGTGGGTTTCCTAGTAAGGGGAGCAGGGGCTGTCTCTGGCATGAACTCAGTGTCAGGCTCTTTGATCACCTCCCCTGTGTGTGGGGGGTTCAGCCTTTCCAGGCCACAGAGGAAGAGAATACAGTCAGTCCTGATGAGCCTGGTAGGCTAGGGTCAGATAGAAGGGAAGGAGGATCTCTCCTATCAGACCTAGGGGAGGGGCATAGTAAAGAAGAGGGAGAGAAGGTGGGACTGGGAGGAGATGAGGAAGGGGGCTACAGGTGGGGTACAAAGTGAATAAATTATAATACTAAATAAGTAAGTAAGTAAATAAATAATGAATGAATGAATGAATAAAAAAAAGAATTGTTTTGCTATTTTAATGGGAATTGGATTGAATCTGTAGCTTGTTTTTGGCAGGATGGCCATTTTCACCATGTTAATCCTACCAATCCATGAGCATGGGACATCTTTCTATCTTCTGATATTTTCTTCAGTTTCTTTCTTCAGAGACTTGAGTTGTTTGTTTTTTTTTTTTTTTTCATATAAGTCTTTCACTTGCTTGGTTAGAATTACACCAAGATACTTTAGTTTTTTTTTTTTGTTTGTTTGTTTGTTTTTTTTGGCTATTGTGAAGGGTGTTGTTTCCCTAATTTCTCAGCCCATTTGTCTTTTGTATACAGTAGGGCTACTCTTTTTTTTTTTTTTTTTGAGTTGATTTTGTATCCAGCCACTTTGCTGAAGGTGTTTATCGGCTGTAGGAGTTCCCTGGTAGCATTTTTGGGCTCACACATGTGTACTATCATGTCATCTGTGAATAGTCATACTTTGACTTCTTCTTTTCTGATTTGTATCCTCTTCACCTCTTTAGTTGTCTTATTGCTCTAGCTAGGACTTCAAGTACTATGTTGAAGAGATATGGAGAGAGTGGGCAGCCTTGCCTTGTCCCTGATTTCACCGGGATTGATTTAAGTTTCTCTCCATTTAGTTTGATGTTGGCTATAGGCTTGCTGTATATTGCCTTTACTATGTTTAGGTATGTGCCTTGTATCCCTGATCTCTACAAGACTTTTTAAACATGAACAGGTATTGGATTTTATCAAATGCTTTTTTGGCATCTAAGGGGATGATCATCTGTTTTTTTTTTCCTTTCAGTTTGTTTATATGGTGGATTACATTGATGGATTTCCATATATTGAACCACCCCTGCATGCCTGGGATGAAGCCTGTTTGGTCTTACTGGATGATATCTTTGATGTGTTCTTGGATTTGGTTTGTGAATATTTTAGCATCAATGTTCATAAGGGAAATTGGTCTGCAATTCACCTTCTTCGTTGGGCCTTTGTGAGGTTTAAGTATCAAGGTGACTGTGGTCTCATAGAATGAGTTTGGTAATGTTCCTTCTGTCTCTATTTTGTGAAATAGTTTAAAGAGTGTTGGTATTAGCTCTTCTTTGAAGGTTTGGTAGAATTCTGTGCAGAAACCTTCTGGCCCTGGGCTGTTTTTGGATGAGAGACTTTTGATGACATCTATTTTCTTAGGGGATATAGGACTATTTATTTACCTTATCTTGATTCAGTTTTGGTAAGTGGAATCTATCAAGAAATTGTCCATTTTATTTAGACTTTCAGATTTTGTGGTGTATAGGCTTTTGAAGCAACACCTAATGATTGTTTGGATTTTCTCAGTGTCTGCTGTTATGTACCCCTTTTCATTTCTGATTTTGTTGATTTGGATAGTGTCGCTCTGCCTTTTAGTTAGTTTGGCTAAGGGTTTGTTTATCTTGTTAATTTTCTCAAAGAACCAACTCTTGGTTTTATTGATTCTAGAATTGTTTTCTTTGTTGCTTATTTATTGTTTCAGCCAGGAGTTTGATTTTTTCCAGTCGTCTACTCCTCTTGGGTGTGTCTGCTTCTTTTTTTTTCCCTAGGGCTTTTAGGTGAGCCATTAAGTTGCTTGTATAAGATATTTCAAATTTCTTTATGAAGGCACTGAGTTCTATGAACTTTCCTCTTAGCACTTTTTTAATTGTGTCCCATAAGTTTGGGTAAGTTGTGCCTTCATTTTCATTGAATTCTAGGAAGTCTTTTATTTATTTCTTTCCTGACCCAGCTGTTGTTGAGTAGAGAGTTGTTCCGTTTCCATGTATGTGTAGGCTTTTTGCTATTTCAGTTGTTATTGAGGTCAGCTTTAGTACATGGTGGTCTGATAGGATACAAGGGATTATTTCAATCTTCTTGTATCTGTTGAGGCTTCTTTGTGACTGACTATATGGTCTACTTTGGAGAAGGTTCCATGAGGTGCTAGAAGAAGGTAAATTCTTTTGTGTTTGGGTGAAAACTTCTGTAGATGTCTGCTAGGTCCATTTCTTTATGACATCTATTAGTGTCATTGTTTTTCCATTTAGTTTCGGTTTTCTTGACCTGTCCTTTAGTGAGAATGGGGTGTTGAAGTCTCCCACTATTAATGTGTGGGGATCTAAGTGTGGTTTAAGCTTTATTAACGTTTCCCTTACAAATGTGGGTGTCTTTGTATTTGGGGCATAGATGTTCAGAACTGAAATGTCTTGATGGAATTTTACTTTAATGACTATGAAGTGACCTTCCTCATCTCTTTTGATTAATTTTGGTGGAAAGTCTATTTTATTAGATGTTAGAATGGCTACTTCTGCTTGCTTCTTGGGTCCGTTTGCTTGGAAAATCATCTTCCAACCCTTTATTCTCAGTAATATCTATCTTTGTGACTGAGGTGTGTTTCTTGTATGCAGCACAATGTTGGGTCCTTTTTATGCATCCATGCTATTAGTCTGTGTCTTCTTATTGGAGAGTTGAGTCTATTGATGTTAAGAGAGATTAATGACCAGTGACTATTAGTTCCTTTTATTATGATGCTGGTTGAGGTAGTGTGTTTGTGTGCTTGTGTACTTTTAGTTTTGTCATGACATTATTTATTTCCTGTGTTTTCCTAGGTTTAGTTAGCCTTCTTTAGTTATATTTTTCCTTCTAGTATCTTCTATAGGGCTGGGTTTATGGGTAGGTACTGTTTAAATTCATTTTTGCTGTAGAATATCTTGTTTTTTCCATCTGTGATGATTGAGAGTCTTGCTGGGTATAATAGTCTAGGCTGACATCTGTGTTCTCTTAGGGTCTGCATGATATCCATCCAGACCCTTCTGGCTTTCATTGTCTCTGTTGAGAAGTCAGGTGTGATTCAGATAGGTTTGCCATTATTTGTTACTTGACTTTTCTCTCTTGCAGTTTTTAGTATTTTTTATTTGTTGTGTATATTTAGTGTTTTGATTATTTTGTGGTGGGAGGAGTTTCTTTTCTGATCTAAGGTGTTTTGTAGGCCTTTAGTATGCTTATAGGCATCTTTTTCTTTAAAGTGGGAAATTTTTCTTCTATGATTTTGTTGAAAATATTTTCTGGGCCTTGGAGATGGGAATCTTCTTTTTTCTTTATTCCTATTATTCTTAGGTTTCATCTTTTCATGTTGTCCTTGATTTCTTGGATGGTTTGTGTCAGGAATATTTTGATTTAACATTTCGACAGATGCAGTGATTTCTTCTACTGAATCTTCTACACCTGAGATTCTTTTTTCCATCTCTTGTATTCTGTTGGAGATGACTACATCTGTAGTTCCTGTTTTCTTCCCTAAGTTCTCCCTCTCCAGGATTTATTTAGTTTGTCTTTTCAAGATCCATCTTCAGATCTTGAACTGTTGGGTTATATCCTTCACCTGTTTATATTTTACTGCCTTTCATTTAATTCCTTCACCTGTTTGTTTGAACTTTCCTCCATTTCTTTCATTTCTTTCAGTGATTTATTTCCCCTCTAAAGGCCACAATTTGTTTACCTGTGTTTTCCTGTAATTCTTTACTGATATTATTCGTTTCTTTTGTTATCGTCTTCATGAGCATAGATTTAAGGTCATGTTTTTTGAGTTTCATCTGTATTAGGGTATTCAGGCTGCTTGCCCTTGGATAACTGGGTTCTGGAGATGCCATATTGCTTTGGCTTTTGTTGATTGTGTTTTTACATTGGCCTTTACTCATCTGGCTGTCTCAGGCATTGGCTGGTTGTTTCTGGTGCCTGCTGGAGTCCTGGGAGGCAGGGGTGTTTCTGCAGGAGCCCTCCCCAGATTGTTGGGTATGATCTCCGAATGGCCGGTGGTTCTCAGGGAATTACTGCACCTCTCCTCAGTTAAATGATCCTGTGGGCTAACTGGGCTCCTTGGGAGCCCAGGGCCTCTCCTCTCACCAGAAGTCCTGGAGACAGCTGCCCTGCCGCTAGCTTTCTTGCTTTGAATTTAATGAGCTGCAGTTGCTCAGACACTGTGTGTGCTGGGTGAAGCCCTCTTGAAGAATCAGGTAGCCTAGAGGTTTGATTGGTCTTCCTAGGGAGACAGGTTGATCTTTGGAGCATCTCCTGAGGGTGATCCTGTGGCTCCCAGGCATCCGTAGGTCTGAGGTTGGAGTTCTGTGCCCCAGTACTCAGGAGGTAATCAGTGACTGGTGAACATAGCTCACAGGCATGAGGCTAGAGACCCTGAGACTGTGAGAACCTAGAAACTTTTATGGAGATTAGCTGGGTGCTCTGAGGTTGGACCTGATTGAGCACAGTGTGCAGGCATGTGGCTATGTGCTGGGGACCCAGCACCTGCAGGAACCTGGGAATTTTTCTGGGTGAACTGAGGTCAAACCTGATTGTTTTCCTCACTGTGGTGTTTCCTCTTGACTGAGAGACCCAGTCTGTAGTGTTTTGGGGCCCAAAGTTCAGTCTGTTGGTTGCTATGCATGCATTGCTGCCCTGCTGATCAGACAAAGTGTGGTATTGGCCCCACCATCTTGGATCCTCAGTATTATTAAGTTTTAGTCTTCATGTAACTTAACATCATTTACTGTCAAGACTTTCTCCTTATCCTGTTTATCAGAGTGATGGTTATCATTACATTTGAAGTTTAGACTTACTATGCATGAGGGATGAAAATGCAAAAAAACAAATCTCTAATGTGCATACCTCTAACTTACATGTTATAGGCTATGCCTTAGCAGCCTACATTTTTTTTTAGATATTGAAGACTATTCTTAAATAGATTAATCTTGTAAAATTTGTTTTTTAGCAAAATAGTAGATATTAAGACTGTTATTTTGCTTTTGCAATAATACTTGTTTGCTCTGTTTAAAAGATGACTAGAACGACTATAAAACATATCTGTTAAAATTAGACCCTGTCTACACATAGACAGAATACATGTATGTAATATTGTGGGTTTTGTTTTTATAAGTCTTGGGATGACACGGCTAGGACTGTATCTTGGAGTGCTCTTAGGTGTAGTTCTGGCCCCACCAACACCTAAATAAAAAGACTTTTTTTTAAAATAAAAATTTGTGGGCATGGTGACCTATAACACCAGATTCACACTTTATCACTATAATTTGATATATGATAGGACAAGTTTTTGCTCTTTTTCAGAGTTATCTTGGTTATATTTTGCCCCTTTGTATTTCCGAATACATTTTAGAAATAGCAGGTCCACCATGATGGCACACACTTTCAATCCTAGCACTTGGGAGGCAGAGTTAGGTAGTGAATATTGGGGTTCGAGGCGAGCCTGGTCTACCTAGAGAGTCCCTGTCTCAAAAACAAAACAAAACAAAACAAAAAAGTTTCAGGAGTTACAACAATGGCAGTGGATACAATTCCTACTTGGGTTGTCATGTTGACAACCCCCCCCCCCCCAAAAAAAAACAACCAACCCAAAACCCAAAAGCTCGAAAAGAAAACTAGTTAAGTGTTGCTGCATAGATTAGTCCAGAGAGAGTAAACTATTTAGTGAGGCTGTGTCTCAAAAATCAAAACAAATAAAAATCCCAAACACACACACCCAAACTCTTCCAAGTCTTGTTACATGTGTTCACTCTCATGTGTGTGTTTTCTGTGTGACGTTCACACACACAAGTGCATATGAACATGTAGAAGACAGGGTAGGACACTGAGTACCATCCTCTATTGTTTTGACTCTATTGTCTGCTTCCAGGCAGGCTCCTGGAGTTGTAGACACTTGAGAACCAACATGTTGGCTCTGGGAATTGAATGATGGCCCTCTTAACTGCAGCTATCTCTCCAGCACTCAACCCCAAACTTTCAGATTATATTTGTGTGTCCACGTGCACTTGTGTGTGTATGTCACAATATGCATGTGGAGATCATAGAACAATGTGTCTGAATGGTTTTTCTTCTTCCATCATGTGTGTTCTGGAGCTCAAACTCAGGTTGTTAGCCTTGGTGGTTCCTTTTGCCTGCTGAGCCATCCTGCTGTCCTTTTTGTGTCTTTTTATGTGGGTGTTTGGAATTTGAACTCATTGCCATGTCCCTAGTCCCTTAGTCTTTGCAAAGTTTGTATTACAAAAAGTTTTATTTTTGTGTGTAGAGAGCATGTATGTATTTGTGTTACGTGTGTATCTGTGTGGTGTGTGTGTGTGTGTGTGTGTGTGTGTGTGTGGTCAGAGAATGTGGAATGTCTTCCTGTTACTCTCTGGCTGTTCCTTTGAGGCAGGGCTTCTCTCTGAGCCCAAAG
The DNA here is from genome assembly GCF_907164565.1 of Psammomys obesus. Classification (NCBI taxonomy): domain Eukaryota; kingdom Metazoa; phylum Chordata; class Mammalia; order Rodentia; family Muridae; genus Psammomys; species Psammomys obesus. The sequence continues at coordinate 2,639,698 of NW_026596034.1, forward strand.
GTTTGGTGTTTGGAGCTCAGTTTTACATGCATGCTGGGATCCAAACCCCAATTATGTTTGTGAAGCAAGCACTCTCAGTTCCTGAGTCATCTCTTAAGCCTCTAAGAAAGAGTGTTGATATAGATTATTTAGAGTTTGATGTAAAGGGTAAGGAAAGACAGCTGTACACAAGAATTGTGGGTATGGGCTTCTTAAGGTAGTCATATTTATTAATAAACTGAGTTATTTTTGTATTGTTGAGATTTCAGTGTTAATTATTTTTTTGAGATTTGAATGTTCTACATTTTGGATACAAGTAAACTCTTAGAATTGTGATTTGCAAATATTTTATTTGCCTATTTATATTGTCTGTTCATTCTCTTAAAAGATCTTTGGCAAACAAATATCTTTAATTTTGATGAAATAAAATTTCTCTTTTCTTTGTGAATTATATTGTTATTATTTATGTCTTAATTGGGGTTTCTATTGCTGTGACAAAACACCATGACCAAAAGCAAGCTGGGAGGAAAAGGTTTATTCAGTTTACACTTCATCATTAAGGGAAGGAAGTCAGGACAGGAACTCAAGCAGGGCAGGATCCTGGAGGCAGGACTGATGCAGGGGCCTTGCAGGGGTGCTCCTTACTGGATTGCTCAGCCTGCTTTCTCATAGAACCCAGGACTACTACCCAGGGATGGCACCACCCATCATGGGTTATCTTACAGCTGAATGTCACGGAGGCATTTCCTCGAGTGAGGCTCTTTTTCCTTTGATGGCTCTAGCTTGTGTCAAGCTAACACACAAAACCAGCCAGTACAATTTCTAAGAATGCTTCCTCCCTCCCTCCCTCCCTCCCTCCATCCCTCCCTCTCTCCCTCCTTCCCTTCCTCCTTTCATGTATATATGATGTGTGTATGTGTTTGTGTGTATCTGAGATTAAACTGAAGACCCCACACATGATAGGCAAATACCCTAGCACTGAACTGCGTATCAAGCAAGACATTTTTACTTCTTCCATTACAATGGAATGTAATTACATCACAATTTGTGTGGGTCCCCCCCCCCTTTTAGCTTATTAACACTGCTTAAGACTTGCAGTGTTATTTTGAAGACAACCTTACTTTGTTCCTAATTTTAGTGGGAGACCATCATTTTTTTACATTGTTTTAGCTGGAGATTTTTAAATGCAGGGCTTTATTAAAAGGAAGTTCTTTAGATATTATAAAAATTAGGAATGACTTTATTCATTGAAAGATTTTAAAAATATTTTGTTAATGTGATGAATCGGCTGCTTTTGTTTTCCAAATAGTGAATCAGTCTTTCATTTCTAGGATGAGACCCTGGCTATGCCCTATCGATCTATTTCTGGATACTGTTTTCTATTGTTTATTGAAGTGTGTGTGTGTGTGTGTGTGTGTGTGTGTGTGTGTGTGACGAGGGATAACAACCTGAAGTTTTATTTTCTCATAATCCTGTACTAGTTTCCATATTGAGAATTATGACCTATTAAGTTTTCAAGTTCCTTTCTTTCCTATTTCTCCCAAAGGAATGTATAAATCCTACTTTCTGGCAATCTTTCAAAAACAAATCAACTAAATTAAGTTACTGATGGGTGGGCATAGAGTTGTTCCTAGGGCTCCCTTGTTTCTCCTTTACAGCCAGTAGGACTAGCAGTATTGTTTTCTTTTTCTTTTTTTTTTTTTAATGGTAACTCACCTCCATTGTCTCTTTTTCCTACCAGCTTGACCCTAATATTTTCAGTTTATTGACTTTTAAAGAATGATTCGCCTATGTATTTCATTGATTTATGCTCTAATCACATTTTCTATTTTTGCATAGAATATTATGTTAATATCTATTAGTTTAGATTGATTTTTAAAGTCAGCTATTATTGTGTGCATGTGCCATGGTGCGCATGTGGAGACAGAGGATAGCTGTGTGGAGCTAGTTCTCTCCATCCACCTTTATGTGGGCTCCTGGGTTGAACTACAGTTTCCAGGATTGTGTGGGAAGCACCTTTGCAGCCATCCTTACCACCCAGCTTTCACATTTTTAAATACTGTGTTTATCAGTAACTACAGAGAAATGTTGATGCTATGGATTTAAAATGGTACATTCATCTGTGTTTTCCCTTCTAGGTCTGTCAGTTTTTACTTTATATGCTTAGTTTATGTACATTTAGGATGTTGACAGTTCCATACATGAACATAATGTACCTGATCATATTCACCCCTATAACTCTCATGCCCCTCCCATTTCCACTGATCTCTCTCCTCTTCACATTAGTGCCCCTTCCATTTCATGTCTTTTCCTTTCTCAGTAACACATGTTTGGTTAGGGCTGTGTATTTCAGCATGATGAAGATTTTTTTTGTTTTTTACACAGCATGTGAGTAGTGGCTAAACTCTGAGGAAAACGTCATCCTTCAACAAGCAACCATCTACTGCCAATAACCCTTTAGGGAGGGACTGAGACTCCTGAGCTCTTCTCCCACCCCCACCCCCCCGGCAAACACCCAGGAAGTGACCAGTAACCTGGGATGAGTGTGAGCTCTTTAGATGAGGCCAAGAGAAGAATGCTGTTGTCACTTTCAGACATCAAAATAGTAAGTCCCCTGTTTTTAAAAATTTATTTTGAAGGAAACAAGTATGAGTTTCATTATGGCATCTTCATGTATGTATGCATTTTCATGTATGTATGATCTTATTCAGCACCACCCCATCCCAGCTGGCCCCTCCCTCAATCTACTTGCCCGTTTTTTTAAAAATTTAATTTACATATTTATTACTATTTATTCACTTTGTATCCCTGCTGCAGCCCTCTCCCTCATCTCCTCTCAGTCCCACACACCCTCCCTCTTCTCCTCTTATGCCCTTTCCCTAGTCCCCTGACAGGGAGGGGAGGACCTCTTCCCCTTCTATCTGACCCTAGTCTATCAGGTCTCATCAAGACTGGCTGCATCATCTTCCTCTGTAGCCTGGCAAGGCTGCACCCCCCAGGGGGAGTTGATCAAAGAGCAGGCCACTGAGATCCTGTCAGAGATAGCCCCTATACCCCATACTAGGGCACCCACTTGGAAACTGAGCAGTCAGTGGACTTCATTTGAACAGGGGGTTTAGGTTCTCTCCACGCAGGGTCCTTAGTTGGACTATCAGTCTTTGCAGGGCCCCTGGGCCCAGGTATTTTGGCTCTGTTCTCCTTGTAGAGTTCCTGTCCCCTCCAGGTCTTTCTATTTCCCTCTTCTTCCATAAGGATTTCAGCACTCTGCCCAAAGTTTGGCTATGAGTCTCACTATCTGCTTCAATACCCTAGTGGGTAGAGTCTTTCAGAGGAAGGCTCTTGTCCTGTTCCTTGTCTTCTCCTACTTCCTATGTCTATCCTGTTTGCCCTTCAGAATGAGGATTAAGTGTCTTCCCTAGGGTCCTCCTTATTGTTTAGCTTCTTTAGGGCTATAGATTTAATCCTATATTATATGGCTAATATCCACTTATAAATGAGCATATATCATATATGTCTTTCTGCTTCTGAGTTACCTCACTCAGGATGATCTTTTCTAGTTCCTACCATTTGCCTGCAAATTTTATGATTTCCTTGTTTTTAATTGCCGAGTAGTATTCCATCGTGTAAATGTACCACACTTTCTGTATCCATTCTTCCATTGATGGACATCTAGGTTGTTATTTCCAGATTCTTGTCATTATGAATCGAGCTGCTACGAACATGGTTGAACAAATGTCCTTATTGAATGGTGGGGCACTTTTTGGGTATATCCCTAGGAGTGTTATAGCTCGAGGTAGCACTCTTCCTAATTTTCTGAGGAAGCACCAGGTTGATTTCTAACGTGGTTGTACAAGGTTACATTCCCACCATCAATGAAGGAGGGTTCCCCTTTCTCAACATCCTCTCCAGCATGCATCATCCCTTGAGTTTTGATCTTAACCATTCTGATGGGTGTGAGGTGAAATTTCAGGGTTGTTTTGATTTGCCCGTTCTTGCTGATCTTCCTCTTCTAGTCTCATGTCGCATACATTTCATTATTTTTTTATTTTTATTATTAGTTACATTTTATTAACTCTGTATCCCAGCTATATCCTGCTCCCTCATTCCCTCCCAATCCTACCCTCCCTCCCTCATCTCCTCCCTGCCCCTTTCCAAGTCCACTGCTTTGGGAGGACCTCCTCCCCTTTCATCTGACCCTGTTTTAAATCAGGTATCTTCAGGACTGGCTGCAAAGTCCTTCTCTGTGACCTAGCAGGACTGCTCCTCCTTTGTGGGGTGGGGAGGTGAAAGAGCCTGCCATTGAGTTCCAGTCAGAAATTGTCCCTGTTCCCCTTATTATGGGAAAACAATTGGTTACTGAGCTACCATGGGCTACATCCGAGCAGAGGTTCTGGGTTATATCCATACTTGGTCCTTGGTGGAGTGTCAGTCTCAGAAAAGACCCCTGTGCCCAGATATATTTGGTTCTTGTGGAGCTCCTATCCTTTCCACGTCATACTAACTCCCCGTTCTTTCTTATGATTCCCTGCACTCTGCCGAAGGTTTGGTTATGAGTCTCAGTATCTGCTTTGATACACTGCTAGGTAGAGTCTTTCAGAGGCCCTCTGTGGTAGGCTCCTGTCCTGTTACTTGTTTTCTCCTACATCCAATGCCCATCCCATTTGTCTTTCTAAGAGAGGATTAATCATCTTACCCCGGGTCCTCTTTCCTGTTTATCTTCTTTAGATGTATAGATTTCATTATGTTTATCATATCTTATAGGCCTATATGAGTGATTATATACCATGTGTGTCTTTCTCCTTCTGGGATACTTCACTCAGAGTGGTCCTTTCTAGATCCCACCATTTGCCTGCAAATTTCTTGATTTCCTCGTTTTTGATTGCTGAGAAGTATTCCATTGTGTAAAAATACCACAATTTCTGTATCCATTCCTCCGTTGATGGACATTTGAGCATTATTCTTTTTACTTCTTCTTATTTCCCTGCTAGAGGGCTTCAATATGACACCACAGAATCAACTAGAAGTAGTATTCCATATTTTTCTTTTGCAGTCCATTTTGGTAATAGTTTCCTAAGAATCAATCAATTTTGTATAAAGAATCATTCAAAAAATGAATTGTAAACATGTTGCCAAAGTATGTTCTTAATTTAATGGTATAAAATTATTCTTTTAAAAACATTTAAAAATATACAGTTTCTATTGTGTTATCTTTTTCAATTCACAACGTTTCATATTGTTTCTTTGCTCCTCTTTTTCTTGATTGAAGCTTTTGATCTAACTGATGATGTGGACATGGCGGGAGAGGAGGAACACTCCAATCTCATCTTGGAGTGCTTGTTCAGAGCCCATCCTATCTCCATTTCTAGTCTGTCTCAGTTTTATTTCTTCCCCTTTTGAGCAGTTGTTGATAAAGAACATCTCCTTGCCTGTTATCTATTTCACTAGCTTAAAAAGTAACCAGATAGTGGACAGTCAGGCTGCAAGTCACTTACAAGGATTGTTTTACCACCGAGGTCTCTGGGACATAATTTAACTTTGGAATTTCCATTGATAAGCTTAGAAGTGGAGGAAATCTGAGGGGCTAATCAAAATCAATGTGCTTTGGCAACATGTTTACACTATTTTGAAAGTGACTGTTAAGCCTTTTGTAATTTATTTCATGTGAGTAAGTGTTGCTCCACATGTGTACCTGGTGCCTGTGGAGGTCAGAACAGGGTACTGTAGGGTCCCTGTAAGTGGAGCTATAGATGGTTGTGAGCCACCATGTGGGTGTCGAGAATTGAACCTGGGTTTCTGGAAGAGGAGTCAGTGTTCTTAACCTCTGAGTCATCTCTCCAGCCTGACTATAAATCTTAATCACTTGTCATTCCTCAAAGGTGGAGGCCCACTGAAACAGAATCAGTGCAGAGAACACCAGGAAGTGATGGTTGGTTACTGTATCGGGAGCCAGGAAGGAAGAAAGGAAGCTGCATGTTTCCGGCACCTTCTATATACTCACTGCTATTCTTGGGCTCTAGAAAATGTTTTTCATGGCAGATGTTTCTCATTATCCTTGTTTGACTGATGAAGACACCAAGACAAAGCTTGGCATGAAGTGACTAATTAAGAGTCACAAGTTGGAGTGGGCTCTGGAGCCAGTTGTGTCTGTTCCCTCCAACACAATATATAAAATTAACACAAAGATCTCTGTTTAATCTCAGTGTAGGGACACTTTTTTTTTTCAACCTACTAAACATACCCAATAAATGATACCAAAATTGAGTTTGGTAATACAGAAATATTATTGTCACTGAATTTATTTTAATTGTCACAAACATTTTATCTGTGACACTATTCCTTATATATTCTAACTTCAAGTGAGTTTTAGAATTCATGTTTTACCAACTGCCAGGTACTAAGCTTAATTATCTTTGTAAAAGTGTGGGTTGGTCCATTCAGTGAACTTGAGTCCTATCTGTGACTTACTGAGGTAGCAGACAGGCCACTACATCTCAGTCCTCATCCATAGAGATACTCACTAACCTCTAAAGCTCCCAAACAGTTACTCAGATGCTCGCCACAGTGCTTTCATTCAGTAAGGGATATTTATTACGAAGGTATATTAACATGCTTGATAGAAAGAAAAATGAACACATGCCCTTCAGTAAACTGCAATGAAGAAAACAACATGAACAGAACTGCTTTTTTAAAAATAGTTTACAGACACAGCATAGCTCAATAATCAGAATATTGTTAGCTTTGCTAATAATTTTATAACCTCTCTCCTGAACTCTAGATTTAAATAATTTTAAAGTAAGTTTTGGCAATGTAAAGTTCACAGTATAAAATCTGAGGTCTAACTAGAAATGAGATAGACTTTTCCAGGCCTTTGAGAGTAGAAATGTGATGGCACATTTGCACCTCCAGATTCTGCCTATATCACCTTTTGATCAAATGCTTTCCATTATTACACAAGGATTAGTATTCAAATACCAATTTTTAGGACACAGCTAGTCTTGGATAGTATTATAATTTGCTAAACAAATTATAAGGTATGTACCACCAATAATTTAAGTCTTCCATAGTCCTTATGTCTGATAACTATTCTATATATTTTTATATTATCTGTGGTGAAATAAAATCACCTAAAATAGCAATAATGACAACTGCTGCCTGATGAACACTTAGTGTATGCTTAGGCACTGAGCCACGCACATCACATATAACTCAATGTTCATGATAACTCAAGAGGCAAGTTAGCTTCATATAAACAAAACAGACTGCAGAAAGGCTATGAGGCAATAGCCAGTTTCAAATAACTGTTAGGCTGAAGGGCCAGAAATCTAAGGCAATCTGTCCTACTGTGATCCCAAAGTCACGCTAATTAGTCTCATTCTGTGCCCATTCTTGAGAGTTCTGATCTACTGTGATAAATGCTAGTTTAATAACTATATCTCCCATACATTTATGAAAGTATGCATTTTAAGTTAAAAAGCAAGATCAATTCAGGTAGAACAATGCTCCTGTCCCAGCTTATTTAAATACTTTTTATTTACATGTCTTTCTACCATTGTTATTCTAATAAAATTATAAATGCAAATATACCAGAATACATGCAACACATTCCACAAAGGAACAAAAATGTTCAGTACTACTGAATAAAGAACCTAAGTTATTACATACAAAGTGCTTAAAAAAAAAGATCTTATGAGATATTCAGGCCATATTTATTTTGGTATTTTCCAATAATTGACAAGGAAAGCATAATTTATAAATATCTTAAATCCATTATTTTTTTTACTAGGAGTCAAAATTTAGTATTTCACTAATCAAGTGCGATCCAGTGTGTGCTACTTAAAGCAAAGTCACATAGCATCAAAATGAAACCGATGTGCTTCTTGTCGTTTTTCTCTATCGTCTGCTTTCTGAAAGAGAATTTTAGAATAGTTGAAGTGCAAGAAATTAATTTCTGAAACCAATTTAGTATATAACAGGTATGATTTTATAATGTAATAATATAAAATATTTTCATAGATTGTCACTATTTTATAATTAAAGATACATTAATTGAATTTAAAAATAAAAAAATGTTCCATACACACTTACATTCTTATCATTTATAATCTACTTGAAAGTGAGAGTGAACATCAGGTGCTAGAAGAATAGAATCACTGTTAACACTGATGTTAACAAACCAACCTAAACTAATTAATATGATTTTTTTAGTTAACCCATTGATTTAGCAGATGTTTATTGGCTGTCTTCTCCTAGTAAGAAAGTTGGATTTAAAGAAAAAGTTTTCTATTTTGTTTAAGAATTTAAAGGCTAGAAAGCCTAAAAAAGCAAACTATATTAGGATTGACCCTAATTATGTTACTTTTCAGAGACTGTTTTTCACTTGAAATGAGCAAGAGTGACACAATTAAGGCTACATTATAGAGAATAATGGGTCTAGAGCAGCAGGAAGGGAGAAGCTGAAGTCAGAGAGTCCAGCTAGGACCTAAAGAAGGACTGAGTACAGAAGTGACAGTAGGAAGGCAGATGGGTCAGCTACAACGATTCTCAGGAAGGTGAGAATAAGGTGGCTGATTAATACTGAAGGTGAGTAAGAAAGGGGGGAGAGGAAGCTTTAGAATATTGGGTTTTAAAGTAATCTTGGTAGAGATAACTGTAAGCAACTGGAAATGGAGAAAGAAACTGAGATAGCTGAAGAAAAAACATTTTGAGATATATTAGTTGATTTTAGATGAAAAGTTCAAGAAAGTATAGATGGTAGATGGTGTAGAGAAGAAAACAGCAGTTGCCAGTAGAGGTGAAAATCTGGCTAAAAAACTAGAGGAACCAGAGTGGCAGGTGATAGTGTGTACAAGGATAAGCAGTCAGTTTTTAGCCACTGCACCATAGCTGTTGTAATTCCATGTTTGTATTGTAGTCACATCTCCTGATAAAATGAGGAACTTAATTTCCTTTCACAGGTCAAGAGATACATAGTATTCTGAAATATATTACTTTTAGACAATGTGTGGAGCCATTCTAGAATCTTGAAATTAGTTCAATATATAATTTTTGGTTATTATTACATGAGTGATCTTTCTTCTGAGGGACAAATTTATGAATATTTATTAGAATAAGCAAAATGTTTTTCTTTTCATTAAGTTAAAAGGACAGCTGAGATAAAATAGTAATTTTAGTTAGAAAATCATGATTTTGGTAGGCATGACAGTCCAAAGAAAAAAGAAAAAAACAAAACAACAAAAAACAAACAAACAAACAAAAAACCCAAACCAAATACCTACTCCTTTGTGCCAGAGAACCTTTTTAGGAGCCTACTGGCTATGTGTTTGATAGTACTTTCTTTTCTCTGTGTGGTGCCAGGGATTGAATCTATGACCTCAACCACTGAGTCATATCCCAGCTCTCCAGTTTTGGAGAGCAAAACACTACAATAACAAAGTTTACATTGAAAACAAACCTTTTCCTGCCAGTGTAAAATAGCAATTATTGCCAAGATGAAAATGCAGACACCAATGAGGGCTACTGCAGTCAGTAGGACAATGTTACTTGGTGTAAGATACAATTTGGCACTCCAGCTGTAGATAAAAACAGAACAATTAAAATTAAAATTTTAACATAATAACAAGATTAAATTGAGATGAGAAAGCAATGCAGCTTATGAAAGTTCATTTGTTAAACCATATTCACTCATGTAAGAAAAGCAATTACATTCAGATGATTTAGTTTTCTTAAAACTGAACTAGAATTTTTTTCATGTATGTTTTTGGTAACTAAACCCAAGGCCTCATGTGTGTAGGACCAACACTTTACACCTTAAGTACACCCACATCTTCCTGAAGTAGAATTGCTGACGAGTTATTTAATATGCATTTATTTTTGAGTTTGATCTTCAGAATTAGTTTATCAATAGTAGTTTAGACAGTCAAAGAAAATTTTGATTTGTTGAATTTGAAACTTTCAACTCTAAAGGGTCACATGTCTGCACATGTACTAATGTACTACAAGTAAAACAATCATATGTCATAGTTTTCTGTGTAAAACCTGTACCATTTCTGTGTTATGTTGGACATTTTAAATGACTACAATAACTTTTATGTTGAGACTTATAAAAGTCACTTTGCCTCGGTTAATGTCACTATATAATGTCATCAGCATAATTAGGTCTCCTCTCTTAAAACACTTAGTACATAACGCAGCACCTATGAACACTGCAAAGCCTAAATTTGGGTCTTTTTTACTAACTCTGTGGGCAATTATGCACAGAGCTTTTTGTTCTCCCTGGAAACAGGAAATGACTGTGTTCTCATTTTAAAAGATTAATAAGGGCAAGATAATTCTAATGAACAGCAAGTAGGTATTGATTTATTTTGACATAATTAAAATTTATCGATCCATAAGTTAGTCTTTAGTCAGAATACACCTCAAACAAAAATCAATTAGGGTTTTTATAAATTTGAAAAGGACATTTCTTTGGAAAGAGCAAAAGAAACAAAAAAAATGCTCTGATTATGGAAGAAAGCTATGGTAGAACTTTTCAGAAAATCAGAAGAATAAACCTTAAGAAAATGAGTATTTTTAAGTACGTTACAATAGAAAACAGAACTACTGTGTTGTTTTTTGAGATAGGGTCTTGCTGTACAGCCCGATGTATCCTTGAGCTTGCTATCATTTTGCCTCAGTCTGCTGGGTACTGGTAGGTGTGAGCCACTCTGTTCAGAATAAAACCAATTTTCAATAAACCATAAAATTTTTGTTTATTCTGTTTTGTGTGCGTGCTCATGCTTCCCACACATAGCTGTGCATATGATGCCTATGGAGGCCAGAAGAGGAAATTCAGATCCCTGGTTATAAGCCACTGATGTAGGTTTTGGGAACTGAACTTAGGTCCCTGCAAGAGCAGCAATTGCTCTTTATCATGGATCTGTCTCTTCAGCCCCTAAAACTTTCTAGTTTTTTTCCTCTTGAGTTTTTTTAGTTCTATTTTTTTTAAATTGTTTTAATTTTATTTTATGTACATTAGTGTGAAGCTATCAGATTCCTTGGAATTGACAGTTATGGGCTGCCATGTGTGTGCTGGGAATTGAACCTGGGTCCTTTGGAAGAGCAGACAGTGCTCTTAACCACTGAGCCATCTCTCCTGCCCTAGCTCTATTTTTTTAATTGATTTTTTTTTCAAAGATCAAGATATTTGTCATTCAGTGCTTATTGGTGAGTTTTTTAATATTCTGTCAGAGATATAAATATATGAACATATACACAGAGATATCTTCTTTTAAATAAATCATAATATATATTTATCCATTCTTATTCTCCTTCCCTATCATATACTGTTCTGTGTCCATAGCAGTAAACAAAAATGAGTCATTGCAGTACACCCTATTCAGTCTGACATTTTTTATAGTTTTCTGCTCCTCATTCAGATTTGAGTTTGTTCTCAACTTAATGTTTAGAAAGCTACCATAATATACAATATTGGATAATAAAAACATTAAAACAAAACAAAACAAACAAAAGGACCAGGTATGATAGTTCCAGGCACTCAGGAGGCTGAAGTGGGAGGATGGCTGGAGCCCTGGAGTTTCAGATCAGCCTAGGCAACATAGTGAGACTCCATTACAGAAAACCTCAACCTAATTCAACTCGCAATCACGAAATAAATGTTTTTATTAATGTTATCTTATACATGCAGTGATGTGTTGGCCAGTTATATAGCAGAGTAAGGAAATCTAGTTTATGACATTTACTAGTTTTGATGGACTAAGTTCTCTTACAGTAACAGACTTTAATGAATAAAGATAGAAAAACGTGGACACTGTGAACTCATGAGATGGCATGCATTGGTCCCAGTGTCCCACTGAATGCAGGCCACATAAATTTTTAATTAAAAAAAGATGAGCTAAGAGAGTAGCTCACTGGGAGAATGCTTGCTTGGCATGCACATCAATTCCCTGCACTGGAAAAACAAAACAAAACAACAACAACAACAAAACAACCTAGTATTTACAACTAGTGAAAATTAAATATATACAACGTCTATAAATTACTAATTAAGCTGCCTTTTGCCCTAATAGGAATTAATTTATTTCTTTTGAAACATCAGGGCAAATGTGCTTAACACTTTGAAACTGACTAGGTAAATTAAGTGGGCATTCAGGGGAACAGGGTAGGCAATAAATATGACAGTTTATCAAAATATGCCACCGGATAACTACCAAACACAGAAGGATATTACCTTCGAGGGACATTGTGAGGATATGGAATGACAATCAGCTGGGAATTTGGAATGATTGCTGTCCACTCTTGTTTTCTTATAGACTGAAAAGAGAATTTAAGAACACATAAAAGTCAATATGTATAAAAAACAATTATTAGTTTAAATACGGAAAAAAGGAAAAGCAAACCCAAATCCTCAAGTATTTTGAGAATTTGGAATCCTAGGTAAGGATTATATTTGTGTGTTAAGAATTCATTCACTCAACAAATACTTATTAGACAGTTTTAGCAGGCATTATTCAAAGTGCTACATATAAATGCTGAGTGGAGCTAAAATTCAAGTCAGGAAATGGACAAACAAATGACGCTATTTTAGGTATCTTATGTATGTATGTATGTATAAATACAATAATCCTACTTTCATATAACAGATATTATGCTGTAGTGATAAAAATATTAAGTATTAACACATACAAGGATAAGAAGCCATGAAGTTTAATGGGAAAGAAGTAGAAAAAATATGTAATATCAAATCATGGTACACTGTAAGATAAGCTTAGATATGTCACGATGAATCAGTTTTTAAAAATTATTTAAATTATTTAAAGGCTATTTTATTACATATCTGAATTCAAATTCAATTGTATTAGAGCTATTGGATTTAAGTGGTTAAGTGGTATTAAAATAGATTGTCGTTTACTTGCCTTCTCTCCAGACGGACGGGGAATACCAACAAAAAGATGGTCCAGGAAATTGGCACTTCGGCCTAAACCGAGTACATTGTAAGGTAGTTGAAGAGCTAAGTGTGCTGACTGGCTGAGCTGTCCAGCTAGATTTATGAAGACAAACAATCCATCAAACACACAAAATAAAACCTTTGGAAACACTGCACTCATTAAGTCTTAAAGTCCTAAAATGTTAATTTCAGGTATAAAATGAGAGACGAACATTCATTTAAATAATACTAATGATTAATGGTTTAAAAAAACTGCTTTGAGATACAATTCCTATACTATAAATAATATACACTTAAAATGTTTAGTGAAATGGTTTCCACAGTCAGGGTGGGTTTTCCTTTGCCACCCAATTTCTCTGGAAATGCCCTCAAAGATAAACCCAGAGTCATCTTCTCCACATCTCTGGATATGTCTGGGAGGGTGTTTCTGGAGTGGTTTAAATGAGGAAGACCCCCCAGAATGTGAGCAGCAGTATGGCTGGAGTCCAAGACTGAATAAAAGAAAAAAGGAAAAATGCAAGTAGAGCACCAGCGTTCATTTCTCTCTGCTTTCTAACTGTGGGCACAATGTGTTAGCTGCCTCATGCTCTCCCACCACAGCTGAGAGATGCATTTCTTACCATGAAGTACTGTCTCCTCAAACATCAGCTAAAATAATCCTCAAGTTGCTTCTTTTTTTGTGATTTTTAAAAAAAAATTATTATTTTTTTATATTAATCACAGGTTATTTACTTTGTATCCCAGCCGTAGCTCCCTCCCTCGATCCCTCCTAATCCCACCCTCCCTCCCTCATCTTCTCCCTGCCCCTTTCCAAGTCCACTAACAGGGGAGGACCTCCTCCCCTTCCATCTGACCCTAGCTTATCAAGTCGCTTCAGGACTGGCTGCAATGTCTTCTTCTGTGGCCTAGCAAGGCTGCTCCTCCCTCGTGAAGGTGGTGGTGGTGGAAGAGCTCGCCGTTGAGTTCATGTCTGAAATAGTCCCTTTTCCCCTTATTAGAGAACCCATTTGGACACTGAGCTACCATGGGCTATATCCAAGCAGGGGTTCTAGATTATAACCATACATGGTCCTTTGTTGGAGAAACAGTCTCATGAAAGACCCCTGTGCCCTGATATATTTGGTCCTTCTGGAGCTCCTGTCCTCTCCAAGTCTTACTAATTCCCCCTTCTTTCATATGATTCCCTGCACTCAGCTGAAGGTTTGGTTATGAGTCTTAATATCTGCTTTGATACACTGCTAGATAGAGTCTTTCAGAGGCCGTTTGTGGTAGGCTCCTGTCCTGTTACTTGTTTTCTCCTACATCCAATGTCCATCCCATTTGTCTTTCTAAATGAGGATTGGTCATCTTACCCCGAGTCCTCTTTCTTGTTTATCTTCTTTAGGTGTATAGATTTCAGTATTTTTATCCTATCTTATAGGTCTAAATAAGTGAGTATATACCATGTGTGTCTTTCAGGATGTGACAACACATGCTGGAGAGGTTGTGGAAAAAGGGGAACTCTCCTCCATTGCTCGTGGGAATGCAAACTTGTACAACCATTTTGGAAATCAATCTGGTGCTTTCTCAGACAAATAGAAATAGTGGTTCCTCAAGATCTAGCTATACCACTCCTAGGCATATATCCAAAAGATGCTCAAGTATACAACAAGGACATTTGCTCAACCATGTTTATAGCAGCTTTATTTGTAATAGCCAGAACCTGGAAACAACCCAGATGTCCCTCAGTTGAGGAATGGATACAGAAATTGTGGTATTTTTACACAATGGAATACTACTCATCAATTAAAAACGAGGGAATCATGAAATTTGCAGGCAAATGGTGGGGCCTAGAAACGGTCACCCTGAAGTGAGGTGTCTCAAGTTGCTTCTTATCTGGTATTTTGTCACATCAATGACTAACGTACACTTTTCCAATCATGAAGGTGAAATGCTTTCTCTACCTGAAATGTTTTATTATTGATGCTGTTTACTACATTGACACCTTTTCTTATATTGACCAGTGTTTGCATTCTTGACATATCCTACTCAGTCATTCTGCAAAACCTATTATGCTGTTAAATTTGACTTGCTAGTATTTTGCTGAAGATTCAACAAAACCTGGTCTCTAATATTTTTCTTGTGGTATCTTGTGCTGGGCATGACAGTAATGTTGACCTTATGGAAAATGTTAAGATACTTGAGTAGAAGTGGCACAAATTTTTATTTAAATAGTTGAATTCATGAGTGAAATAATTTGGTACTTGCTAATATCTTTATTGTAAATGTGTCTACTGGGAGGGGGACAGGCAATTTTTTATTACTCATTCATTTTACTTTTTTAATTTAATTTTATTAATTACACTTTATTCACTTTGTATCCCCTCATAAGCCTCTCCCTCTTCCGGTCCCACCCTCCCCTCCCCCTTCTTCAAGCATGCCCCTCCCTAAGTTCACTGATAAGGGAGGTCCTCCTCTCGTTCCTTCTGATCTTAGTCTATCAGATCTCATCAGGAGTGGCTGCATTGTCATCTTCTGTGGCCTGGTAAGGCTGCTCCCCCTCAGGGGAAGGTGATCAAAGAGCAGGCCAATCAGATTATGTCAGAGGCAGTCCCTCTTCCCATTACTATGGAACCTACTTGGACACTGACCTGCCATGGGCTACATCTGTGCAGGGGTTCTAGGTTATCTCCATGCATGGTACTTGGTTGGAGTATGAGTCTCTGGGAAGACCCTGTGTTCAAATTTTCTGATTCTGTTGCTCTCCTTGTGGAGTTCTTGTCCTCTCCAGATCTTACTATTTCCCACTTCTTACATAAGATTCCCTGCACTCTGCCCAACAGTTGGCTGTAAGTCTCAGTGTCTGCTTTGATAGACTGCAGGACAGAGCCTTTCAGAGGTCCTCTGTGGCAGGATCCTGACTTGTTCCCTCATTTCTTCTTCTGATGTCCATTCTCTTTGCCTTTTGCAATGGGGATCGAGCATTTTAGTTAGGGTCCTCTCTCTTGATTAGTTTCTTTAGATGTACAGATTTTAGGAGGTTTATCCTATGTTATATGTCTATATGAGTGAGTATATACCGTGTGTGTCTTTCTGCTTCTGGGACAGCTTACTCAGGATGATCCTTTCCAGGTCCCACCATTTACCTGCAAATTTCATGATTTCATTATTTTTCATTGCAGAGTAATACTCCATTGTGTAGCTGTACCACAATTTCTGCATCCATTCTTCAGTTGACGGGCATCTGGGCTGTTTCCAGCTTTTGGCTATTACAAATAAAGCTGCTACAAACATGGTTGAGCAAATGTCTTACTGTGAACTTGAGCCACTTTTGGGTATATGCCTAGGAGAGGTATGGCTGGATCTTGAGGAAGCGCTATTCCTAGTTGTCTGAGAAAGCGCCAGATTGCTTTCCAGAGTGGTTGTACAAGTTTACATTCCCACCAGCAGTGGAAGTGGGTTCCCCTTTCTCCACAACCTATCCAGCATGTGTTGTCTTGGCCATTCTGATGGGAGTAAGGTGAAATCTCAGGGTTGTTTTGATTTGCATTTCCCAAATGGCTAGTGATGTTGAACATTTCTTTAAGTGTTTCTCTGCCATTCGATATTCCTCTACAGAGAGTTCTCTGTTTAGCTCTGTTCTCCATTTTTTAATTGGATTACTTGGTTTGCTGCTTTTCATCTTCTTTAGTTCTTTATATATATTGGATATTAGCCCTCTGTCAGATAAAGGGTTGGTGAAGATTCTTTCCCAATCTGTAGGCAGATTCGAGACAGCTCATTTAAGCAACTTAATGACTTACTTAAAAACCCTAGAAAAAGTAGCAGACACACCAAAATGGAGTGGACGGCTGGAAATAATCAAACTCAGGGCTGAAATCAATCAATTAGAAACAAATAAAACAATCCAAAGAATCAATGAAACCAAGAGCTGGTTCTTTGAGAAAATCAACAAGATAGACAAACCCTTAGCCAAGCTAACTAAAAGGCAGAGAGACACCACCCAAATCAACAAAATCAGAAATGAAAAGGGGGACATAACTACAGACAGTGAGGAAATCCAAACAATCATTAGGACTTACTTCAAAAGTCTATACTCAACAAAATTTGAAAATCTAAATGAAATGGACAATTTTCTTGATCGATTTGACTTACCAAAGCTGAATCAGGACCAGGTAAATCAATTAAATAGTCCTGTATCCCCCAAGGAAATAGAAGCGGACATCGAAAGTCTCCCATCCAAAAAAAGCCCAGGCCCAGATGGTTTCAGCACAGCATTCTACCAGACCTTCAAAGAAGAGCTAACACCAATACTCTTCAAACTATTCCACAAAATAGAAACAGAAGGAACATTACCAAACTCATTCTATGAAGCCACAGTCACCTTGGTACCTAACCCTCACAAAGACCCAACAAAGAAAGAGAATTTCAGGCCAATCTCCCTTATGAACATTGATGCAAAAATAATCAACAAAATACTTGCAAACCAAATACAAGAACACATCAAATATATCATCCACTATGACCAAATAGACTTCATCCCAGGCATGCAAGGGTGGTTCAATATATAGAAATCCATCAATGTGATCCAACATATTAACAAACTGAAAGAAAAAAAAAACCCACATGATAATCTCCCTAGGTGCTGAAAAAGTATTTGACAAAATCCAACATCCATTCATGTTTAAAGTATTGGAGAGATCAGGGATACAAGGCACATATCTAAACATAGTAAAGGCGATATACAGCAAACCTATAGCCAACATCAAACTGAACGGAGAGAAACTTAAAGCAATCCTACTTCAGGGGCAAGAGCCCTGCCCACTCTCTCCATATCTCTTCAACATAGTGCTGGAAGTCCTTGCTAGAGCAATAAGATGGTTGACGGAGATCAAGGGGATACAAATTGGAAAGGAAGAAGTAAAATTATCACCATTTGCAGATGATATAATAGTATACGTGAGTGACCCCCAAAACTACCAGGGAAGTCCTACAGCTGATAAACACCTTCAGCAAAGTGGCCGGATACAAAATTAACAACAACAACAAAAAAATCAGTAGCCCTCCTGTATACAAAAGACAAAAGGGCTGAGAAAGAAATTAGGGAAACAACACCCTTCACAAATAGCCACAAATGACATAAAGTACCTTGGTGTAACCCTAACCAAGCAAGTCAAAGACTTGTATGAAAAAATTTCAAGTCTCTGAAGAAAGACTTAGAAGATATCAGAAGATGGAAAGATCTCCCATGCTCATGGCGTGGCAGGATTTACATAGTAAAAATGGCCATCTTACCAAAAGCAATCTACAGATTCAATGCAATTCCCATCAAATTACCAACACAATTCTTTACAGACCTGAAAAGAAAAATTCTCCATTTCATATGGAATAACAAGAAACCCAGAATTGCTAAAACAATCCTCTACAATAAAAGATCTTGTGGAGGTATCTCCATCCCTGATCTTAAGCTGTACTATAGAGCAACAGTTATAAAAACTGCATGATACTGGCATAGAAATAGAATGGTGGATCAACGGAACAGAACAGAAGACCCTGAAATAAACCCACACACTTATGGACACCTGATCTTTGACAAAGATGCCAAAACCATACAATGGAAAAAAGATAGCACCTTCAACAAATGGTGCTGGTCTAACTGGATGTCTACATGTAGAAAAATGCAAATAGATCCATACTTATCACCCTGCACAAAACTAAAGTCTAAGCACAGGCTCTAAGAGCAACAATCAATAAATGGGACCTCATGAAACTGAAAAGCTTCTGTAAAGCAAAGGACACTGTCATCAAATCAATCTCTTAAATTTTTGTATTGTTGAGAATTATCTATTTTTTCTCTTCTTCCTTTTCCTTCTTTTTAAAGAAAAGGTTTTACTATGTAGATCTGGCTGTCCTAGAACTCTCTGTGTTGACCAGGCTGGCCTCAGACTCAGATATCCATCTCCTCAGTTCCTAAATGCTGGGATTAAAGGCACGTCGTTTGGGACAATGGTCTTACTATGTAGCTCAGATTGGCCTTGAATTAGCCCAGCTTCCCAAATATTGGAATTACAGATGTACCTTACCATATCTGATGCTCCTGTTTCTTTTTCTTCAGTACATTATCTTCCCATTACCATAATAAACACATTAGATAATCAACTTGAATGACAAAAGTTCACAGTTTTAGAGACCCCAGTTCTAACAGCTGTCTAGCATAACTGCCTTTGGACCTATACCAGGGTGTGGGGAGCAAAACTATTCACTTTATGCTAGGGAATGGAAAGAACTTGAGCAAGAGACCTGGACACCCATTTGGTCCTCTTTGAGGATGTACGTGCCCCACAGTGTCCAAGCACTTCCTGAGTCCACTTCTGAAAAACTCTTAACAGTTCCAAATAGCCTCATTCGGTGGGGATAAAGTCGTTAACACATGAGCTCTGGAAGACATTCCAGATCTGAACACTTACAGCTGTCACTTTGGGCATCGTGTATCTCCAGGAATTGTCTAATCTAGCCTGCTGCAGTTTTTAGTAGTACTCCCTAACTGTAATTCTGTGAACTAGGTGGGAAAGTCCATGTTCATTCTGATCTTAGTTCTTTGCTTCTTCCCCTCACCTACTTTTCTTCCCTTGCTGTTCTTCTGAGACAAGGTCTCACTCATTTGTCCAGGCTGACCTCAAATTCTTGGACTTTATCTGTTTTCTTGCGTAGCAGGGGCTACAGTTGATGGCCCTGGACCTGTCTGTCTTCTCTGATTTTGCTTGTCCTGTCTAGTTTAATAATGGTCAGCTTTATTGAACTTTTCAAATAGCCAACTTTTAATTCTTGTGATTCCTTTATTTTTCCTGTGAACCACTCATGCAAAGCAGTGGTTAGAGTTGCTAAATTCTCAGAAAGAACATATAAAACGTATTATATGAACAATTTTGTATGGATTTAAAAAATGAGTTTATTTCCACAAAATTTAGTTCAAGATTTCTTTCCCCCATTTTCATTGGTATTAAGAACATCTGGTAATCTTTGCTGAGTGAAGTGACCAAAGGAATCTATGAGCTATGTGTAGCCCCCAAACATAGGCCACCCTTTAATACCTCAGATTTTAACTTTGTCATCGATGTTGACACTGTCATCATGATTGCCAGTATCTAAGAGACATTAGAATAGAGACTACATGCAAACCAGAGTCCCTGAGTTTACTACATACTTGTTCCATTTCAATTACTAAACTTTTCTCTTTGCTTTTGGTCAGGCCAGTAACCATAAAGTGACAGCGCTCTCTACCTCATAGTCTATATTCAGTTGACTAAGGTACAAAATAGGAATCCTTAATTTATACTATACATCAATCTAAGAGCTTATTTCTGCTTCCACTGCCTACATTGTTCAAGTCACCACTCTTGCTGAAATAACATTAATATCCACTTCTTGCTTTAAGTATTCTTTGCCTTGGAGTGTACTAGTTTGCATTATTTTACACAGAACATAAGCTATTTCATCTAGTTTACACTCACCACCCACATTTGCCTTTGACTTCAGTTTCATACCTGCCCCCATTAATTGTGCTCCAACACAGAAGTCCCTGTACTATTTCTTGGAAATTCAAGGAATGCTTATAACTAAGAGGCTTTTTTCTTTGCCTGGAATATTCTTCTGAATATAATTATGTGTCAAATCCCTTTACTTTCTTCAACTGTTTGTTTAAATGATACTGTCTCAGCACAGTCCAATGTAATTATCCCACATAAAGTGACTCATATCTGCCTTCGTTTGGCAATCTCCATTCCTCATTTTTTTGTTCACTTCTCCTAACACCTGCACACTATTAAGACAACTGCTTCTTAGGCTTATTGCTTACATTCCACTATCAGAATTTCCACAAGAGCATTTTTAGCTTGTTCTATTGATTTCTATATTCTAATAGCTTAGAGTAGCCGTGGCTTTGTCATTTATGAACATGTAGCTGTTAAGTAAATAAATAAGTGTATCGGGTCCGAGACTTTAATATCTTTCAAATAAAAAATATGTAAGTAGAACAGCATAAAAATATATTATCTATTTATATCACATAAATACAAAGTATGTATACTCTACCTAAAGGTAAAGTATTTATGAAAAAATAAGGAGGAAACTAGAAAAATGGATGGATGAGGGTTAAATACATTAAGGATGTTTAAATTAGCCACAGGGAATCATATTATTTTTTATTTACCTAAAATTATATGTAATTTTATATGTAATTATATGTAATTTTAGGTAAATATAAATGTACATAAATGAAAGGGTGGGGACCAGAGTGAGTGTAATGAAGATGTGCTGTTTGGGGGCAATAATGCTCCCCACAAGAGCCATAGAGCAAAAGAAACCTTTTGAGATTAAATAGATTAAAAGGCAATATAGGTTATCACTGTGCCCTTGGTTGTTTCTCAGATTTTGAAGGTAAGACTGTATTTCTGAAGACACTATGCACTTTGGACAAGGTCTTAGAGGAACTGAGTTGTATTTGAACCCAAAGCCGCCTCTCTGTACATCCTAGTACTGGAAGGTGCTATGCAAGCTGCCATGGGTGGAAAGAAATCCGTAGTCTGCTCAGCTGTGACACCAATGAACCGCAATAATGACCAGTATGGGAAGATATCCCTAAAGAAGCAATAGTGGCACTTGTATCTTCACAGTAACCAATAACTCTCTAATTGGACTTAATGCCCACTCAACAAGAAGGAAATCATGTCTGTAATGTAGATCTAGCCAACTACCCATGGGTAGTAAGGTCATAGTTTTCTTAGAGGAAAACTCACTACTGCCACTTTCTTAAACCAGTGAACACTAATTGACAGATCAACGTAGATGGGGGATATCTCAGGAGGCCATTCTCAGATGAAGAATTACAGGCAATTAATGACTACTGAGAGAAGGAGAATTGGTCTTCCCCAGGGATGATTTTAACCCCTAACTGGTTATCCAACATCAAGTGTTTAGCCCTAAAAAAACAAACAACAACAACAACAAACATATGACATTAAATGGACTTACAGGTTGCATTTATGTCTTTGTTTCTATTTCTCTACATAGGTAACAATATGTTTTAGTTACTTTTCTATCGTGATAAAACATTATGCCCAAGGCAACTTAGAAAATGTTTCACTGGGCTTATAGTTTCAGAGAGGTAAAGTCCATAATGGCAGAAAAAAGGCATGGTGTTAAGAACAGTTGAAAGCTCACACCTGATCCACAAGCAGAAAATGAGTCTTTTGGAACCCTAAACTCACCCCTAGTGACAGACCTCTTTAAACAAGGCCATACTTCCTAATCCTTCTCAAACAGTTCCACCAACTGCCATGACATAGCTGTTCCACACATCAACCTTCAGCAGCTGTGGTAACCTACACAAGATCAAGTCAGCCAAAATTCTTCATGGGTGAGAGAAGGCCTCCATGGTCCCACGCCTAATGGAGGAACTATTATTGTCAGCTGGCAGGCACCGAGGAAGGAAGGATCACTCCTTGAGGACTTGGCCACATGTAGGTTGCCCACGCCTCAGTGGATGACCCACACCCATGTGCATATGAGCAGCTATAACTGAACTCAGAAGCTCTTTAGTAACAGCAACAATAGCAGCAAAAAAACAGGATAGAAGTTGGGAGGGAAAGTCACTATGGTGAGTTAGGAGTTAGATATCAAAATATATTGTACAACTGTATGAAACAAAATATATCATCTTTAAAAAGCAGGACTCTACCCACAAATAGAAATCAATCATTGAAATAAATTTATCAAGTATATGTATTTGTTTCTAATTTATATAAATCACCTCTAAAATGAAAAATAAGACTTTTGTATATCATTGTGGACAAGAATGTGCCTCCTCATGGTGAAGAAGACAGCCAGAATAAGAAAGAAAAATAAGACTTGATTTTAAAACAGAGAACCTGAGGAAGAACTTTGGAAATACACAAAGAGAAATGATACCCCAAAAGAGGAAAGATGAAGTTGGGTAATACAGAGAGGCAGAGAAGCAAGCCATACACAGCTTCATGCTGTAGCTCCCTGATAGCATGAGGGGAAGATAAGCTGTTTCCAAAGGCAGTTTGTTTTCTCCTTGTCTGGTGATACCAGGGACTTAGTCTTCATGAGTAGGCTGCTCAAGAAGGATCCTCCAGCCAGGCAGCGGTGGCTTTAATCCCAGCACTTGAGAGGCAGAGGCAGGGAGAGCTTCTGTGAGTTTGAGGCCAGTCTGGTCTATAGAGGGAATCCAGGCCAGCCAAGGCTTCACAGAGAACCCTTGTTTCAAAAAAACCAAAATCTAAACAAAACAACAAACTCCACACCAAACAAAATAAAAAACTCACAAAAACAAAACAAAACAAAACACTCCAATAAAAATCCCTCCCAATAGAGATGTCCAAACCAACATCTGCAGAGGCTAGAAGTGCCAGAAAGAAGCAAGGCAACAAGACTCCTCTAATTACCAAACTCAGGATACTGAAATAGGAAAAAGGCCAGGGGAAGAGTGTAAAAGTTTTCCAGTAAAAATGATCCATGACTTGAAAGAGGAGACAGACAATCATAGTGAACTCATCTTAGCACCAGAAGCGGAATCAACACGTGACACAATCAGCAATACCTATAGGAGTTAGCAATATGGAATAAAAGTTCAGCAAGAAAAATGAGATTTTGGAGAAAACCAAAAACAAATCAAAAGGAAAAAACAAGACATATTAGAAATGAAAAAGTCAATGAAGTAAAAAAAGCATAACCAATAGGCATGTCCACAACAAACCAAAAAAGCTCATCAAGCATGGATGACACAGTTGACAAAATACTACATTCAAATACAACATAAACAAACACAAAAGTATTGGGAGCTGTGGATGTAGTTCAATGGCAGAGTGCTTTCCCAGCGTGCACAAAGCACTAAATTCAATCTGTAAGCACTATAATAAACTCACGTCAGCAACTCCAGCACTTAGGAAGTGGAGGCAGAAGGATTAGGAGTTCAGGCCACCTCCCTTTCCTGAGTGTGAAGTTAGCACTCAAATAGCAGCAGCAGCAACAAAGAAAAAAAACAAAACAATGAAAACAAGCATGGCCACAATGTCCAAGGACTCTTGGATCAAGAGTAAGAATATGAGAGGCAGAGCTGAGTACTGACAACACAGAGTATGTATTCAGTGAAATGACAGAAGATAATTCACTAAATCTAGACAAAGAAATAAATGTTTAGACATAGGTAAGACCCCAAATATAAATGACCAGAAGAGAATCTGACACTAATAGGAAAAAGTTACAGAAGAAACAATCTAATCAGAGAGACAGCCAACCAAACTAGGAATGAGTAACTATCAATAACTTTAAATTAAATGTTCTCAGTTCACCAATAAAAACACAGTAACTGACAGACTGGATTAAAGAACCAACACAATGCCTTACTGATAAAGATGTCAAAAGACAAGAGTCAAAGGAAGGGAATAAATATGTTAAAGGAAGGAAGGCCAGAAACAAGCTGTCCCAATCAAAGCAAAATTAGAAAAATATAAAGACAGCCAGTATAAATTATAAAGGAAAGAACAATTCATTACAAAGACATAATTATAACTTTATATGCACTAAACCAGAGGCCTCTCAGTTTCACAAAATAAACACTAATGGACAGAAAGTGTCAGATACAATTAGAGTGGGTGACTAATTTCTTTCTTATCTGATTTACATTTGTCACCCACATCCAAAGTAAAATCAGCCAAGAGACCCAGAATTAAGCTACATTATAGCGCGCGCGCGCACACACACACACACACACACACACACACACACACACACACACACACAC
>NW_026596034.1:2664432-2665986 GCF_907164565.1 Psammomys obesus
CACACACACACACACACACACACACACACACACACACACACACACACTTTATATGAGACATAGGATACACATTCTCAGCATCCCATCCAACTATCTTTAAAATATTGTAGACTATAAACTAAATCTTACCAAAAATGAAAGGCTCAAAATACTCTCATATCTTATCAGTAAATAATGCAAGAAAATCAGAAATCTGTATCCAGAAAAATGACAAAACCCACACTTCTGAATGACCAGTGGGGTTATTGAAGAAATTAGGGAAGAAATAACAAATTCACAAAATCAAATAATCTCTTGAGAGAGCGCTAAGATAGTTCAAAGGAGAAAGTTTATAGTTATGAGTTTATATAAAAAAATTAGATCTCCACCTAAAGATGCATCTTCAGGGTTTAGAAAATCAAGAACAATCTAAAAAGCACCACACAGCACACAATTATAAAAGTTAGAGCAGAAATTAATGAAATGGGGACATAAAGAATAATACATAGAGCTGATGTGAATCAATTCTTATAAAAGTGATGATTTTGAAACCGTTGGGTAAACTTGTCAAATGCCCAAATTAAAATTAAGGATAAAACAGATCCAGGTGACTATAGATTCTAATGAACCCCAGATAATCTTTAGGGAATACACTGAAAATTTATACTTAAAAAAAAAAGAAAAGTTTAGAAGAAATAGATAAATTTTTAGACACTGTGATGGTTATTTTTGGTTCTCAACTTTACCACATCTATAATTAACTAAAACCCAAACAGCTGGGCACACTTGTGAAGGACTTTTTAAAAATTAAATTACTTGAAGTGGGAATATACACTTTTAATCTGGATCATTTGGGTGGGAAGATACACCTTTAATCTGGGACATACCTTCTGCTGGCAGCCTTTATAAAGGACAGACAAGAAGGAAGCTTTTGTTCTTTGCCTGCTTGCTCTTGCTGTCAAGTCACCAATATTAAAGCCTACTTCTTTGGAATTTTGATGTATACTGAAGACCACAGGAGGCACCCAGCCTCATGCTTGGATTTATCAACTACTGGATTATTGGACTTTCTATGGTAGACAGCTGTTTTGGACCAACTAGACCACAGCCTCTAAGCCATTCTAATAAATTCCATATCTATATCTGTATCTATCTATATATATATATAGATATATATCTATATATAACAGAGCTGATAGAATAAATACATATATTTATTCTGGAAAACTCTGGCTAACAAATATATATATGACTTAAACAATTAAATCACAAGCATATAAACAACTGAAACAGATCCATAACAATGTGATTAAAGTAGCAATAAAAGTTTCTCAACAAACAAAAGTCCAGGCCAGATAGAGTTACCACCAAATTCTACCAAATCTTCTAGAATAGCTAAGACCAATGTTTCTCAAACTGTTCCATAAAGATGGGTCCATATGTGGTGGCCCTCACCCTTAATCCCATCAGAATTTAAGGCCAGCCTGAATTCCAGGGAAACCAGGGCTGTGTGTAAAGACCCCGAATTTATCTATCTATCTATCTATCTATCTATCTATCTATCTATCTATCTAT
>NW_026596034.1:2665996-2714990 GCF_907164565.1 Psammomys obesus
TATCTATCTATCTATCTATCTATCTATCTATCTATCTATCTATCTATCTATCTATCTATCTATCTTTCTTTCTATCTTTCTATCTAATTATGGAGGAGAGAGTAAAGCTCAGTATTATCAGCACAGTGGCAGGATACAAATGCAACATACATTAGAAGGTCTCAAATAAATGATGAATTTTCTGAGGAAGAAATTATGGTTCATAACAGCTTTAGAAAAATAGAATAATTCTAAGACTGTAAAAGACTTCTACAGTGGAAACATTAAAGACACTGAAAAAGAAATTAAAGACATAGGAAGATGAAAATGCCTCTAAGACTCATGGATTGTCAAAATGATCAGTGTGACAATGGCGTTATTATCAAAACCGATACAGTTTCAATGTAGTACCTATCAAAATCCCCATGGTATTCTTCACAGTACTAATAATCGTAAAATTCACAGAGAAGCCAAAAAAAAAAAAAAAAATCCAAACAGCCAAGGCCATCCTTAGCTGGAAGAATAATCAATGCTAGAGGTAGCTCAGATTACCTTATCTCAAATTAGAGAGCCACAGTAGTAGAGTCAGCATGGAGCTAGCACAAAAACAGACATGTTGACTAGTAGACTAGAAATAAACCCACACAGCTATGGTCACACAGGTGTCAAAATA
Source organism: Psammomys obesus (assembly GCF_907164565.1). Classification (NCBI taxonomy): domain Eukaryota; kingdom Metazoa; phylum Chordata; class Mammalia; order Rodentia; family Muridae; genus Psammomys; species Psammomys obesus. The sequence continues at coordinate 2,666,649 of NW_026596034.1, forward strand.
TACATGGAGCTGGGTCTATATGTAAGCTCATGCGGTAACCACAGCACTGCTGAGGCTGAGGTGGGGAAACTGACATGAATTTCAGGTCAGCTCAGTATACAGATTAAAGACTTTAATGTAACACTTGAAACTGAAAGGAGAAAACCTTTCAAGATTAATGGGCATAGGCCAGGATTTTCTGGAAAGAATTTCCACAGCATCGGGACAATACAAAGAATTGCAAAATGGCATTACATGAAATTAAAAAGCCTTTGGTTAGCCAAGGAGACAACTACAGAATTGAGGAAAAGAGAAAAGCTTTTCTAATTTCATGTCAAGCATTGAAATAAAGAACTGCAAAAACTAAACACTAAAAATCCCAAATCATCTAATCAATAAAGAGGCTAATGAACTGAATAAGCTTCTCATAGAATTACAATAGCCAATAAAACTCAAAGAACAACATTCTCAGCCATTAGAGATGCAAATTAAAATCACTTTAATCTTAACTCTGTTCAAAATGTCTATTATCAAGAATAGGACATCTGCTCTGAGATTATGTCTTCTATATAGGTCAGATATCAAAATGGACACATGTAACATGCATAAAGGGAACAGAAATGAATACGGAGAGTAAGGAATTCAGGGTTCAATTCTCAGTGAAGAGGAAGGCACTTGGATATGAAGTGAGATTTGCATTAGAAAGATCAATTTCTACAACTAAGTTTCTAGGGTATTTCAATATCCTAAAGTGTTAATCTCTCACATTGGAGATTAAATGAGAACTTTTATAGTGAACTAGGCCAGAAGTTGGGAGAAAATGAGAAAATACAGATCCATGATTTGCTCAGTATATGCACTAGGGTGGGAGCTATGGGCAGTATGTTATGTAGGCACAGTGAATAAGTCTGTACTATGTTGTTTTGTTTTGCCTCTGCTTCTGTTGTTTGCATTGATCTGTATGTTTACTGTGAAGTCTGTAATGCACAATGAATAAAGGAGTAAAATACAGAATCTGTTTCAGGTAGAGCCAGATTGAAAACTCAGATGCCCATGAGTGAGACAGTGAGCAATACAATTCAATTAGGAACTTCCCTTATTTTGTGTTTTTAAATTTATTTGATTACTTCATATAACTGTAACACTGTTTCTAATAAACTTAAGATAAAGGTTAAAAGCTAATAATGTTGATGGAGGACTGTTTTTTTGTACCTATATTACCCTATTGTACTTAATTTTAAGTTCAGTTTCTAGGAAATGAGTCTTTATATTATATTACTTATATTAACCACAGTAATGAATAATCTCATGCCTACTTGTGCTGAGTACTTCCTGTTTTTCAGGCAGTTCTATACATCATTATTTCTGTCAGTTTCAACCTTTACTGTAGCACATAGTTGCTCTGCATGGTATATTGACAATAGCTAAATCCTGAACTACTACAACAAAAAGGAATATACCAGCAGTGTTACTGAGCAGTGTGAGATGTAATCAGATTTTTTAACACTACACATATTTATATAATAGAGGAATTATTATGACAGAGTGTAGATAATAATGTATTGCTAGCAAAGACTCCAGAATAGACGAGTAATATTCCTTTTCTCACAGCCCAGTCTCAAAGCTTTCATGTAACAGTTGTTCTTTTAGCACTAGACTCTATCTTGATGTAAATATTTTACTAGAAATTAGTCTGCAGGGTTGTTTTGGAAAATGGCAGATGACAAGAAGGCATGGGAATTTTTTTGGGGAAAGTTGGACAACAGCCGTATAAAAGTGAGTAATATCCCGAAATCTCTAGTTCAATAGCAAAGTAAAATAGGAAGCTTTACAAAGCAGAGTAAGGAAAAAAAATCTAGTGTCCATCCCAGAGGGCCTGATATGCCTGGGAGCCACTCCTGCCTCTAGACTATGCAGGAGAAACTCTGAATTAGCACTGTATACAGTATTCAGCAAGGTGGGAACCTGATTGAAGCTAGAGTCTGTATGGCAAGTGCCAGGTTTCAAGTGGCACCCCTGACATCTTGAAGGACTTCCCAAGAGTGGGACAGTACTTATAGTCAGAGCAGTGGTATGACTGGCCTTTATGTAGGTCTGTGAAAAACTGCTCATTATTACAAAAGGACTGCTCAGGGGTATGACAGGCAGACAGAAAAGGAATGCTCAGAGCCACGACTTAAGCCACAAGGCAGAAGGAATGAACATTTACACAATAGCCAAGATAAAAAACTATGAGTAGAACATTCAAGATCTATGGGAAACCGTAAAAGACCAAATCTATGACTCACAGGCATAGAAGGAGAATTACATGCTAATCACATGGAAAGCATCTTCAGGTTATGGCATCCTACCCTCTAAGCCTTGTTATACTTGAATGGAAGAAACCATTTTTCAATAAAATGATAGCAGATTTCCCAAATCTAGGGAAAGAGGAGTCCATTCATGTACAGGAAGAATTTAGAACACTAAACAAACAACACCAGAAGGAAAAAAAAAAAAAAAACAAACCTCCCCACACCACTGCTTAAATACTAAATATGCAAAACAAAGGGCATGTACTGAAAGCTGCAAGAGAAACAACTAACATATAAAGACAATTTCACTGAAGTAACAGCACATTTCACAAAAGAATGTGCTTTAAAAGTCAGGGGGGCTTGGAATTCTGTATTTCAAGCTCTAAAAGACAACAACTGCAAACTCAGGCTACTACAGCCAGCAAATCATCTGTCATAACTGAACAAGAAACAACAGAAGCTTTGGTGAGTATGCAGACACTATGAAAATCAGTGCGGAGGTCCCTCCAAAAACTACATTTGGAACTACCATATGGCCAGGCCTAGCACTCCCATGCATTTACTAACCCAAAGCACTCCAAGTTAACACATCACAGAGATGCTTTACTGCACATGAATGTTTACTACGGATCTATTCACAAGAGCTAAACCATAACCAAAATGTCCAACAACAGAGGGAATAGTAAAGAAAATATGCTATTTATACAATGGAATTTCTCCTAGCCATAGAGTGAAGCTATCTGAAGTCAAGTGGAAACAATTGGAGATAATCATATTACATGAATTAAGCCTGTCTGAGAAAGACAAATATCCCACATTTTCTCTCATTTTGTGCTAATTAGATTTTATACAATGCTGTATGAATATAGGTTATGAAAAGTATAAACAATCATGTCTGGGGCACTCATTATAAGGAGAGGGTGGTGGGGAGTACAGTAGGAATATGTTCAGGGTATATTTGTATTGGTATGAGAATGTCCTTAATGTGACAGTGTGTGTACAATGATTTGTGCATCTTGATTTGCGCTATACATGACAACTTCTGGGCAGCACAGCAAGCACTTTCTCACTATGGCAGTGCTTCTGCTGTGAGTATTCAGGAATTTCATTTTGATAGTTGGCTACTCATGCATTTTATTTTAAGAGTGCCAGCTTGTTAGTGCAGTTCTCTAGACTGGACACTACGTTCATATGTCCTTAGTTTTTCTTCTACGTCTAGTCCATTGTTACAAGTGCTTCTCCCTGCTCCCAATAGATGTTGCATTGTTTTTATGTATTAAAAAAATGCAGCAGAGGGCCAGCCAGGATAGCTACTGTAGCTCATAATGAAAGGCCAGAAGAAATCAGGACCTCTCTGTGAGTAGTTATATAAAAATATGTAGAGCATATGAATTTTAAGAAAAATGTGGGATGATACAGGACTTGTAAGATACCAGTGTACATCTATGATAAGTAAGAGATTTCTCATTTTAAAATTATTAACACAGCCCTGAGACAATCACCTTTTTGATGGTATGAAATAAGTAGTTTTTCAGTTGTAAGTGGATTTAAATTGCTAAAGTGTGGATCTGAGTTTCATTGCTAAATCACCAGTGGAGATAAGTTTTGGATTTGGAGTATATTAGTATGCCTGAGTTTACCAGCACTGTGAAATAAATGAGTCCCAGAACTTCTCACTAAGCTGTGAAATTATTTGCATCTTATGAAAGAATTAACAGATAATAAAATCATAATATGTACAGGAATTAAAAATTTAATGATTCTTTTGTATTTCTTTCTTATAGAGATACATCAAAATATTTGACTATAATATCAGATTTTTCTTAAAAGTTTTAGAATATTTTTGTTTACAGAACGTTTATATGTTGAAGCAGCAATATGATGAATTCTTTCCTTTTTTTTTTCTCCTTTTTTTGGAGACACAGTTTCTCTATATGGCCCTAGGTGTCTTATAACTCACTATGTAGATGAAGTTGGCTGGAAATCACAGAGATCCCTTTGTCTGTCTCTGCCGTCTGAATACCGAGAAAAGGAATGTGCTACCACACCCTTAAGATGAATTCTTAAATGTTTACAGTTAGCTACAAAATAAACTCATTGTGGTACGCTTAATTTATATAAGGCCATTATACAATAAAGAATTGGGGGGTCTGGAGAGATGGCTGAGTGGTTAAGAACACATGCTGCTCTTCCTGAGGACCTGAGTTCAATTCCCAGCACCCATGCCAGGCGGCTTACAACCGCCTGGAACCCCAGCTCCAGGGAGATCAGACATATTCATGTGCACATACCCCCTGGCTCCCACATACACATAATTAAGATAACTAAAAACAAAGACTTGGCCACTAACACATTCTTTATGGTTATTACAGTAAGCATGTTTATACTTCTTCACGGACATGGTTCTAAGGTTCTGAGGAAAGCGTTATTAGGGAGTATTCTTTTGTGTGTGTGTGTGTGTGTTTATGTCTGAAGGAATTTATTCAATGAATTCTAGAAGATACCTTCATTTTCTTTCTCCTAGAATATACTTTTTTTCCATTAGATTTTTTTTTTAATATTAGTTACAGTTAACTCTGTATCCCAGCTGTATCCTGCTCCCTCTTTCCCTCCCAATCTCACCCTCCCTCCCTCATCTCCTTCCTGCCCCTTCCCAAGTCCACTGATAAGGGAGGTCCTCCTCCCCTTTCATCTGACCTGGTTTATCAGGTCTCTTCAGGACTGGCTGCACAGTCCTCCTCTGTGGGGAGGGGGAGGTCAGAGCCAGCCACTGAGTTCATGTCAGAAACAGAGGGAGTGGTCTTTGTGTAGGCAGTTGGATTTGCTGTAACCAGGAAGGCATCGCAGACCTCAGTCACATCAAGACATTCTTTAGTTCGTTTCCTTTGTCTTAACTGAATTTCTCCATGTTCATTGCAATGTACAAGTAAATTATACTTTTATAAAAATATATCAAAAACCTCTCTATATCTTAGACCTCTTATTCCACATTTGAAAATATAGGAGTAGTTTAGATTGTACCATTAATTGGATTTTTAGCTTTTACTTCTTCTAAAATGAGGTTATTTTACATAACTTACCATTTCAATCTTTAAGATAACTCAGGTTATCTCTTAATTTCTGCTAGTTCAGCAGAAAAAATAAGGATATGAGGTTTGGTTCATCACAATCGTAATAAATGAAAAAAGAATGTTAATATTTTCGTCCTGATAGCTCTTGATATTTGTTTATGTATGTCTACAGAAACAGTGCAACAAAAGCAATTTTATTCAGAGTTGTGACACATGATGCTTTTGACAGCAGCCTGCCTCTCCAATATATTGAAAGAAGACTTACAGGCTCTGGACATCCCAGAAGACTTACATGCTATGGACATCCCACCTGGCCTCACCTGAGCCATTTTTCAGATATCCATTTGCATCTACTGTTGTGTACATGATATAAGGTCCAGGCTGATTTACTCCAAAGGGCTGCAATAAGAAAGGAAAGAGTTGATCTTGGGAAGGAAGCAACTTAATTAAATTTCGGGAGATTTATTATATAGGAAAAAACCCCCAAAGATTACTTATTCTTTGAAAAGTACATACACATATATCATACCCAACCTGGCTCTCCCCTCCTAGCTCCAAAGCCACACACCACTTTCATGTCTTAAAGAGTCTAACTCTAATGCTGCTTACTTATGCATTTGTGTGTGTGTGTGTGTGTGTGTGTGTGTGTGTGTGTATGTATGTATGTATGTATGTATGTGTGTTGGGGCACTGGGCATTTAACAGAACACAGAAAGTCTACCAGCAGCCACAAACCAATTCTTATGTACATCTCTTAAGTAATCATTACTACTTATGAGAATACTTCCACAAATAGTTCAAATTAAACCTGATTTATTTGAAAATTATTAAAATTACAGTTATTTAATTATGTGTGTGTATGTAAGTATTTGGGTGCAACAGTGCATGTGTGGAGATTAGAAGACAACCTGAAAGAGTTGGTTCGCCTTTCTACCATATGTAGATATTGGAGATCAACTTCATGTGACCAGGCTTGGAGTTTACATGCTAAGCCATCCTACTGGCCCCAGTGGAAAACTCCTAATACCGTATATTACTTGACAGTTGCATTCATATAATTCAGAATTTTAACTGAACATTTTAAAGGTCTAATGTCTTTTTTTTTTGTATTTTTGTATTTTTACATTTTTTTCTTTATTAATTACACTTTATTCCCTTTGTATCCCCCTGTGATTCTCTCCCTCCTCCCGTCCCAATCCCTCCCTTCCTCCACCCTCTGCATGCATGCCCCTCCCCAAGTCTACTGATAGGGAAGGTCTTCTTTTCCTTCCTTCTGATCCTAGTCAATTAGGTCTCATCAGGAATGGCTGCATTGTGTTCTTCTGTGGCCTGGTAATGCTGCTTCCCCCTCAGGGGGAGGTAAATAAAGAGCAGGCGAATCAGTTCATGTCAGAGACAGTCCCTGTTCCTATTACAATGGAACCCACTTATATACTGAACTGCCATGGGCTACATCTGTGCAGGGGTCTTAGGTTATCCATGCATAGTCCTTGGTTGGAGTATGAGTCTCAGGAAAGACCCCTGTGCTCAGATTTTTTGGTTCTGTTGCTCTCCTTGTGGAGTTCCTGTCCTCTTCAGATCTTACTGTTTCCCACTTCTTTCCTAAGATTCCCTGCACTCTGCCCAAAGGTTGCCCATAAGTCTCAGCATCTGCATTGACAGTCTGTAGGGCAGAGCTTTTCAGAGGTCCTCTGTGTCTTTATAAGGGTAAATATTCTAAACAAACTTTTCTTTATTGGATTCACCTAGAACAAAATTATAGGAGTTATGCAGAGATGGAGGTTGTGATAGAGAGTTATGGAACTACTGTGAGTTTGCCTACCAGTATTGAGAAAATCTCAAACCCCAAATCTGAGAACAGTTTTATCTTCCTTCTTTCTCCTCTTCTTTTTGGATCTTTGAGACAGGGTCTCTCTACATAGCCCTGGCTGTCCTGGAACTCACTATGTTGACCAGACTGGCCTTGCACTCGGATCTGCCTGACTTTCTCTTCCAAGTGCTGGAATAAAAGGCGTGTGCCACTTCACCTATCATGTTATATTTATAACATGATGTTATACTGAATTGGGCATATGCTACAATTTCTTACTAGCATATAAAACTGACAAAATCTGTTTATAATAATTATAATCAAGTGAAAATATTGACTTTTAGTTCCATCACATGTATGACTTATAGTTTATCTCAACTTGTATACCATTTCCTATTTATAGAATTATCTTTAAACTTTAAATGATACATTTTCTTTCTTTGAAATCAACTCTAATTAAAAAGGGAATAAACTGGAGATTATAATAAATATCCTATTAAAAATGACAAATGCTTAAGAATGTTTGAATACTTATCTCAAAAATAAAATTTTAATGATCTTCTTAGAAAAACTGCAACAACCACATTGAGCCACCAACCTGTCACTCAACAGTCAGGATGCTAGCATTTATTATCCTTGGAAAAGTTCTCAGAATTTCAAAGATCACTCCCCTGCTAGAGCAGGAGGCAAATCATAGTCACCTGCTGTTAAGCAGCCTCATATCCCCACACCTGGGATTAAAATGAAAACATATTTTTATAATATTTCTGTGTTTTAAAAATTAACCACAATTCCAAAATTCTCACTACACCTGGCACAACACAAGCATCAGAGTGGTGCATATCTCTAAACCTAGCATACAGACAGTGGAGACAGGAATCTCAGAGGTTCAAGGCCAGCTTAAGCACATGAGACCCTATTGAGAGGAGAAGAGGGAGAGAGAGAGAGAGAAAGAAGAAAAAGAGGAAGAAGAGGATAAGAAAGGGGAGGAGGAAGAGAAAATGAGTGAGTACAGAGAGAGAAAGGGGAGAGAATGATGAAGGAAGAGAAAGGGGGAAGGAGGGAGGGAGGGAGACAGGGAAAGAGGGAGAAAGAGACAGACAGAGGTACACAGAGAGACAGAGAAATAAAGAGGATGCATCCTTTGCGTTTTTTATGAATGTAGATTCTATTGACGAAAAATCAGGACTTTCTCAAGCACTTGTCATCTCATTTTATCACAATTACAGACTTGCTGTAGAAATGCCTTGGTGTTGGAAGAGGATGTGGTGATGCTTCATTTAGGCCTGTGTTTCAGGGTAAATGCTTACTTCCTGAACTGTTCAAGTGTTGGCTACTGCTAGCTTGCAGCTGGACCCTACTTGGCAGCTCTCCTCAGCTAAAGGGAGTTGTGTCCCATATCCGAGAAGTAACGTGGAAGTAGAGAGGCCCTGGCCCCCTGCCTCAGTTGAGGCTTCCTGAAAAAAATACCTCAGCTTTAGGGCTCTCTATGCACTGTAGACCAACCTCTCTCTCCCTGCCAGCCCTGCTTCCCTCACTACTTCAGAGTCATTGTTTCCAAGTACAGTTAGGATATCATAACTGTAGGAAGTTTCTCAACTGCACATGGATTGAAAAAATTGAGACTATAGTCAAAACATCTGGGTTCACACTGAAATTTCTCACTTGACCCCTAGACTTGGGAAAATTTAACTTGTCTGAGGCTTATAATAGTAAAATGGTGGCTAATATCTTTTAAGGCTGGGAGACTGCAAAGTAGATGAAGGCCTTGCAAGACTTAAGACTTGAGTTCAGACTCCTGTAAAGGCTGGATGCAGTGATTAGTGTCTCTAATCCCAGCACTCCTTTGGCAAGACGGATGGCAGAGCCAGGAGAATCCCTAGAGACGTGTGACAGGGGACCTGGAGTATGTGGCACATGCTCCAGTATGTGGAGTATGTGGCAAAAAATGAGAGAGACTAGCTCTCATGTAAGGTGGACAGGTAAGGACAGACTCTAGAGGTTGTCTGCAGACCACCACAGGTATCTTCCCTGTCTACACACACACACACACACACACACACACACACACACACACACACACACCACACACACCACACACAGACATACACACACACAGAGAATGTGGTTGATTCTGGGCTCCCTATCAGTTACACAAAGATGAGTAACATGGTGCTTTAGGGCTGTGCTCTACTGTGGTCAGGCGTTTAATCTGGAACACAGAGTGTGCAGCAATGGAGGGTGTTATGAAATACTCGGTAAAGGCAGTGACCCTCATAGAGAAGTTTGGTTTTTGTTTTGTCTTGTTTTGAAATACAGTCTCTTATAGCACAGGCTGGCCTCAAATTTGCAATGCAGTTGAAGATGATTTTGAACTTCTGATCCCCACGGCTTTACCTCCTGTATACTGGGATTATAGACATATACTAACCATGCCTGGCTTTATACAATGTTGAAGATCAGACTCAAGGCCTTGCTAGTTAGAAAGCCTTCTACTAATTGAGCTACATCCACAGTTCTATAGTGATAATGTTTTATGGAAAGGTACCAAAATTCTAGCAACTTCCTTGAGTAATTATGGCTATTTTAATAACTATTAAACACTAATAACAATTTTTATTGTAACCTAAAATGACTTTTTGTTTATTTAACCAACTTTTTAATTTATCCTGAAGAGAATTTTTAAGATTATTTATTTATTTTATGTGCATGAGTGTTTGCCTGAAGGTATGTATATGCACCATGTGTATACAGTACCCAAGTAGGCCACAAGAGAGTCTGTCAGATCCCTAGAAATGGAGTCCTGACTGCTGTTAGCGTCTGTGTGGGTGCTGAGAAATGAATCTGAGTCCTCTGCAAGAAGAGCAAATGCTCTTAGCCACTGAGGCACTTGAAGAAATTTTCACAGGAATATTTGTGATGAAGAATTAAATTTACTTACTGTTATCTTACGAGGACAGTCATTAGAACATAGACCACTAAGAACTGTGGAAAGATAAAGAACAGCCTGTTATTACTGTTATAAGCTTACATTAAAAATAAGATCTAATGTCTCCCAAGTCTATTAATACACTCCTGACTCATGATTTCAAATAGGAACCAATTCAATTTCTGAGAAAATTAAATTTCTGTTCACTTTATACTTATGTCTTTAACACTTAATTTAAAGATTTAAATCTTGGGTATGTTCATGTGGTGGCTGTGGATGCATATGTGGCATGGTATATGTGTGGAGGTCAGAGGTCAACTATATTAAAAAAAAAAAGCTCTCAGGACAAAACTCTGAGTAAATGAGGAAGAGAGTGAACCTTTTAAACATGATGCAAGGAAAAGCCCCTGTACAGCAAATATAACTAATGTTGAAAACATGATGCTTGTGATGGGAAAGAAGACAAAGATATCCACTCCTATTCTTTTTAGTTAGCACAATAAAGACATAAAAGACATGGATGTAAGAGAGAAAAAAAAAAACAAAGAAAATTGTTCCTCTTGGCAAATGGTTGTTGTAAAGAAAACTTCCCCCAAAAACTATTTTAAAATGTACCTTCCTAGAATCATTAAGTGAGTCCATTGAGGCTGCAATGAAACATTTGTTTCCACATACTGAAAACAAGCATGTAGAAACCAAATTAAAAACACACCAGAGTTTAAAGCCGCTCCAGAAAATGAGGGCATACACATATTAACACATACAGGCCTTTATGAGCACAGATGACGGCAGGACAGGCACCTGCAAAGAACGGGCTATAGTGAAGAAATAACGTGGAAATGAGAGGTCAAATTCTCACTGTTAAGGAAGATGCATATGGAAAAAATGGAAAGAACTTGGAAGGACTGTGTTGGATTAGAAATGGAAGTAGTGGCAAGAATCCATAGCTTCATCACACATGAGTAGATGTGTATGTACATGAACCCTGACTTCCATTTTCCTACTTTTGACCATAAGGAACCTCGAAGAAATGACAAACCATTACTAACATGTATACCAAACATCCAGAGCTGGGCACATGGAGAAATATGTAGGAGTCAAGGCACAGGACAAGGGTATCTGAGTGCCAGCCTATGAATCCAGAAGGAGGGGGCTGCAGAGACATTTCAGGAGCTAAGAGCACTGGCTGCTTTTGCAGAGGACCTGGGTTTTTGGCTGACTATTGTCTGTAACTCTAGTTCCCAGGGGATCTGACAGCTCTCCTGACCTCTGAGGGTTCCTGCACACATGTGGTATACATACATACATCATGCACACACACACACAATATAATAAGTAAATGTAAAAAATAATGTGGAAGGAACGACGGCATAGCAAAATCACTTAATGAAAGTTGAGGTAGGAGTTATCAATGGACTCCAATGGTAAGAGGAAAAAAAATGGATGCAAAAATGATACAAGTAATATAAGAATATATATCTAGAGAAATAGGGAAGCGGAAACCAATGAATTTAGGTGAGATAACACTGGTCATCTCAGGACTGGAGAAAGAGCTTTGCGGTCTAACAGCACTGACTTTTTTCAGAGGATGCTCTTCCAGATGCCTCAGGTTCAGTTCCCAGCCCTACATGGCAGCTCACACTCCACATATGTGGGAACTGACGTCCTCACACAGACATACATGCAAGAAAAACACCAATACACACAAAGAAAAGAAAAGAAAAGAAAACAAAAGACCAACAGCAAGAAACTGCTTCTCTCAGGCCTGGAAACACAGCTCAGTGGTTACGAGCACTTGTTCTTTTACAAAGGCCCAGGGTTCTGGTCACAACACCAACATGGTGGCCACAACAGTCTCTAACTAGAGTTCAAGAAGATCCAATTGCCTCTTCTGAACTTTGAGGGTACCAGGCATGCATGTTGTACACATACTTAACATGCAGGCAAAGTACTTTTACATATACAATAAAATAAAACAAAACCCACAGTGTGGGTGTCTGTGAGCGGGTGAACAGTGTGTATCATGGCCTCCTGGGCAAATGGCCTGAAAGGGCAGAGCCTCTGCTCTGTAATTCCTTGCTGTAGAGGTTTGCCAAAAATGGGTGACCTAAGTTAAATAGTGGGGAAGTAGGATTATCTAACAATATAAAATCTGAATTCTTTAAAACAATGAAGATTAAAAATAGAAATGACTGAAAAAGTGTTCTAGATTGAGGAAGTCTGGAAAAATGTGAAAAATTAAGCATATATCCTGTGCAGAATACTAAACCAGATAGAAATGGAATCATTGTTGGGACAGCTGGTGTGTCTGAATGGGGCTTAGAACAGTTAGCACAATGTGCTGCTCAAGTTTATTTCCTGATCTGGAGGCTGTGAGTGCATTAAACAGGAGTGAGAGCTTAGACTGTGAAATGAGTAGAATGGAAGAGAAGGGATGCGGGAGTGGGTAAGAGGAAAACAAGATGACTGCTGACATCTAAAATACTCACCAATGACTTTAACAAAGTAAGCATCTGCTTCAAAGTTATTTCTGAGTGTATGGATGGCAACATCATTCTTAGTGTATCCTTTACTGAGCACTATAATGTCCAAGATTCCCTGAAAAACAAACATTGTAAGAGAAACTTCTAGGTGAAGGAAAAGACCATTATGTAACTTGTGCTATAGTTTGAATACTTGTAATCTAAAGGTTCCCATGTTGAAGACTTGGCTGGCAGCTGTGAGAGTTTAAGACTTCTGGAGGTAGGGCTAGCATTGGGATGCTCCTGATGTCCCTGAAGGGGTAGTAGGACTTCAGCTTCTTTCCATCTCTCTAATTCTAGACTACCAGAGGGTTAGCTGGCCTCCTCCACCATATGCTCCTGCCACGATATACTGTGCTACACAGGCCAAAAGAGACAGAGCTAGTGACTGAACTGAAACCCTTTGTCCTTTTAAGTTAATTTGCTCAGCTAGCTTGTCACTCATAGAAAGTTGACTAACACATTTACCATTTAATTACAACAAGCCCTAGTAAGTTGTTGTTTGAAATCAGCTTACTGAAAATGTGTGCACACAAGCTAAACAGTAACCAAAAAGAAAATAGTCCTGGGAAATAATTGTTAGAATTTTGGTATATTTCCTTCTGGTCACATGTACATACACTGTGCTTTTTTTTTTTTTTTTTTTCTTTTTTGAGACAGGATCTCACTATGAGGCTTTGGCTGGCCTGAAACTGGCTGGTCAAGTGTGCAGGCCAGGTTGGCCTCAAACTCACAAAGATCTACCTCCCTCTGCTTCAAGAGTACTGGGATTAAGGACATGTGTCACCACAATTTCATTTTTAGATTAATTACAGTGTGTGTGGGAATTGTGGGGGTGTGGGGGCTGGGGGTGTAATGTGGAGGTCAAAGACAACTTTCAGGAATGAATTCTTTCAGATTTCCAGGCGTTTGTAGCACACACTTTTTAAAGGCTGAGGAAGCCTACTGCTCTGTGCTGGAATTTTCAGACCCTTTGCAAATGTGGTCACGTTACCTATTGGAGGCCATTGAGGCAACGGCTCCACATTTTCTTTCCCTTTTTATAAGGGAGAAATTTAGTTCATTTTACTGAAAAAACATCATAGGTTCATTTAAAGCTGACACTCTTCTGTTTCTCATGATACTACTCATTTTTCATTTTATAAATGTTCGCAACTTTTTTCCTATAAATTGACTAAAAATTATATTTTTTGTTTTTATTAATTTATTTTTAAAATTAATTACAATTTATTCATTTTGTATCCCAGCTGTAGTCCTCTCTCTCATTCCCTCCCAATCCTGCCCTTCCTCCCTCTTCTCCCATGACCATCCCCCAGTCCACTGATAGGGGAGGTCCTCCTCCTTTCCATCTGACCTTCCATCTGGTCTCATCAGGGCTGGCTGCACTGTCTTCCTCTATGGCCTGGTAAGGCTGCTTCTTGCTCAGGGGGAGGTGATCAAAGAGCCAGTTACTGAGTTCATGACAGAGACAGACCCTGTCCCCCTTACTAGTGAACCCACTTGGATACTGTAGCTATATTTTCTATTATTCATAGAAACTGGTGCAAAAGTTTTTGTGAATACTTTTATATTAAGGATACAAATTATTTCACTTATTTGTAGCATTTCTATTTCCCATATTTAAAAATAATTTAAAATTTCATTTATTTTTTTGATATATAGAAATTAAAAATTGATTTGTAGGCAATTTTGTTGATTTTTCCACTTGTAATATTTCTACCAATTATATTTATGCTTGAAAACTGCTAATGAAAAATGAAATGAAATGAGATTTGGCAGCAGGAAAAGCAGAAGGAAATGCAGATATCAATAATTCATCACTGAGTTTTAAGTTTTTTATACACAAAGTGAAATATAACATCAAAATGAAAAGGCAATGAGGACATAAATACCCTGGTGTGAGTTTACTTTTTACAGTAAACCATTTTGCAAGGATACATGTAGATAAATTAGCTTTATACTCTCCAGAAGTTCTTCCTTCTTGTAACTAGTAAACTAGTTTTCTCTTCAGAAAGGTGGACACCAGGCACCTACAGAGCCTCCCACCAGGTCACCTCACAGCGAGGGATGGAGCTGGGAAAATAGTGGCTGAGATGCCTTGTCCCAGTTCACAAGTAAGTGACTGCGTTCTGCTGCTGTTCTGTGCAGGCACCTGTTGGCTCTGCTTTTGGTCAGGTGCTGAACATGTACTTCTGCTAGTCTTAAAGCACAATTCTATAGCAGTTTATTCCAAATAAGCACACAAAGAAAGAGATAGCACTTTCACATTCAACTATAAAGATAACTAGCATCATCATCAGTCAGCCCCTGCTGATTCATTAAAGAGGTTTTCAGGTTTTCTTTAATGAATTCATCTACTTCCATTCTTATTCCCCTTTCTAGTTAGAAAAATATATGAAGCTACAATGAGATAACAAACAGAAATTAAATTCCATAGGACAGTTCTGAACTCACATCTTCATAAATATCAAAAAAGGTGGCTAGGATGGCATCTTTGATTAGATTTAGGCCTGCGAGGTCCCAGTAGACTTTGAACATCCGATGCACTTCCTCACAGCTCGCATTATTGCACAGGACATTCTCCAGCAAAAAGGCTTGCTGATTGCTGTGTGACAGACAAGAGGGACTCAGTTAAAATCAGTGCTATTAAACAGCAGCTGTGCTGTATCTTCCAGATACTATATGTAAAATTCTGGAATTACTGAGTTGAGATTTGAAATGTTCTGTTCTCTAGTGTGGAGTTTCCACACCATCCCTCCTTCCCTGTTTCCACTATTACCCACTCTGCCGGGCATTTTAAGTTACTGGAGTAACAGTTTAGATTATGTAGCTATCCTCACTGAATTGAAGCATTTTTTTTTTTTTTTCCTTGGAGGAGGATCATAAGACTCACTAAATACGATTTACAAAGCTTAGGAAAATACTAAAGGTCATAAAAGGGGAAAATGTGCAGGGAGAGGAGACAGCAGAGCTGTCTGCAGGGTCTCCAGCGAGGCAGCCTATGTGAGTCATGAGCCATGGTGGGCTAGCTGTGCTGGAGCTGCATTTGAGTCACCCGTGCTTCTGCCAGTCACCCCAACTTACCTATGGGCCTTGAAGTAACGCAATAAACTCACATTTCTGGCCTGATAAAGTGCTCTTTCTAGAATGAGCAGATCTTGCTCTTATCCCTTTAATTCCCACAAAGGTTTGTAGGAATGATAAATGAATTTGAATTTAATTGGAGACTCTTGATTTTCCAAAGTCTTATAAATTACATTGGTCACAATTTCCAATGTAAACTAACAGTTTACAACAAAAACCTTCAATGAAGTCATACAATTACCTTTAATATGTGTTTTGTATAGGCAGAGCTAGCATCTTACTTTTAATTTTATTTAAACCTCACAGAGAAAAACTACGAACATTGTGTCAAAAACTGTAGGGAAAATGGTCTTGATTTAGTTTCTCTGTATTTTTTTTTGACAATTGTATATCATGTATCATTTAAAATATTGTTTTATTTCTAAATGATTATAGGAATTATTGTAAAATTCAGACAACAAAACATTTAAAAAGTAAAAAATGTTTTTCCACAGATAATTACTGTAAATGCATTGATGGGCATCTTTTTAAGAGTTCTAGGCACATGCAAGTATGAAAATATATTGAGAACAATACAGCAATAACATGGATTTGCAAGTATCTATATCTTCCACAATACAGAACCTACTTGGGTTCTGTTACACATATTCAAAAACTGTTTCCTCCTTTACATAATATAGCATACTCATAGAGAAAATATATGTAATTTGAAGAAAGACAGAGTTTTGACACTCACTGAAAACTCCTTCTATAGACATTGCATCGTGTTTATCTCGTCCTTTCCTTGCTGGCCACTTTCAATAGCATCTCCATTATACCAGTAATCTGTCATTCATTTTCACTTCTAACTACCCAGAGCTAGTGAGGTCATAGATCTTAGAGGAGAACCTACTGCCCTGACTTTACTAGAACAGTATAATTTGCAATGACTTCTAAAACTTATCCTTGTACTCACATGTAGGTATAGCTGTCACAGAACCCATTACAGAAAACCACAACAGGTCATAACTTTTGGGGTAGCCCAACTCCAGCTGATACACCTACAACAAAACCTGTACTCCCAAGGCTTAGAAACACCGATGATTCTTCCTCAATGAAAAGATTGAAAAAGTCAGAAGTCTGCTGTGAGACTGTATCTCCTAGAAGTGACGAGGAGCTACACCCACCATATTTCAACAAAATGGCTGCAAAAAGGAAACCTGAACAACGACAACATCAACAGACAGACGTAATGGGGGAGTCTCCGAGGGGACCCCGCTCACAGACCAAGACTTACAGGTAATTAATGTATGAATGAGAAATACCAAATATACTTAGCAGGTTGTATTTATATATTGATTGCATGTCATCATCTCCTCCCCCACTCCGTGTGTGTGTGTTTGTGTGTGTGTGTGTGAAACTATAATGATTAGACCAAAAAAAAAAAAAAAGACCATCAATTTGATTGGGGTCATGGAACAGATTGGAGGGAGGAAAGGGAAAGGGAGAAGTGATATAATTATTTTATTTATTTGAGACAGGGTTTCCTGGCTGTCCTGGAACTTGCTTTATAAACCAGGCTGGCCTCGAACTCACAGAGATCCACCTGCCTCTGCCTCCTGAGTGCTGGGATTAAAGGTGTGCACCACCACCACCTGGCTATGTAATTAGATTTTAATTAAAGTGTAAAAATGAAAACACTGATTGTGTGTTTGTGTGTGTGTGAGGCCAAAAGTGGGTAACAGATCTGCTGGAACTGGGGTTAGAGGCAGTATGAGCCACCAGAGGTGAGTGTTGATAACTGGACTGGTCCTGTGGAAGAGTAGTTAGCATTTCTAACTACCGAACAATCTCTCCAGGCCCTGCAATTCATCTTTTGAGAACTGTCTATTCAGTTCATCAGCCTATTTACTGACTGGATAATTATGAATTTGGAGGTTTAGGTTTTGCTGGTTTTTATATATTCTAGATATTAATCCCCTATCTACTGTGTAGTTGGCAAAGATTTATTTCCATTCTATAGGCTGTCTTTTCACTCTGGTGGTTATTTTCTTTGCTGCAAAGCAGCTTTATAATTTCATATAATTCAACTTCTCAGTTCTTTTCAGAATATTTATTGTTGTGAGTTGGTTATTTTGTTAACACTTCTTCCTGTCTTAAAAATATTTGTGTCCAGTGTCCTTCACCAAGAGTTTTATACATATTGAGATAGTCATTTGTCAATATTTTTATGGCATCTTAATTAATATTAAAGAATGTACAAGAAATATTAAAGGGAGTCTATCAGGCAGGCTAAAGACAATACCAGGTAACAATCTAGATCTATACAAGGCAATGAAGAGCAACGAGTTCACACAAAGTCAGACATGCAGGCAAATATGAACTACATAAGCAAATTAAATCTCTTCAAAGAGGATTAATTAAAAAAAAACATCCCAAGTATAGTATCAATAACTGCAGCAGATAAAAATGCTTGATGAAATAGTACAAAGATGAAAGAAGCCAGAATACAGTACTGGAAAGTTCTAGAACTGGGCTGCAGCGGTAGCTCAGAGGTTAAGAGCACTGTCTGCAGGGCTGGAGAGATGGCTCAGCAGTTAAAGAGCACAGTCTACTCTTCCTGAAGTTCTGAGTTCAATTCCCAGCAACCACAAGGTGGCTTACAACCATCGATAATGAGATCTGATGCTCTTTACTGTCATGTAAGCATACACGCAAACTGAGTGCTCATATGTATAAATAAATAAATCTTAAAAAAAAAAAAAGAGCACTGGCTGAGTTTAATTCCTAGCAACCACATGGTTGCTCACAACCGTCTATAACAAGGCCTAGTTCCCCCTTCTGGAGTGTAGGCATACATGCAGACACAACATTGTATACATAATAAATAATCCTAAAGTTTTAGAACTATCAGTGAAATGCAGTACCAAAGACCAAATTTAAAGGTGTTCTAAAAATATCTAAGACCATGTACTAAAGTAATACTTACATTAGGTAAACAAAAAGTATAAAATTAAATCATGAAAACATTATTTACATTATAATCACAGTAGGAAAAAAAAAAAGACGGCAGACTTTAACCAACTCAACACTGGCGTGGATTTGAAGTGCTTAGGCCCAAAGAATTAGATGGGCTAAAGAAACTAAGACTTATTTATACAGAATCTGAACTACAAAATGAAAAACAAGTTAAAAATTAACTCAGGACAAAATGTCCATGAACAAAACAAAACAAAAAACAAACCAACCCGGAAACCACTGATATGAAAGAATGTATTGATAAATTATTACTCATTAGAGATTTGAATTTATAACACCATACTTCCTCAGTCTGTGGGCTGCCCAGATCCTCCCACCTACCCCATACTCTCCACTCTGTCCACTGGGGTGGCCACTGCTCTAGCTGTGAAGTGTCTCTCAAATGGTTTTGGGCAGAGGAAGGAAGCAGAACTCTGAGACCTTTACAGGTATATGTCTGCCCTTCTGCTTTGAACATTCACTATTAGCCACCCAGCTGGAGAAATGCTGTGTCAAATGACGGAGCTTCCAAGATTCTACTCTTCAGTAATAAACCTCATACTGGATAAGTGGTTACAAAGGCTGATCCAACCAATGACCCAAGGCTTGGGTGTATCAAATTCCAGGTTACCTTTCTTATACACTATACTGACTGCCTGGGCCAAGTCTCCTGCTGCCATCCCTATAAGGGGTTATTAGGGAAAGGAAGTAGACCATTAATGAAGAGGGGGACACATGAGGTTGGGAAGGGTGAGTTAAGAAAACACTAAGAATAAGATTTGTACAAAAATGCCACAAGGAATCCCATTACTTCATACAGTATCTTTAAAAATTAATAAAAGAATATAAAGACTTAACCAAATTTAAGATTCAATATTATGTCCTTGGGAAAAGCCTTAAAACATACTGAGTTAATTATGTATCCCTTAAGAGGTTAGCGTACCAACAAAAATGAATTAAAATAAGATCAAAACAGGAATGTGTAGAATGGCTTATTAAACCCCTTATTAAGCAGCACCCCCCAAAAAACAAAAAACAAAAAACAAAGAAACAAAAACATTTAGATATCTGAATGTGGTCACTCAGGTGACCCACAGCAAAGTTACATTTCAGCATCACTCAGAAACAAATTGAAGAAAACTGTCAGGTAATAACACACAACAGCCATATGTGACCTCTATATTAGTAAGTTCATGCCAACAAATAAGTTGTTGAAATGCAGATATATACAAATATTGTGTGAAAAAGGCTGTACACTGAATTTATATTCTATGGAAAAGCAAGACTTTTTAATGCTGTGGCTCTCCAGGCAGCATTATGATTCCTCCTTCAGTCTTTTTTTCTTTTTTTAAACTTTAAATTAGCATACAGAGCATTAGAACTTGTTATGACATTTTCAAACAAGGTTCATTTTCCTTCCTCATCTTCTTCCCTGTCTCCTGCCCAGAGCTGCCTTTCCACTTTTATGTCACATATGTTCTTTTGCCCTCAGCACTCTCTTCTTTGTGGGCACCTTGCTAGTTTCATTGCCTAGACTCATTTACATAAAAGCACTTCTACACAAACTAGACAGAACACACACACAGATACACAGACACACACTATAAGCTAGGACCTGCATATACTCAAAATTTCTGTCTGAGTGTACCATACTCGTTACAACTGTACTTCAAACTCACTGTGTGTAAAACAACAACTGTAAAACAACAACTGATATCCTTATCTTCATCTTCTGCTTGGTTTCTCCCCCATGGAAAAGAGGGAGAAATTTTCTGCTAGGATTTGTATTTTTAAATCTTTTGCTATGTTCCTGATCATGTATGAACTTTTATTTAATTTTATATCTTTAGCTGACACTGTCTACAGAGTCCTGAAAGGATGCAGATCAATAATATGTACTCTCAGAACATGAGGATCCTGGTCTGTCCTCTTCTTATAACACTTCTTCAGCTGCCATTTTTTTTAGTACAAACTACTTCTACTTTGATTTTAACATGCCAATTAGGGACCTAAATATACATGTGTGTTTGTATAACCGTCCCTGTTTTGTGACATGCAGTAGAGAAGAGTGTATGAAAGTGTATGAATTATCTATCCTTCTGACGTTAATAACTACAAATTATATAGTGATCTCTTACAATGTACCAAGCATTATATATGATAGATTCAGATGTGAAATAGCTCCAATACTAGCATAATTTTCACCTCACTGGTTTGAAACCTTTGCGTGCATTCGATATAACTTTTATTCAAACATACTCTATTCTATATAACTATACTTTATAAATATCTATTATTATGTGCTTATGTACTGTCATTTTTGTTTAGGCACCATGTCTGCCTGCATGCCACCATGCTTCCCACCATGCTAATAATGAACTAACCCTCTGAACTTGTACAACCACCCCAATTAAATGTTTTCTTTATGATCATGGTGTCTCTTCATAACAACAGAAACTTTAACTAAGACAGGAGGTGTTGAGAAAAAAAAATTTGACACAGGATCTCACAGGTTGTTCTTGAACTCATAATTCTCTTACCTCACCATCCCAAATGCTGAGACTTGAGGTCCTTGTTACCCTACTCAGTATTTTATAGGACAAGCATGGATCTTTGGGAAGCCAGAGGGTGGTTCTAGTAACCTAAAAAATATTCTCTTACAGATAACCACAGGAATCCTTATGAAGTAAAGCAGGATGATGAGAAAGAAGTAGGGAGGAACTGGGAGGGAGGAAGACAGAGGCAGAGTGAGATGGGGCACAGGGGGAGGAGAGAGGAGCTAGGGAAAAGCAGAGGTCAGAAAGACTGAGGATTATTTTACACATCAATGTGACAGGGTCATGGAGTACCCAGAAACTTGGTTACACTTTGCTCTCAGTGTATCTCTGTGAGTGTCTCTGGATAAAATTAACATCTGGCACAGCAGGCTGAAGAAAACACATTTGATCAATTTAAAAAAGCCAAGTGGGACAAAAAGGTAGCATAAGTGGGATATTTCCCCCTTCTGGAGTCTTTTTTTGGCTTCAAATGTACCTTTCTACTTTGATCCTTCTGGGTTCCAGAGCCTATGGGGCTTTGAATGGGAACTCCCAATGTCACTGTCCTCTGGACCTGGCTCTCTTGGGTCTCCACTTGCTGACTCTATGTCGTAAAGATGTGGAGTGTTTACAATATTGTAAACAAAACAATGTCATGTTCTTTATCCTTCCTACGGCTTTTGTGTTTTGGAAACCATCACTTTTAACAAGATGTTATGTTCTGAAGATGAAAAGAAAGCTGCAAGTTAAGAAATGATAACCTCAGGGGATTTGAGGGGCTTATAAACTGAAAAGCCACTATTTTGTCCTTATGCCACTGAGAGCCATTCTAGACCTCTGACTTCCTAAGGAATAAACACATACTTTAAAAAATATACTATATTCCTATCAACTTGTTAGTACGGCATTAGGAAACTAATACATAATTTGATGTTATTCTAGGTAGTGATCTATAATAAAAGGTCACATATTTTATGATTCTATTTACTTCAAATAGACAAATATAAAGAAAGATAAAGAACAGGCAAATATATAGAGACAGATAGTTGGGGGAGTGGTTTCTGCTTTTTGGAAGATAAGAGCTTAAGGAATGGGATTTTCTTTTGGGGGCAATGGATAAATCTTAAAACTAAATAGAGGGATGGGTGCAAAATTATAATTGTAACAAAGACCATTAAATTATACATTTTTAATGCATACATTTTATGGTATGTATATTTACCTCAATGAAGGCAGTAGAAAATGATACAATATAAGCATTAATAAATTAGAAAAAAGTATTAAAAATTACAGTATAGTGAACACCATATATTCAAGTTATGAATATATGTAGTTTACCCCAGCAGATAGCGTTATTACATAGGTACCTTAGAAAATACTTAACTCACTCTCAAAAATATTTTAATACAAACAGATAAACCTCTGATGTGATTTATAGTTGCAATGTATAGTATATTCACTGCTTAAGCAGATAAATGCTCTCATAATAACGGTGTCGTAAGTTAGCCAACCTCCTAGTAAGCATTTCAGTGCATTCTTCAACTACCTGCCAGGTTAATTCCTAAGTTAACTATGCTTGTCTTCCCCAGAGCCAACCACATGGCAACTCTGTGCTTTCTGGAGATGCAAGAAAGGAATGACTGTGCTATTCTTGATACACATCTTTGAAAAACACCATGTACTTGATGTAATTCATGAAAGGATAATTTTGTTTCTCAAACTACACAGTGATTTTAACATCTCAGCAATAAACAAAATATCCTCAGTAAAGTATTCCTTGCTCGATGGAAAAGGTGATTTCACTGAAGTATTCTTAAATCTGGAGATGGACATACAAGATTCTTGAATCACACATACATTTCAAAAATGTTTCAGTCAAATATTTATCCTAGAGAAGTAAAACTACTGAAAAATATCAAAACCATCATCTGTGATATGAGCTTAGTTAGAACCAAAGTTAAATGTGACACAAAGTTCAAGTATTATTACTGTCATATTACAAAAGTGTAAGAAAAACAAGGCAACTGTTTTGCCAAATTTTAGATGTGTCCTATGTTAATTACAATTTTCCTTATGTACTTTCTGCTGAGACTGTCTGGGCCTTGGTAAATGCTGTTCTTCCTCTGTAATACAACCATATGTTTTATTCAAAGATAAGTTTTTCTTTGTTTCTTTTTTCCTTTGAGACAGGGTCTCAAAAACATGTTATGTAGCTGAGAATGACCTTGAACTCCTGACCCTCTGTCTCCCAAATACGAAGATTAAAGAAATGTGCCACCATACCCAAGTTATTTCTCATTCCTCTCAGGTTCCATTTACATATCACTTTGACTCAAGTTTTTCCAGACCTCTAACCACACTGCTGGTTAGAGGAGAAAAGGAACAGTATCATGTCACGGGAGTGTGAGTCCTATGCATTTAGAATGGTGTTCAGGGACAATGATTTCTGCATGTTTGGCTTCCAAGGAAGGAGAATAGAGATGGAGATGAGGAGACAGCACATCTTTTAGGTTGAACTCTAAGGATCACTGTCTTTGAGGAAGACAGGGAAGCAGGGTAAGTAGAGGGAGCATTTTGACCATGACTCAGTCTTAACACAGGCTCCAGCTACTGTGCAGGGGCTCTGGATTTGGGTGGCTCTTCAGAGCCCCAGCAGGGTGCCAGGCTAGATCCTGCACTGACTAGGAGTAGAAAAGTGTTAGTGGCCTAGGAGATGTCCCCAGGCGGTGTTAGTAAACTCCTGCTGTCGGATGGGGCTTCTCCATGGATTTTGAGACTATGTTCTGGGTAGCACACCACTTACTAGACTGCTGTTTGCTGGCTACATTACAAGAATACCTTATTTAGTTTGATCCTTACAATCCTATAAGGTAGAAAATATTATCCCTGTTGTTTTCATGAAGCTACTATGGCTGAGAGCCATTAAAATTTTCTCACAAATAATGTGGTTGGCTTTCAACATCTATGTTCTGTTATCTTAAAATTTCATATAGTTTGCTTTTAGTCACTGTTTACCAAGTGTGTATTAACACAATTGTTCAAAGGTTTGGGCCAGAAAGATTATAAGAGCCAGTAGAGATGGAAGACACTAAGGAAACAAGGCCTTCTAGACACAGTAGGGCTGATGCACATTTGGCCTCACAGAGACTGGCAGCAGTAGAGGGCCCGCCCAGGTTCAAGACAAATGGTTCCAGGGCTGAGAGGGGAAGTGGACACAGCCCCCAACCCTAACCCTGACCATATCTCCAATTAAAAAGTTAGCTTTCTCCAGTGGAGTCTCCCTGGGTATAAATACAAGCCGGACTTAAGAGCAGGCCCCATAGCCATCAGTGGTTACCACAAAATAAACTCGATGGTATTTTTAGAAGTTTTTTGTTTTTTTGTCTCATGATGCTTTGTCTGGGCTTTTTTTTCCTTCCTTCCTTTCTTCTGTCTCTCTTTCTTTTAGCCTTACATATCTTTTACTTATATTTATGGTTTCCAATTTTCTTTGTATGTGTGTGTACACATGCACGCACATATCTTTATGTGATTCTTGTGCTTTTTTCCTTGGCTTTCCCTTTCTAGTTTGTTTGTTTATCTTATTTTATTATTACTATTTTAGATCCCTATTTGTATTCTGATGAGAGGGAGAAGAAAAGAATATAGATTTGGGTGGTTAGAGAAGTGGGGAGGATCTGGGAAGAGTTGGGGGAGGAGAAACTGTAATCAGAATATATTATATGAAAAAATATTTAAAAAATGATTTCTCCTTGTTCTATTTTAATTTCTGTTGCTGTGATAAAATTCCATAGCAAAAATAAACAAAACAAAAACAAACAAACCAAAACAAGCAAGCAAGCAAACAACCCCCCCCCCCAAATTCCATAACAAAAGGCAACTTAGGTAAGCAAAGGGTTTATCTGGCTTATACTTCCAGGTGATAATGCATCATCCGGGAAATGAAGCAGGAACTCAAGCCGCTATTAATATCATATCACAGTCAAGAGCAGAGAGAAACACCTATGTCCATGCTGCATGTTTGCTTTCACCTAACTGTCCTCCTTTTACACAGGCAGGGATCCTCTGTCTAGGAATGGTGTGGGTTGGGTCTTCCTAATCAATCCCTCATAGATTTGCCAACTAGATAATTCCTCAACTGAGACTCTCTTCTTAGATGACTTTAGGTTGTGGAAGTTGACATTTAAAACTAAACATCACAAGCCCATTGAGACAAACAAGCACACAGCTGCTACCTCTATCTTATGAAGTTCAAGTTTGATATACTGCAGCAAATGCAAGGACACTTTAAGAGGTAATGCTATGACTTGGGAATAAAATTTAACAAAAGATTGATTTTTATAGGTTTGATCCTAAGCACAGACCAAAGAGAGAGAGAGAGAGAGAGAGAGAGAACGAGAGAGCAAGTGAGTGAGAGAGAGAGAGAGAGACAGAGACAGACAGAGAGAGAACACGTTAAGGAGAGGAAAAGGCAGGAAACAGTGGAGGGGTAAGATGCTGACACAATCACTCTATACAAGAGAATAAATCCCAGTTCTGTTTTACTCACTTTTGTAATTAAAATTGTTACTGAGTTAAGCAAAGATAATTTTCTAGAACATAGTGAAAAAGAAAACAGGCAAAAAATGTCAAAGAGTGGGGGCAGAAAAAAGCAGAATAGATGAAGAAGCCCTTTCTAACATGAGATTAAAAAAAATGAACAGAAGCATTTTTATAAAAGGATATTTTTATGAGATATAATTGGACCCAACACAGTAATCTGACAACACTTGGGTGAAGTGCCCTTCTAAAATCTTAGAGAATGAGGTAATCTGCACCAGAGTTATAGATTAGTATGAGATATCTAATAGAAAAAGTGAGTGTTAAGATTTTATGTGAATCAACTTTAAGAAAAATAAAACGACTTTTAAGACAGGGAAGATCCTAGAGAATGGAGATTTTTCTAGGTAGGTACTTGAGAACACACCTAGAAAAATCACATAAGCATTATCTAAGGATTTATTTATTTTTATTTTATGTGTATGAGTATTTTGGCTGCATATATGTATTACATGCCTAGTGCCCATAGAAGCCACAAGAGAGCACTGGATCCCTGGAATCAGAGTTATGGGCAGTTATGAGCCTCCTTGTGGGTCTCTGGAACCAAACCTAGGCCCTCTGCAAGAACAGCAAGTGTGGGGGCAAGATGGCGGCGCCGGGAGGACTCTCATTCTGAGGAGCAGCACAGCAGGATTGGCACAGTGACCAGCAATTGGAACTCTCGGCCATAAAACATAAGTGATTGTGTTTCACAGGTGAGAGGATACCCCACGGTGGGGGATTCAATCAGCTTTAACTCACCCTGCTAAACCGCGGAAGAGATCCCGGTTCCACCAGGCGCTTGGTCGCCAGCCCGGAGCTACACGCCAGCGCGATCTGGCCACGGTCCCAGACTGAACTGTGGGCCCACAGCACCATAGACTGGATTTCCCAGTCGAGAGATAACCCCACGGAGCAGGAAACAATTGGGACCGACCCCAGGTTACCCAGACATCCCCTGGAAAAGACTCGGTTCCGTGGGTGCCCCAGGAGCCAGCCCGGACCCAGAGCCGGGACAAAGGCGCCTGCACGGAGCCCTGTCTGCGCGCCTGATTCACCGCCTCAGAACTGTGGGCACCAGGGCACCAGAGCACCAGACTGCGTGTCTCTGGCAGGAGGAAACCCCCAGCAGAGGGGTCAGTAGCTCTAACGCTTAGGACACCCAGCACCAAAACACTTCCTGGACTCACGCAGACTCTAGTGCAGGCAGGAGCGCTGTGCTCTGCCGCCATTGTTGAGTTCCCCTGGGGCACTGGGACACACAGTTGCATCCTCGGACCTGCAGGAGCCAGAGAGCCATTACACCAGCCCTCGGATACTGTGCCAGGGATCGGCCAGTTGTGCCTGGCTGGACTGTCAAAACTGTGGGAATCCCTGGTCCTTCAGGGGGGCTGCACCCACAGCAACTGGACCAGAGCGGTGCCTGCAGCCACCATCCCAGACAGAGACACACAGCTTCTGGTCCAGAGTGAGGCACCCAGCCTCCAGACCAGAGCAGTGCCCCCAGGCGCCAACTCAACCTAGGTGCACATTCTCCAGGTCCAGAGCGGAGCAATCAGCCTCTGGCCCAGAGACTTGCTGAGTGCACCTCCCACTTTCCCGGACAGAACTGTGCACCCCAGGATAACAGACTGAGTTTCCCTGTGGGGAGAAAACCCCACAGCTAGGGAACCAGCAGTTTCTTCAAGAGGATTATACATGGAAATTTAGTGAGCAGCAGCACACTAAATTTATAACAAGAAACCCAGCAGTGGGGCAGCTGTCTTGAGAAATTCTATGGGTAAGAGGAGATCCCCCCCCTGCCTAACATAGACCACAGCTACTACTCAGGGCTATAAACCTGAGGTGAGCAGTGGCAACTCCTGAGAAACACTGGCCATACAGTGACCATAACCAAAAAGCAGAGAAGGACTCCTTCAGGAAAAATCATTTTCCGGCCAAGGGGATACTCCCTACCTCAGGACTCCAGGAAGCACAGAAACTAACAGCCAACACCTAAATCAGCCCAATGGGTAGAGGTCAGCATAAAGGCTCAACCAACAAAAGACAGAGCAATATGGCATCTC
Source organism: Psammomys obesus (assembly GCF_907164565.1). Classification (NCBI taxonomy): domain Eukaryota; kingdom Metazoa; phylum Chordata; class Mammalia; order Rodentia; family Muridae; genus Psammomys; species Psammomys obesus. The sequence continues at coordinate 2,694,516 of NW_026596034.1, forward strand.
CAGAACCCAGCCGTCCAGGGGCGAACAGCCCTGAACAATGCAGCATAATAGAAAATCAAGAAGATGACCTTACATCTATGTTGATGAAGAGAATAATAGAGGAAACAAATAAAATACATAAAGAATTAGAGGAAGATAAAACCAAACAGATCATGGCTATCCGTAAAGAAATGGAGGAAGATAAAGACAAGCAGATTAGGGCCATCCGTGAAGAAATACGGGAAGATGCAGCCAAACAGCTTGTGGCCTTCAGAGAAGAAATAATTAAATCACTGAAAGAAATAAAAGAGACAGAGTTGAAGGAACTAAAAGAAAAAGAGGAAAATACAAGCAGACAGGTGAAGGAAGTAAACAAAACAACTCAAGACCTGAAGATAGAACTAGAAAAATTAAAGAAAACACAAATGGAGGAAATAATGGAGAGGAAGAATTTAGGGAAGAAAACAGGAACTACAGAGGTAAGCATAACCAACAGAATACAAGAAATGGAAGAAAGAATCTCAGGTGTAGAAGATACAATGGAAGAAATCGATGTATCTGTCAAAGAAAATGTTAAATCCAAACAATTCCTGACACAGACCATCCAAGAAATCCAAGACAATATGAAAAGACAAAACCTAAGAATAATAGGAATAGAGGAAAAAGAAGACTCCCTTCTCCAAGGCCCAGAAAATATTTTCAACAAAATTATTGAAGAAAATTTCCCCAAGTTAAAGGAGAAGCCAATAAGGATACATGAGGCCTACAGAACACCCAACAAATTTGACCAGAAAAGAAAATCCTCCCGCCACATAATAATCAAAACAGTAAGTATACAGAACAAAGAAAAAAATACTAAAAGCTGCAAGGGAAAAAGGCCAAGTAACATATAACGGCAAACCCATTAGAATCACACCTGACTTTTCAACAGAAACTATGAAAGCCAGAAGGGCCTGGACGGATATCATGCAGACCCTAAGAGAACACAGATGTCAGCCCAGGCTACTATACCCTGCAAAACTCTCAGTCCTCATAGAGGGAGAAAACAAGATATTCAATGACAAAAACAAATTTCAACAATACCTACACACAAATCCAGCATTACAGAAGATACTGGAAGGGAAAATACAACCCAAGAAAATTAGCTTCTGTCAAAAAAAAACACAGGAAATAATTAACCTTACTACAGCAAAACAAAAAGCAACCAAGCACAGAACCTTATGAACACAGCCAACATCAAAATCAAAGGATCTAACAGCCACTGGTCATTAATCTCTCTCAACATCAATGGACTCAACTCTCCAGTAAAAAGACACAGATTAACAGAATAAATACGTAAACAAAACCCAGCAATCTGTTGCATACAAGAAACACACCTAAGACACAAAGATAGACATTACCTGAGGGTAAAAGGTTGGAAGAAGACTTTCCAAGCAAATGGACCTAAGAAACAAGCAGGAGTAGCCATTCTAATATCTGATAAAATAGACTTTCAACCAAAATTAATAAAAAGAGATGAGGAAGGACACTTCATACTCATCAAGGGAAAATTCCACCAGGAAGACATCACAATCCTGAACATCTATGCCCCAAATACAAGAGCACCCACATTTGTAAAACAAACATTGATAAAATTTAAACAACATATAGATCCCCACACATTAATAGTGGGAGACTTCAACACCCCACTCTCAACAAAGGACAGGTCAACAAAACAGAAATTAAACGAAGAAACAATATCTCTGACAGAGGTCATGAATCAAATGGACCTCACAGACATTTACAGAAGTTTACACCCAAACAGAAAAGAATTTACCTTCTTCTCAGCAACTCATGGAACCTTCTCCAAAATAGACCATATAGTTGGTCACAAAGCAAGCCTCAACAGATACAAGAAGACTGAAATAATCCCTTGTATCCTGTCTGATCACCATGGAATAAAGCTGGACTTCAATAACAACAGAAATAGCAAAAAGCCTACACACACATGGAAACTGAACAAGTTGTTACTAAATGACAGCTGGGTCAGGGAAGAAATAAAGAAAGAAATTAAAGCCTTTCTAGAACTCAATGAAAATGAAGACACAACATACCCAAACTTGTGGGACACAATGAAAGCAGTGCTAAGAGGAAAGTTCATAGCACTAAGTGCCTTCAAGAAGAAATTCGAGACAGCTCATTCAAGCAACTTAATGGCCCACTTAAAAGCCCTAGAAAAAGAAGAAGCAAACACACCAAAAAGGAGTAGACAGCTGGAAATAATCAAACTCAGGGCTGAAATCAATCAATTAGAAACAAATAAAACAATCCAAAGAATCAATGAAACCAAGAGCTGGTTCTTTGAGAAAATCAACAAGATAGACAAACCCTTAGCCAAGCTAACTAAAAGGCAGAGAGACACCACCCAAATCAACAAAATCAGAAATGAAAAGGGGGACATAACTACAGACACTGAGGAAATCCAAACAATCATTAGGACTTACTTCAAAAGTCTATACTCAACAAAATTTGAAAATCTAAATGAAATGGACAATTTTCTTGATCGATTTGACTCACCAAAGCTGAATCAGGACCAGGTAAATCAATTAAATAGTCCTATATCCCCCAAAGAAATAGAAGCAGTCATCAAAAGTCTCCCATCCAAAAAAAAGCCCAGGACCAGATGGCTTCAGCGCAGAATTCTACCAGACCTTCAAAGAAGAGCTAACTCCAATTCTCTTCAAACTATTCCACAAAATGGAAACAGAAGGAACATTACCAAACTCATTCTATGAAGCCACAATCACCTTGGTACCTAAACCTCACAAAGACTCAACAAAGAAAGAGAATTTCAGGCCAATCTCCCTTATGAACATTGATGCAAAAATACTTAACAAAATACTTGCAAACCGGATCCAAGAACACATCAAAGATATTATCCACTATTACCAAGTAGGCTTCATCCCAGGTATGCAGGGGTGGTCCAATATACGAAAATCCATCAATGTGATCCACCATATTAACAAACTGAAAGAAAAAAACCATATGATAATCTCCCTAGATGCTGAAAAAGCATTTGACAAAATCCAAGATCCATTCATGTTTAAAGTACTGGAGAGATCAGGGATACAAGGCACATATCTAAACATAGTAGGCGATATACAGCAAGCCTATAGCCAACATCAAACTGAACGGAGAGAAACTTAAAGCAATCCCACTGAAATCAGGGACAAGACAAGGCTGCCCACTCTCTCCATATCTCAACATAGTGCTGGAAGTCCTTGCTAGAGCAATAAGACAGTCGAAGGAGATCAAGGGGATATAGATGGGAAAGGAAGAAGTCAAATTATCACTATTTGCAGATGATATGATAGTATATATGAGTGACCCCAAAAACTCTACCAGGGAACTCCTACAGCTGATAAACACCTTCAGCAAAGTGGCCGGATACAAAATTAACTCAAAAAAATCAGTAGCACTCCTGTATACAAAAGACAAAAGGGCTGAGAAAGAAATTAGAGAAACAACACCATTCACAATAGCCACAAATGACATAAAATACCTTGGTGTAACCCTAACCAAGCAAGTCAAAGGCTTGTATGAAAAAAATTTCAAGTCTCTGAAGAAAGAATTAGAGGAAGATATGAGAAGATGGAAAGATCTCCCATGCTCATGGCTTGGCAGGATTAACATAGTAAAAATGGCCATCTTACCAAAAGCAATGTACAGATTTAATGCAATTCCCATCAAATTGCCAACACAATTCTTTACAGACCTGGAAAGAAAAATTCTCAACTTCGTATGGAATAACAAGAAACCGAGAATTGCTAAAAGAATCCTCTACAATAAAAGATCTTCTGGAGGTATCTCCATCCCTGATCTCAAGCTGTACTATAGAGCAACAGTTATAAAAACTGCATGGTACTGGCATGGAAACAGAATGGTGGATCAATGGAATCGAACAGAAGACCCAGAAATAAACCCACACACTTACGGACACCTGATTTTTGACAAAGATGCCAAAACCATACAATGGAAAAAAGATAGCATCTTCAACAAATGGTGCTGGTCCAACTGGATGTCTACATGTAGAAAATGAAAATAGATCCATACTTATCACCCTGCACAAAACTGAAGTCCAAGTGGATCAAAGACCTCAACATAAAACCAGACACATTAAATCGGCTAGAAAAAAACGTGGGGAATATCCTAGAACTCATTGGTACAGGAGAAAACTTCCTGAACAGAACACCAACAGCACAGGCTCTAAGAGCAACAATCAATAAATGGGACCTCATGAAATTGAAAAGCTTCTGTAAAGCAAAGGACTCCGTCATCAAAACAAAGCGACTGCCTACAGATTGGGAAAGAATCATCACCAACCCTTTATCTGACAGAGGACTCATATCCAGTATATATAAAGAACTAAACAAGCTGAAAAGCAGCAAACCAAGTAATCCACTTAAAAAATGGGAAACAGAGCTAAAGAGAAAATAATTTCTAGAGGAATATCGAATGGCAGAGAAGCACTTAAAGAAATGCTTACCCTCATTAGCCATTAGGGAAATGCAAATCAAAACAACCCTGAGATTTCACCTTTCATTCATCAGAATGGCCAAGATGAAAAACTCAAGGGACAACACATGCTGGAGAGGTTGTGGAGAAAGGGGAACCCTTCTCCACTGCTGGTGGGAATGTAAACTTGTACAACCACTCTGGAAATCAATCTGGCGCTTTCTCAGACAACTAGGAATAGCGCTTCCTCAAGATCCAGCCATACCACTCCTAGGCACATACCCAAAAGAGGCGCAAGTACACAAAAAGGACATTTGCTCAACCATGTTTGTAGCAGCTTTATTTGTAATAGCCAGAAGCTGGAAACAACCCAGATGCCCCTCAACTGAAGAATGGATGCAGAAACTGTGGTACATCTATACAATGGAGTATTACTCAGCAATGAAAAATAAGGAAATCATGAAATTTGCAGGTAAATGGTGGTACCTGGAAAGGATCATCCTGAGTGAGTTGTCCCAGAAGCAAAAAGACATGCATGGTATATACTCACTCATATAAACATACAACATTGAATAAACCCACTAAAATCTGTACATCTAAACAAACTAAGCAAAAGAGAGGACCCTAACTAAAATGTTCAATCCCCATCCTGAAAGGCAAAGAGGATGGACATCAGAAGAAAAAGAAAATAGGAAACAACTTCGGAACCTGCTACAGAGGGCCTCTGAAAGCCAGAAGAAAACAGGAAACAACCTTGAAACCTACCACAGAGGGCCTCTGAAAGCTTCTGCAGTATAGACTGTCAAAGCAGATGCTGAGCCTGATGGCCAACTGATGGGCAGAGTGAATGGAATTTTATGTAAGTGGGAAATAGTAAGAGCTGGATGATGGGAACTCCACAAGGAGAGCAACAGAACAAGAAAATTTGAACACTGGAACTTCCCAGAAAATCATACTCCAACCAAGGACTATTCATGGAGATGACCTGGAACCCCTGCACAGGTGTAGCCCATGGCAGTTCAGTGTCCAAGTGGATTACATAGTAATGGGAAGAGGGACTGCCTCTGACATAATCTGATTGGCCTGCTCGTTGATCAGTTCCCCCTGAGGGGGGAGCAGCCTTACCAGGCCACAGTAGAGGACAATGCAGCCACTTTTGATGAGAACTGATAGTCTAAGATCAGAAAGAAGAGGAGAATCTCCCCTATCAGTGGACTTGGGGAGTGGCATGCATGCAGAAATGGGAGGGAGGGTGGGATCGGCAGGGGAGGAGGGAGGGGCTTATGGGGGGATACAAAATGAATAAAGTGTAATTAAGAAAAAAATTTTAAAAAAAGCCTCAAAAAAAAAACAAAAAAAAGAACAGCAAGTGTTCTTAGCTGCCCAGCCATCCTTCCCCAGAAAAAATAAATAAATTTCAAAAGTAATGAAAGACAGTTTATAATGCTAATCTAAGAAACTACTAAATCTTGAAATTATGTGTAAATAATTGTAGCAACAAAGTAGGAAAATCAATCAATAAGTAAACTGACATCATTAGGTATAGTAAGAATTTTGGTCTCTTTGAAACCCAGGTATGTTACATGAATATGTTTTTGTTTTAATATGGGGGTGCTTCAAATTGTATATAGCTATTACCTATGATTTTGTCTCATGTTTTATGAGGGGTGTGGTTTTGCTAGCTGCAGATAGTTTCTGCAAGTGTTTGGGATTCTGGGAACTTTTCAGAGGATATATAAATGCTAGGACCCTGAGAGGAGAAGTCGCTGTTGTTTTGGTTGCTGTTAGTTGTGGTTTGTCAAGAAGTCCATACACAAAGAGACAGAGAAGTAGTTGAACATTCTGATGGTGAAGGTCAAACTTGCCCCAAGGAACCAGAGGCCCCTAGTCAGCAGGAAGTAATCAAAAGAGGTCTACACCCCCTTTCCCATCTTTCTTGGCTACCTAGTGTTGAGAGGTTGGAGGAGTCTGTGGTGGAGAACGGTAATAAACACAGGAACCCAGTAAAGTAGCCAAGAAACCGACCTATATGTAGGAGTGACTTACAGAGAACTGAGAGGGTGGTAAAATTCTTGACTTAGGTTGTGATTTCAATAGTTTCTTAAGAATAAATTTTTGTTGTATAATCACTGCAACAAAGAGTGATCATTAATAATGTAGGCTATAATATTAAAAACAGGCTTTTTTTTTTTCAGATAGCAAACACAGTGAGTTTATTTATTTAAACTCTTAAGAAATCTGTTTTGAAAAGAGAAAAACCTGTCTTTGAAGACTCTTTGGAATGTTCATTTTTTAAAATTTTTTAAAAATATTAGTTATAGTTTATTAACTTTGTATCCCTGCTGTATCTGGCTCCCTCATTTCCTCCCAAACTCACCCTCCCTTCCTAATCTCCTCCCTGCCCCTTTCCAAGTCCACTCCTCCCCTTTCATCTGACCCTGGTTTATCAGGTATCTTCAGGATTGGCTGCAAAGTCTTCCTCTGTGGCCTAGCAGGGCTGCTCCTCCCTCAGGGTGCGGGGGGAAGGGGAGGAGGAGGTCAAAGAGCCTGCCATTGAGTTCACGTCAGAAATAGTCCCTGTTCCCCTTACTAGGGTACCCACTTGGATACTGAGCTACCATGGGCTACATCTGAGCAGAGGTTCTAGTTATATCCATACATGGTCCTTGGTTGGAGAAAGAGTCTCAGAAAAGACCCCTGTGTCCAGCTATATTTGGTCCTTCTGGAGCTCCTGTCCTCTCCAGGTCATATTAACTCCTCCTTCTTTCTTACGATTCCCTGCACTCCACCGAAGTTTGGTTATGAGTCGTAGTATCTGCTTTGATACACTGCTAGGTAGAGTCTTTCAGAGGCCCTCTGTGGTAGGCTCCTGTCCTAAAACAGAGTATTCTTAATAAATAACACTTGAATAGGTAGAAACACTTACATGGTTTATGACATAGCTAACTACGATTAAATGTTGCCAAACCCAGCAAACATTCCCAGGAAGAATATACAAGAAATGCTTATTTTCTGATGAAATATTTTGTTGCAGGTTAGGAAGGTTATATAGTTCCCATATGTATAGCAAAAAGGAAAATTTTACTTCACAGAAAACTATAACGAGCTATAATTTGGCATTATTAAATTTATAATTAGAAATGTGTTCTTTTAAATGATGAAAAAAAACCTGGTATTCTTCATAGTGAAAATACAAATCTAGGACCTTATGTTATAAACCTTCTTACCCTTCAAAATAGAACATATGGAATCTAAGATAACCTTCTTTTGCTGAGATAGGGTTATCAAGATAAAGCTACATTAATTATTAAAGCTAAAGATGCAGATGAAAATATAGATTACAACTGGATGGTTAATTAGCCAACTCTGTCACCAGAAGTTTCCATAATAATGACCTTGACAAAGCCTCAGTTTCTATTTGTTACCTTGTCATTTTCCTAGGACTCACAATGGTCACCAGCCTTGGTGATTTTACTCATAGTCACCTGGCTGGTTCCCACACAAGGTATTCTAGTTGGCTACTTGTTTACTGGAATTTAGCAGGCTTTAGATTTTCTAATTTTTTAATATTAGATTTTGCTTTCTTTGCTACTTCTAGGTTTTGTTTTCCTATAAAAGCCCAACGAGGCCCAGGAAGCTTTGTAAAAAGTTTTATCGATCAATTACAATAAAATTTTTCTTAAATCTTATAACAGTGATAAGCAATAGTTAGAATAAAGGGTTTTTGTTTTGTTTTTGGAGACAAAATCCCATGTACAGGCTGGCTTCAAACTCACTGGGTCGCCATGGATGGCCCTGAGCTCCTGTTCTTCCTGCCTCTATTTCCTGAGTGCAGGGATTGCAGGCCAGTTATCACCATGCTGGTTAACAGTGTTAATAACCAACCCTGCTCTTAAGACAAAAATAATAAAAGGCACAAAACAAACTGAACCATGGTCTCAAATATCCTTTCATGAAAACTCTTCTACTCTGGTTGCTCCCTATCTGATTTACAGGCAGAAGAAAATGTGTACTTGAGTTGGCAGTCCTTGGAAACTTAGACATAAGACTTATCATTTAACGATACTGCCAATTGTGAAACAAGAGAAGTTATAAACAACTTTTAAACAAACATAAATCCATGTATTATTTGATTCCAATACATACCTTGTTTTTTCTTATTCCGTATTTCTAAGACTTTTAAATTCAGAATTAGGACGTTTCTCAATCAGTGATTCAACTGACATTGAGATACAATGAAATTTACCTATGAGTTTACAATGAGTTTTACCTATGCTAAAGGAACAGATGAGAAACTAAACTCTGGGCACCTAATAGCTGCATTTATAAAACTATCTAGACTTTGTTTATTTTTGTTGGATCTCCCTAATTTTAGACCCACCTGCCTCAGCCTTTTGAGGTACAGTGTGCACCACAATGCCTGGACTAGTCTTAACAACAAAATAAAATCAGTTTCTATGACTGCCTTGGAAATTAGGATTTCTTGCTGTAAATTCTGTGTCTGTCTGCTAATCAGCTGTGGACACATTACAGGTTAAATAAAGTTTACAACAAAACAATCTGACAAAGAACTTTTAAAGGAAAAATATAAATTATTTGAATGTTCTTCTAAGGATGAGAAATCAGGCTTATTATGAATGTAAGATGTATTATTTTTATGAATACAGCTGATGTCTATAATAAAGCAATTTTATGTTTTTTTTTTTAAATAAGACTTTATACTTTTTATTCATTTCTTCCAAAAGGGTAGGTCTTGCTACACAATCCAGGTTCCCCTGGCCTCTACGACCCTGTAGCAACACTGTCCAGGTAGCACACTGCCAGCCACTGTATTGTTAAAAGAGTGATACTCAGGGTTCATTTGTAGGTTTATTTGGCCATACACATAAAATGAAGGTTCTTAGTGAATTTAAGTTCAGATTACTCGTAAGTTTCTAGCAATATTTTAGTGGTTCTTACTTAGGGTGTTTCCACAATGAAATAGTGTTCAGAACATGTGTGTGAGTAGCACAGGAAAGACTGTGCCTCATGGAATACAACTGGTTTTAAGATGAACAAAACAAGAAAAACTAAAGGTAACCATATATGTGGAGTCTGGCGATGTTGGGCTAATTAGGAATTTGAGCTTATCTTGTATTTTTTTTAAAGGTGCTAGTGTCCAAATTACTGGTTATATTATGAGCATATTTAAGTACCTCATATATACATAAATTATATCAAAGACCATGTTGGGAGTTCTGATGCTTTTAGAAAACAAATAACCATAAGGTAATATTTACTTATAAAATAGCATGGGCACATGGAGAATATCTTTCTAAATGGCTCATACATTTACTTTTACCTCACTTATGCCAGAGGTTTATGTATCACTCTCATTTCACACTTTATGAGTTTAGGTGAACTGTCCCAGGTCACACAGATGGTGCTGGGCTGCCACTGAAGGTTAGAATCAGTTCTCTTTTTATTTTTTTTAAATTATTATTACTTATTACAGTTTACTTATTTTGTAGCCCAGCTGTGGTCCCTCCCTCTTTTCCTTCTAATTCCACCTTCCCTCCCTCTTCTCCCCCTATGCCCCACCCCTAGTCCACTGATAGGGGAGGAACTCTTTCTGTTCTATTTGACCCTAGCCTATCAGTTCTCATTAGGACTGGTTGTATTGTCTTCCTCTGTGGCCTGGTAAGGCTGCACCTCCCATGGGGAAGTGGTCAGACAGCCTGGCACTGAGTTCATGCCAGAGATAGCCCCTGCTCCCTTACTAGGGCACCCACTTGGAGACTGAGTCTATGGGCTACGTCTGAGCAAGGGTTTTAGATCCTCTCCATGCATTGTCCTTGGTTGGGGTATCACTCTCTGCAGGGATCTCAGGGCCCAGTGTTTTTTGGCTCTGTTGCTCTCATTGTGGAGCTCCTGTCCCCTCCAGGTCTTTCTATCTCCCCCTTCTTTTCATAACATTCCATGCATTCTGCCCAAAGTCTGGCTATGAGTTTCAGCCTTTGCCTCGATACCTTGATCAGTAGAGTCTTTCAGAGGCTGTCTATGGTAGGTTCCTGTTCAGTTCTCTGTCTTCTCCTGCTTCTGATGTCTATTGCATTTGCCCTTCTGAATGAGGATTGAGCATCTTCCCTAGGGTCTTCTTTGTTGTTTAGTTTCTTTAGGAGTATAGATTTTTAGTATGGATGTAGAAAAAGAAGAACCCTCATCCATTGCTGGTGGGAATGTAACCTTGTACAACCACTTTGGAAATCAATCTGGTGCTTTCTCAGAAAATTAGGAATACTGCTACCTCAAATTCCAGATATACCACTCCTAGGCATATATCCAAAATATGCTCAACTATACAACAAGGACATCTGCTCAACCATGTTCGTAGCAGCTCTATTCATAATAGCCAGAATCTGGAAACAACCCAGATGTCCCTCAACGGAGGAATGGATAAAGAAATTGTGATACCTTTACACAATGGAATACTACTCAGCAATTAAAAACAAGAAAATCATGAAATTTGCAGGCAAATGGTAGGAACTAGAAAAGAGCATCCTGAGTGAGGTAACCCTGAAGCAGAAAGACACACATGGTATATACTCACTCATAAGTGGATATTAGAATCAGTTCTTAACCATCATCTTCAGTCTCCAAATATACTGTCATTCATCTTTAGAAAAAAGATTGGCCTTTTAAAGATCAAGTTTTGCTGAATGAAAAACAGCTTTTCATTTTACAGTGAATGTTCATTTTGTTTCTCTACAGAAAATAAATTTGTAAAAAATAATGTTTTCTAAGTCATGAGATGAGTTCTCGAATCATACAAGAAACCATGGGCTAATAAGAGCATCAACTCCTCCTTGAAGAGACTGTACCAGATCAAGTGTTGTTGGTCACAAGTGTCTGTCATGCAATTTACTCTCTATACCTTCCAGATGTATTCTTTAATATGGCAAGAGCATCCGGGTAGCCGTCCATGTTGTAGTCTCCAACATGAAGGGTTAATGGAATTGGTATCGCAGTTGGTTGTTCTTCATGCACAAATGGCACAAAGCCCCAGAGTGTACCCTTGTTGCTGAAATCCTGAAGCACAGGAACCCACTAAGTACAAAGGAAAAAAAAAAGATTAATCACAATCACTGTAGAAAAAGTCACTATTTGTAAAAGGAACGATCCATTAAAATGCTGAGAACGGTTATAGTTTTACTTCATCTTTACGAAATAGTAGGCATTATCTTTTACTGTGTTTTATGTGTGAGACATCGAGAGAACTGGTATTCCAGTTTTTTTTTTCTTTGCCATGAGCATCTTTTATTAAACAGCACACAGAGCCACAGGTGCCTCATAACATGCATTTACCCTTACGAATCAACAAGCTCTGTCTTCATCTGACAGGCATTGCACAGACAGGGAGATTACAGTGAAGAGCACAGAAAAGATCAGGCTGACTTTAAATGAGCTTCTTCTGTCTTCTGTTTGCACCCTTTTTTTTTCCTTCTGCTTTTCACCCTTTGATAAATTAATATAAAATTAAAATCTGAAGAGTAGAAATCATACTATTAACATTACCGATGTGCCATGATTCCTTAAGCATCTCTATGTCAGCACTGAACCTGGGCATGTCTTAAGTACAAACAGGTACTTTAAATGGCATGTGGCCAAACATCTTACACACTCATTTTTTTCCCCTTACAAACAAATGATTAAACTTGACTGCTGCAAACTAAATTATTTTAAAAATGTTTTTAAAATGCTTAAAACCTTTTTTAAAGGTTTGGCAAAGAAAGGAATATCTCCAACATGTTATAAGTTTTCCTAAAAAAGTGTAATTTGCCTTGGGGCATGTGGAAACCCTTAATGATAAAGACACTAAAGAAATTCATTTAAGGAAAAAGTATTACTTTATATTTTGTGAACTTTAAAAAAAACATTTAAATTGGGTGGTGGTGGAACATGACTTTAATCCCACAACAGAGAGAAACCCTGTTTGGGTGGGTGGGGGGTTGAACAAACAAAAAAAAATCTCCCCCAACATAAGCAAACAAAACCCCCAAACAAACATTTAAATAATTTCACTTGATTTTGGAAAACAAAAACAAAAGTGTTCCATTTTTCAAAGACTAGAAATTTCACAAAACACTATGTTGTCTCCAATTTCTGAAGCAGGGTCCAGTGTGGTGTTGGATGTCTTTAATCCTAGTGCTCAGGAGGCAGAGGTGGGTAGATGTCTAAGATTTCAAGGCCAGCCTGGTCAACATAGTGAGTTCCTAGGATATACAGAGCTACACAGAGAAACCCAATCTAAAAAACAAAACAAAACCCCCAAATCAAAAAAACCTTGGAAAAACAAAAACAAACAAACAAACAAACAACAAAATGCCAAATAAGCCAAGCACCCCCACCCCAAAATTCCTGGCGCAGTTAATAGTTTACGAATAAGGGGTAAATCCATGGTAGATAAAGTGTTCTTGTTAAGACAATTGTATTATGTTTTAAAAATAATATTTTTTTTCACCCAATGTGTCATCCACAACACTCAAAGAACTGTGACATTTGTCTTCCTAGCAAGATGTAACTGAATTTTTAAGTATTCTACTTGTAGTCCGTCACCTAGCAGGTTGAATCATAGGTATATTTTTATAGCTATGACCCAACGATGGGATGTTTCTTGACCTAATATTTTAAATGATTCATAACTATACAAATATAGTCAAAGATAATAAAACTTATGATAGTTTGATTATTTTTAAAATGCTAAATATATAAAGATTTGTTTTATTAAGTGAATATAAAATGTGGTGTTTCCTATTCATAAGGACTATAAAAGTCAGCATGAGAGCCTATTATTTATTAAACCCTTGAAGAAAATGAAGTTAAGATTAAATGTGTCGTGACCTATAATTTTCATATTAATCCTCCACCATGACTCTCACAATTCCACATTATTAAGCAACAAGCAAAAAGTAAGCATGAGAAAATGAAATGGATCTGCACATAGAAACAAGGACAGAATTAGCTCTGGGAATGGAATATCTTCCATGTAAATTTTTATTATAGTGTGCTTTCTATTTTTCTGGCATGTAAAATGCTACAAGTTCATTTAACTATGGGATCTAGAATAGCTTTTCTTCACCTAAAATCACCACAGCTACAATTTCTACCAGTGAGAGGATTTAAATGTGTTTTACTTAAGGAAAATGAAGAATTATATGATGTAATTTTGAATTTCATTTTGTTCTGCTCCTTTAAATATATTTTCTAACAGTCACAATTTTCAAGCATCATTCATAGCATCCCCAAAGCTGACATACCTGCCCTGTTCCAGATCTCATTAAATATATGGCACTTTTTTGACAGTCTTTATCCTCACAGCCTGGTAGCAAGTGATCCATGTGTCCATCTCCATCTGACAAGAGAAACGTCAACAGTCCATTAATAGTCCAGAATAACGAGCTCATGCATGATAGTTAAAGTTCCTATTTGTTAAATGATTCCATTATTCGGGATAAAACCAAACAACTTGACACATGGCTTTATAATGAAGAGAAATCAATTAAGAAACATCACTTAGGTCCTCGTCACTTATCATCTAGACTGTTTCTTGCTTTATTTTATTTCTATGAGTCTTGCTTTAAATTGCAAACTTCTTTGTGGTTATATATATAATATATAAATATACATACATATATAATATATATATATATATATATATATATATATGTATATGTATATATTGGAATTAACCTGATTTGAGATCATTCTAATCCTTACTTAGAATTATTAGTATTAATTACTGGTATTCCATTTGTGGGATTGTACTCAGGTGCTTGCACATAACAGGTAAGTGCTTCTACCTCTGAGCTACAAGGCCAATGACAAATAATCAAAAATTTTAGGGCAGTTTTTGATTCTGTTACATAATTATCTCTGTTGAGAGAGAAGAAACATGTATATGCACACAATAATATAATATTATACAGCTGATTTTACATACATAAACTTCACCTCATGAGTTACAGAGTTTTCTGTACTTTGGCTTCTCAAAATACCTACATATTTTTACCAATAAAGACATAAATAGAGGTTATACGCTCACTGCTGTGGCTAACTCCTATGCACACTGGATAAGTGTGGCCCAAAACAACTGTTAACTCATTAAAACATTTACAGATATTTGGAAAAAGTGGATTGTTTTTCAAAATGCAGAAAAAAAAAAGACTGCATAGTTCTTAAGTATGAACTTTACAGATAATATCAGGCTGCCTGGTGGGGTTCTTTACACTTGACTGAGTTTCGGGAAGAGTGCTACTATTCTGTATATACCTTCTGAGGCAGATATGCCAAAGCCCTGAGATCTCCTCTTTTAATGTCCCTCTCATATAAGCACTCCACTGTCTGAAGTTAGAGAGCTTGAGTGCCTAGAGCTAAGTATTTCTGTGGTTGGAGCAGTAATTTAACTTTTAAAATTCAGGGTATTTTGGGCCCTTCTAACCACTGATTTACTTGCAATGGTTTACTCTGTCATTTCACTTGGGCCCAATGTAGTATCTACAGTTGGATGGAAATCAAAGCATTATCACGACAGATATAGCCTTTACTGTTCTTATGTACTTACGAACTTATGAAGAGAGGTATATGATTAAAAGAAGCTTATAGCGCCTCAATTAGGCTGCAGAGGATGAAGATCTAGCTGGCGGAGTCTAATGTTAATAAGAAGTATGGTTTTAGATCACTTCCAGCATGTTTAGAAGCATTCAGGAGGTGGTAACTCTGAGAAGGCATCTTACCCCTGCACTTGTCTGTTCTGTCTACAGGGTGGCCACTATGGCAGCTCCCTGAGCCCTGGATAAGTACCTGCAGCATGTGATCTGCAGGGTAGTCTATATGGTTTAGCTACCTTAAAAAGTTTATCTACTGTGTCTATTTTTCAAAATGTTTAAGAATCTAAGACCTATATGCATGTTTGATATGAGGGTTTGTGCTTAGTGTTATTGTAATTTGTTTTGCCATGTTTGATATCCCTGGGAGGCCTGCTCTTTTCTGAAGGGATACGGAGGAGTGGATCTGGGGGAGAGATGAGGCAGATGGTGGGGGGAGGTTAGGAGAGATGTAGGGAAGGGATGTGTTTGGGATGTAATATGTGAGAGAAGAATAAGTAAACAAAAAACAAATAAATAATGCATATGTAGCCCTGGAGGTAAGAGGAGAGTGTCAGGTTACCCTAGAGCTAGAGTTACAGGCATTTATGAACATTCTCCAGCCCCAGTTTATTGTATCTTTTTAATTTTTGTTTTGTTTTTTGAAGTATAGTTTTGCCTTTATATTTTTTAAAGTTTAATTTATATATTTATTTATTACAATTTATTCACTTTGTATCCCCACTGCAGCTCTCTCCCTCATCTCATCTCCTCCCTGTCCCATACACCCTCCCACTTCTCCCCCTATGCTCTTTCCCTAGTTCCCAGATGGGGGAGGACCTCCTCCCCTTCTATCTGACTCTAGCTTATCAGGTCTCAAGACTGGCTGCATCATCTTCTTCTGTGGCCTGGCAAAGCTGTACCCCAGAGAGGGAGGTGGTCATAGAACAGCCAGAGTTCATGTCAGAGATAGCCCCTGTACCCTTTAATAGGGCACCCACTTGGAAACTGAGCAGCCAATGGGCTTCATTTGAACAGGGGTTTAGGTCCTCTCCATGCACAGTCCTTAGTTGGAGTATTGGTCTTTGCAGGGCCACTGGGCCCAGGTATTTTGGCTCTGTTGTCTCCTTGTGGAGTTCCTGTCCCCTCCAGGTCTTTCTATTTCCCTCTTCTTCCATAAGGATTCCAGCACCCTGCCCAAAGTTTGGCTATGAGTCTCACTATCTGCTTCGATACCCTGGTGGGTAGAGTGTTTCAGAAGTCTTCTGTGGTAGGCTCCTGTCCTGTTCCCTGTCTTCTGCTACATCTGATTTCTATCCTGTTTGCCCTTCTGAATGAGGATTAAGCATCTTCCCTAGGGTCCTTCTTGTTGTTTAGCTTCTTTAGGGCTATAGATTTTAGTATATTTATCCTATATTATATGGCTAATATCTACTTATAAGTGAGTATATATCATATGTGCCTTTCTGCTTCTGGGTTACCTCACTCAGGATGATCTTTTCTAGTTCCCAGTAGTTTCCTGAAAATTTCATGATTTCCTTGTTTTTAATTGCTGAGTAGTATTCTATTGTGTAAATGTACCACAATTTCTTTATCTATTGTTTCCAGATTCTGGCTATTACGAATAGAGATGCTACAAACATGGTTGAGCAAATGTCCTTGTTGTATAGTTGAGCATATTTTGGATATATGCCTAGGAGTGGTATATCTGGATCTTGAGGTAGCACTATTCCTAATTTCCTGAGAAAGCGCCAGATTGATTTCCAAAGTGGTTGTACAAGGTTACATTCCCACCAGCAATGGAGCTAGGGTTCTTTTTCTACATCCTCTCCAGCATGCATCATCCCTTGAGTTTTTGACTTTAACCATTCTGATGGATGTGAGGTGAAATCTCAGGGTAGTTTCAATTTGCATTTCCCAAATGACTAAGGATGTTAAGCATTTCCTTAAGCGTTTCTCTGCCATTTGATATTCCTTTACTAAGAACTCTCTGTTTAGTTCTGTACCCCATTTTTTAATTGGATTACTTGGTTTGTTGGTGTTTAACTTCTTCAATTCTTTATATATTCTGGATATTAGGGTTTTTTTTTTTTTGAAAATTTTCAAATCTTTAATAAAACATTTCTGTATATAAACAGAACAGTGAAGTCTCTTCCTGTACCAGTGAATCTCAGCCTTTTCCTGCTTTTCATCCTAGGTATGATTAACATCCTCTCTGAAACCTTCCAGAGGATTTTTACAACTTACCTTCTAGGATTTTGAATAAAGCTTTCTTCCGATGAGCTGATCTACAAGACAGAGGCTTTCTCTCATTGTATTAGGGACTGGAGATCATCAAAATAATCAGAATCTTCTCCAGATGTAGAATATGCCTACTTTAGGATATGCAGTCTCAAAGTGAAAGCAGACAGCTTTCTTATAGGAGCAGAGATGTGAATGATTTCCTTTGCTACTGTGTGCAGGGCACTCTCGGTCTCAAGGGACATGGAAATGAATGTCCGTGAAAAAAGCATTTAATTAACACTTTGGAATTGACAAGCTAATCATTTCTTACGTCAATAAACAAATATTACTTTCACTCCAGAGATGTAATGGTAAATGAGGACCCGTGAGCTTCCACACACAGGGAAAACAAGCTTTTAAAGGACAAAATATGGAGACAGATGGTCATAAAAGCCATGATTATCTTTTTTATAAACAAAGGAATTGTGTGATACCAGTATTTGATATTCTCCATTTCCAGTTGTTACTTGAATTTCTTTTCATTGATTTTTTTTAATTCACTTTTCATCCTTGTTGTAGCTCCAGTCCCTTCTCTCATTCCAATCCTTCTCCCCCGCGCCCGCTTAGAAAAAGGAAGTACCCTTTCTCATCCAGCTCAGCTTATTAAGTTCCATCAGGACTGAGTTCTTCCTCTTTCCCTGTGGCCTGACAAGGTAGTCCCACCAGGAGAAAGTGATCAAAAAGATGTCAAGTGAGTCCATGTCTGATACACACTCTTCACTTCCCTTACCAGAGGACTCAAATGAGGCCTAAGCTGCCCATCTGCTACATCTTTGTAAGGGGCCTAGGCCCATCTTTGAGAGAGCTTGATATTGTTACATTTATATCTAGCTCATCCATAGCATCCTGTTAAGACTCTCTCTCTGGGAAATATCTCAGTATGTTCTGTTCTACATTGCTCTAACTGAAAGCAGGGAATTCTTTCCAGGTATAATTTGCTGGAGAGAAATACATTTCACCATCTTCTTAGATGTATGAATCAATTAGATCTAAGAATAGACAAGGTGTCTTCAGTAGTCACTATTACAGTGCTGTAGAAATCAAAGAATTAAGAGATTGTAAAGTTCACAGGGCACTGAAATGGGTTGTTGTACTAATCAGAGTAGAATTATAATGACGCATGTTCAATTAAGAGGTGTTATATTATCAAATATTGAAGCTATCCATTGAATTATGAAATAATATGTGCAACAGTATAAAAGATATCATTAATCTCTAGAAATTTTATGTTCAAAGGAATAATTTTGCATCTACACTAACAGGCATTGCTTAAAAAAGTTAAATTAATAGCAGTTTTGAGACTGTGTAATTAAGTCTGAGGTACAGCTTTATAAAAAATTCATGCATAAGTTAAGAAAAGGCTTAACTTAAAAAGCTTAACATAAAAGGCTACACACATAGGCTTCACGGACCTGGGTTCCAGTTTTTCCTCAAAAATATCTAACTCAGATTTAAATGCTGAGTATGTATTAAAAAAAAAAACAGGAATCTAAAGTGTCAATTTTATAATTTTAACATAAAATTCTCTTAGCATTGTTTCCTGTTGCTGTGATTAAACACCTAGACAAAAGCAACTCGAGAAAAAGGGTTCATTTCAGCTTATGGTTCTAGGTTCCACTCCATGAGAGCTGCCACATCAGCAGGAGATGGAGGAAGCTGATCACATCGTATCATATTTAGAACAGAGAGCAATGAAGGCATGCATGCCCGGCCTCCGCTGGCTTCCCACTTTTGTACAGTTCAGGACTTCCTGCCTCAGTTAACACAGATTATTCCACATCAATTTTAACAAAATCAGGACAATCCTTCACAAGATTGTCTTGACAATCCTTCTCAAGACACACCTCCCAGATGATTCTAGATTTTGTCACATCAGCAGTGAAAACTAACCATCACAATTAACATTTCCAATAAAAACATTCAAAGTATTTATGAGAAACACATCTGGCATGCCTGACTCACCACAACAGATGTCTTGTGCAACTTTTTGCTACAAAATAGATAAAATTCTGGCACTAATGATGTCTGCAAGGTGACATGGAATGGAAATATTGATGAATTACATTTAGTGTTTTTTCAAAGAGTACTATAGTATTAGCACACTACTTGAAGAATACCTCAGCTCCTTTATATGTCACATGGCAATGTGTAAAAATGAAATGTTTGTTTTAGTGAAATTTTATAATAGTATTATTGTCTTTTTATGGAGTCATAGAGGGAGACTCATTTAAATTGGTTGTTTTTAGTATAGTCACATGTAAACAACATTGTCAGTATAAAAACAGAAAAGGATAAAGACGTTCTATAAGCATAATTTTCTATTAATTAGTGAGTGCTGAAGATAACATGTTTTTCAGTGGTCAGAATTCAGAAATAAAAAAATAAAAATGTGAAGAACATGAGTTACAATTTTTGTGGTTCTAGGTTGTTTCCTAATGAAATTATCACCAATTTAGAGATGCTGAAGCCTTTTTAGTCATTCAGTCAGTTAACTTTAATGAAAGCAATCATGAATACTGATACATTAGTCTTTGTCAGCCATAATACTCAAAACTTTGCTTTAGGATATTTGAAAACATTTAAGTACTAAGTTTGAGCTTGATTCTTAAAAATCAAAATGAAATTTTTAAAGTTTCTTAAAATAATTTATTAAAATTATCTAGAACACACCCCTCTCCAGGGTACAGCCAGGTAAATGGATTGAGCTGGAAATGTCGCTGACTGAGGTAACTCAGACTCAGCACAAACAGCACATGTTCTCTTTCATGAGCCTCCTAGCTTTCTATCCTCAGATGTGAGAATGTAACCTGGAATAACTGTGGGAACCAGGAAAGCAAAAAAGAAGCACTGTCGGGGGTAGGAGAGCAATGGAGAGGGGAATAGTAAGGTACAAGGAATCTGAAGAAGAGAGTGGGAAAACCAGGGGCTCTGGTTAGGGAGGGGGAAAGGAGATAAATACAGAAAGAGTGAGGGGATAAAACAACACTAACAATGTCTGATAAAGTCATGAGGAATCATACTATTAACTATCTACCTAAAATATCAGTATCTCTATCTATCTATCTATCTATCTATCTATCTATCTATCTATCTATCT
>NW_026596034.1:2715000-2844935 GCF_907164565.1 Psammomys obesus
TCTATCTATCTATCTATCTATCTATCTATCTATCTATCTATCTATCTATCTATCTATCTGTATAAAAATACATGTATAGCTTAAATGAAAAATGTCACACCTGGGCTGACAATGCTCCCTTCAAGAGTCAAAGACCATCTAAGAAAAACCCCAGCACGAGGCACGGGAAGCCCTCTTTGAGTTGTTGGTCAGAGGTGTTTAAGTGACTCCCCAAATGGCACAGGCTATGGCTGGTGCACTTGGTTACCTCCCCCCAAAGGTGTAAGCCAAGTCCCTATGGCTGAAGACTCCAAGCACTTCAGACACAGGACCCAGAGGTCCCTGCACTGAACTGACCTGAGAGCCTCTTCCCTGAGAACCAGCTTTCATGATACCAGAACCTACTACTCAAGCTTCCAAAGGAGGGAAGCCACCAGCTCTGACACCTGTGAACCACAACAATAAGGAAAACATGAAAATCCTAAGGGTAGGTGCAGTGGTGACATAAATAATTCAACTCATACTTTGGTGGTAACCAACAGCTCTCAAACTGGACCTAAGACTAGCTCAACAAGAAGGAAATCAGGCATGGTGCTAGAAACTTAGCCACCTACGCAGGGTTATTGAAATCATCTAAGTCATCTTAAAGGAGCATCTAAAACTGACACTTCACTAACCAGCTTGATTGCTAATTACATTCTAAATATTTGTTCTTATACCCTCTTGGTGGTATGCATGAGAATGGCCCCCACAGGCTCATATATTTGAATACTTGGTCTCCAGTTGGTGAAAATATTTGGGAAGGATTCAAAGGTGTGGCCTTGTTGGAAGAGGCATTACTTTGAAACCTCAAAGCCCACCCCATTCCCAGATAGTTCTTTCTGCCTCATGGCTGCACATCAAGATGTGACCTTACTTACACTCCAGTGCCATGCCTGCCTGCCAGCTGGCATGTTTTCCACCATGATGGTCATAAACACTAGCCCTCTGAAACAGAAAGCCTTCCAATATTTATTGCATATCGACAATGGTAGGTACAGTGGTATCAGATTTGGTCCTAACAGTAAATGGCACTATGCTTACACTGGTTGATATTTTCCACTCTTTTAATAACCTCATGGATGACAAGGTTTCCTGTTTTAGTAGCCCCTTTAGATAGGATGCCTGGAGATGACAATATGGATGCTTTCAAAGTCATGCCTAGTTCTTGTTAATGATCTGATATCAGATACTGTGAAAATCTGATAAATGAAAATATCAGATTTGGATATATAATGTATATTTATTTATACATTATAAGTTTTGAAGTGATTCCATATTTAGAAAACATTAACATCTTATATAATGTTTAGTTTTTTTCCTTCAGCTACAAAGCTATTTGTTTGTTTATTTATTTTTGAGATAGTCTTGTCTTAGTCAGTGTCCATTGCTGTGAAGAGATACCATAACCAAGGCAACTCTTATAAAAGAAGCAATTAATTGGTGGTTGCTTACAGTTTCAGAAGGTCAGTTCATTTTCATAGTGGCAGGGAGCATAGTGGCATGCATGGCCCTGGAGCAGAGGTTGAGGGCTACATCCTGATCCACAGGCAGAGAGGTAGAGAGACACTGCACTTGGAATGGCTTCTGAAACCTCAAAGCCCGATGGCACACTTCCTTCAACAAGGCCACACCTCCTAAGCTTTGGATCTCCTGCCTCCATTTCTCCAGTGCTAGGATTGTGGGTGTGCACCAATATGCCTGTTTTTTGTGGTGGTGCTGACTGCAGGGCTTTGTGCATATGAGGAAGCCATTCTACCAACTGAGCTAAACTCTCAGCCCAGCTATACAGCTTTCATTGATTTTCATACTACATATGGAATTGGATACATTAGTACATTTTCTCTAAATCTAGTCCTGCATAATTTTTTTGTTGGAAAAATGTACCTTATTTCTGCCAAGTTTTTGTTTTATGTAATTTAGTAAAGAGTAATTTATTTGAAATTCTGTAAGTTGAAATTCTGAGCCTCTGTAGGAAGAAACAAAGCTAACAACATTTAAAGGACAAATACATGAAATGCAATATGATATAAAACCTATCTTCCAGAGCTGGGCATGGCAGTATGGACCTGTAATCTAAACACTTGGAAGGCAGAGGCAAGAAGGTTATGGAAGTTTGAAGCCATATATAGCAAGCTCCACATATAAAATAAAACAAAAAAGTGCCTTCTAGAAGATACATATTCCACAGTGACTACTGCTAACTTATTTACAGGTGGTAAACTTCTAGGTATGAGCCTAAGACACAGCACTTTACCCAGCACCCACTGGCAGCCGTTACTTCCTAGGTGATATTTACAGCTCAGTTAGTGTCCTGCATTCTACAAATGGTAACTTTGGTAAGATTAATACATCTCCAGACTATAAATTCTTCCTTACCATCTTCTGGTGTCACATGGTCCTGTCTGCCAGTGGCTCCTGATCACCTTTACCTTTCCTTCCATCCTTTGTCTCTGTTACTTTACATTTTATGCCTTCCTTGGAAGGTTCATTTAACTCATCTTTGGATGCTGAGAGCATTCTCCAACCTTCTTTGGGTTTATTTCTCTGCTCAGACTACTAAATATTCCAGCTTTGTTTCTACCCACTTGATGAATGTGATATAAATATGCAATCTAGCTTTATTTTATTATTTACATGTCTTTATGAATTGTATCATTGTTCTTCTTTAAGTCACTCAGAATAAATTTATTTTACTTTTTAAGAGGGTTGGTGGGTTGCCTCATTGATCCAGAGTGCTTGTTGTTCTTGCAAAGAACTGGGGTTCCATTCCCAGCACCAATATGGTAGCCTACAACTATCTGTAGCTCTAGTTTCAGGCAATCTGGCAGCACCCTCTGACTGCCCCAGGCACCAGTCATACATGTAGTGTATATACATGCATGAGGAAAAAACAATCATGTAAATAAACCAAACAACCCTAAAAACAAATTAAAAGCAATTTTACTTTTAGTCTGTTCTAGTGTTCTAACAACAGGCTGCCTTACTGCTGCTTCCTTTGTTTCTTGCACCTGCCTCTTCCTTTATTCATGTGACTACAACTCCATCCTTGACTGGTTTCTGTCTCTAAAAACAAGTGTCCTAAAACTGAGTAAGGCTGCCCCTCTTCTGACAGAAAACTGAAGGCACCTCACAAACACCAATAGTCTCCCCAAAGCCCAGGACGCACAGATAACCAATAGGTTCCCCCAAGCCAGAGAAGCATTTCCTTATGTACATCCTACTAGAGCAGCGGTTCTCAACCTTCCTAATGCTGAGACCCTTTAATACAGTTCCTCATGTTGTGCTGACCCCAACCATAAAATTATTTTTGTTGCTACTTCATCACCATAATTTTGCTACTTTTATGAATTGTAATGTAAACATCCATGGTCTTAGGCAACTCCTGTGAAAGGGTTGCTCAACCCCCAATGGGGTCGGGACCTGTTCAACGTTATTCCTGGAAGTTAATATATAAAGATAGTTTTAACCAAGAACTCTTCAAAACTGTTCTAGTATTTTCCACAAATTCTACAGACTAAAACCAGTCTTTGCTTATCTGTAATTATTTTGATAACCCAAAGTGCTTAGTCAACTGGTAAACTGGTGTGCTTCCTGGCCACTAACCACACCGTGTATATGCCACCATAGCCTTCAGCCAAACTTCAAGGTGTCTCTGAGTCCATCCAGTGCAAGTTCCGACTGACAGCCACGTGACAGTTTTCACTGCTATTATCCCATAGTGAGAAAAGACCTACAGTCTTACATGCTGTAATTGTTTTCATTTTGTCCTTGTATTTATTTTTGGGATGTTTATCCTTTATCTTCCCACTTACACTAGGATTGTTTAAAGACAAGGACATTACTTCTAAATTTTCAGCTTTATTACACTGTTTTCAGTACAGCAATTTAAGAGGTCTTAATTTTTGCATTTAATTGTAAGAGTTAGTAATCCTGTAAAAATTAAATGACTTTTTATAATGGATTTTTTTCCCACATAACTGAAGATAGAATCAAGTTTACACAAACTAAAAAATTATGTGACAAAAATTCTCACAAATATTTTGTTTGAAAAATCTTACTGGGTAATAAATCCTTACTTCAGTTATCTTCTTCTTTCATTCTACAGCTTGTTCACTAGTGATCTAACTACAAACCACTTAAGAGAAAACAGGGGAAGCAGAAATAAGATAACCCATTCTTTTGATAATTTCTTGCCACTGTTGTGTTTTGATTCTGTGGATGTAGGGCCACTGAGAGGCAAGACCAATCTTACCAAAGTCTGCAAACGCTGACTGTCCAACCACCACCAGGTTTTTAGGCTTTTCAAAGACACTACGGAGAGAGAAGTTTCCACCCTGTTAAAGCCAAAAAAATTCTGAATTAAGGCCATCATAACACAGTCATCTGTCAAATAGAAAACTGAACAGAATTATAACTTAACTGTTGTTTTTGCTCTAAAAGCATCTCAACCTCCTATCCACTTCTATTATCAAAGAAGGCAGTGAGTTAAAGACTATGCATATGTGATGTGCTTGTTCTCTGAAATTGTCCCAAGAAGCTTGCTACCCTTGTACTCCAGCTCCACATCTCTAAGTTCTGGGAAAGACTCTTGTAAATTATGTTCTTTTTTTTTTCCCCCTGTATTAGTTATTTTTTTTAACCCTTTCTATTTCTGAGTAGGTTATTAGAACAAAACACAAGTTACCATTACATTAAGAGCTATCTTACCTTCTCATAGCTAATCCTCTTTATCCATTCCCAACACTTACTTAAAGGAATTCATCTTTTCCCTAGGTTCCTGGGAATCTACTCCCTGGTTTTCCTTATCAAACCATCTAACATGGAGCAGTAGCTATGGTAACTGAGGCAACAAAACCTCTATTCATCTTCCTCAGTCTGAAATCACTCGACAATTCTTAATAGATTTTTAAAGATCAAATTACCTACTTTAGAAGTTGAGATCATTCTAATCTTGTCTAAATTAGTTTTTATAATCTTACTTTCCTAAATTTCTTTCATTATCTGTATCAAATTGGCTCTCCTACTCTCTGAGTGCATTTGGTGATTTTGTACATTTCCCCACTCTGACTATCCATCATTAAAATTCTATCAGCCATTTCAAATGTCAAATCTTTCTTGAAGCCTTTACTGCTAATCCTGGGTAGAACAGAGAGAAACATCTGTTCTCCAATTTTGGTTTCTGTTATATAAGGTTCATATCTCTCATCATATCTCCTATTGGCATATCAATCTTGGCCACCCTCCTGGCCCACACATCTGGATTTCTCAGAGCTTGATCACTGAGCTGAGCATGCATAACGCCCTAGAAAGATATGTTGTAGCTCTGATGTTCTACTAGTTAATGTGGTTTTATACATTTAAGATTCTATTTGGTCAGTTGTTACATTATTGCAAACATTAGTCTTTCACTGAAAATGGCCAGCTATTTTGTAAATACTGTTATATGACTGAGTTAACTTTAAATATATATTGTCCCTCATTTATATTACTAACATACTCAGTGTTACTGTGAGTTTTGACATAGTCTCTCTTTGCCATAACTTTTGTTAGGCTCTTTTAAGAATTCTACTAAGCCTAAACTTGGCCTTTAATCTCCACCCTTATAGAATTATAAAACTGCAACTAAATGAGCTTAGAAGGAATGCTTTTTGTTCAGTTAACTACTAGCTCTGGCTTGATAGCTGAGTTTAGACAAAGATAATTCTTTCTTCTTAGTAACTTGTTTTGTCCTTTGACTTTAAATTAAATTTTTTACTTTTTTTGTTGTTGTATTGTAGTTGAGACCAATCCCTATTTCAAATCCCATCATAAACAGTCTCCCTAAATCAAACTTGTCTTACTGTATTTAGTAAGTATATAATGAAAACAATTTCTTTTGTTTTTGAAAAACATTTAAAATTTTTATGTATGGATTTTCTGCCTGCATGTATGTCTGTGTATCACATGTATGCAGTATCTGTGGAGGCCAGAAGACAGCACTGGCTCCTTAGGACTAGACTTGTGAGCCACCATGGGGGGTTTTGAGACTTGAACTCAAACCCAGGGCCCTTTGAAGAACAGCTAGTACTCTTAACTGCTGAGTGATCTCTCTAGCCCCCTGTTTGTTTTATTTTTTTATTTGTGCTTAAGACAGTTTTCATTATGTAGCATTGCTTGTCCTGGAACTTGCCATGTACAGCACACTGGCTTTAACTCAACTATGTCTCAGCCTCCTAAGTGCTAGGATTAAAGATGTGTGTCACCATGCCTAGCTTTTAATCTATGTGCTTGAATAACTTTTGCTTCAATGCTTAGTCATTGATCCTGCCACTTTATAAAACAATTCAGTTTTTTTTTTTTAAATAAAAAGATTTGTTTTCTTCAAAGGAAAGCATTTGTGTTCTTCAAAGGAAAAAAATATTAAAGGAAAAAAGATCTCAATCAAGAATCTGTAGTCTTTGTGAACATTGTTTTGCTATGCTTGATCACCCATAAATCAGTCTGGGATGAGAGGATCTTGTGCATGTAAAAGTGTTTCATAATCTTATATACAAATTCTGCTTATTTGTATTGAGGCTTGTCCCTCTCATCCCTGGTATAAACTAATCAAACAGGAATTTTGTGCTCTAAGCTAAAAATTTACTTGAGGTAGCAATGCAAGTCCATCGCCAAGCAACTGCTCTCTAGCAGTTGAAGTCTTTGTGTCAGCTATAAAACATTTAACAAGATTTATGTCTTCAGAAACAAAAATGCAGTTACATTTTAAAAACATAGGATACAAAACAAGATTAGTCTTTTTACTTCAATATTTTCCTCATTTTTCCTTGCCCCATTAAAAAACCAACTGCTGTCATTTAGAGGCTCTGATCTTGTTTATACCAAAATCTTATTTCTTGAGTCATGAATCATGAAAAATATCACTGTCCCTGTTATAAGAAATGACTTCCCACTTGTTTGTGTATACATTTGTTAGAACTGATTATTTAATATCAGAATTTTTACAAAATCTGTAGGGGCATGGTTTAATTTGGACTGAATAAAAGATAACCAGATAAGCAGGATTAATTAGGGGTGAAATCTAAAGATCAGTGAGTGCGCTTCCTTCTCAAGCATTCTACAGAGCAGACAATGAGCCCATTCTGCATGAGAAAAGAGACTTTCATGCTTGACTAATATGTGAGAGATGTCACTGAGTTGGCTACTTTTACTGGCCTTGAATTCTGCTTTCTATTAAGCAGCCTGGAATTGAGCTTTGATATTTCTGATGGTTTCCTCTTCATTAAGTTATCTTTTATATGACCTATATCAAGCTAAAAATCAAATCATGATGTGCCTTGACATTTTTTTTATTAACTATTAAAAAAGAAGAAAACTTACTGGGAAAGGCTCCTAATCTCCGTCAACCTGGCAATAAACTTAATGTCATTTGTTTTTAATTATTCCTTTAAAAATTAATTAATTCTGTTGTTGACATAAATGTTTATAACGTATTTTTATTACGCCTCCCCCATTCTCTTATCTCTCCCAATTATTTATTTCTTCATGTAATTATATAAGCCTAAATAAAGGTGAGGAGAAAAAAAAAATTACTTTTTTAAACAAGTTCATGAATCACCAAGCTGAAAAAGTAAATGTCAGTATCCTCCTTCATTGCTGACAGCCCAGCAGGGTCTGCTCACATCCCCTTAGAGCAGGCTCATTGCTTTAATTGGCAGTCATGCCTGAGACCCTTCGAGGACCTGAAACTTAACAAGTCACTCTCTTCAGCATTCAGCAGTGTGCATGAAGCAAGGCAACAAAGGCTCTTCATGTTGTTCTGTTTATTACTGAACGATCACAGTTGTGTGCTCTTATGGAAAGTGAGAATATAAAAATGCTTCAGAGAAATTATTTCTTACCAAATTTTCCCATATCTCAAACTGGAAGGAATTAGAGGCAGACAATGTCGTGAGGAATAAATCTAGAAGGAAAACAAATGGAGATGTAAATTATTGTAGCCATACTGATATTATATTTAAAAGCAGGAAGAAGTGGGATACACAGGATGATTATTAATATATTTCTACCTAAACATAAATTGTTTGATCACATTTTAATAGGTTTGATCAAATTTTTTAAAAAAGCAGATGACCCTGAATTAGAAGAATTAAAGAAAACGTACTTTTCATTGATAAGGGCATATTTGCAATAAGACCTTCAAAAGCAATATGTATTTTCAGAAATAATTAACTTTCCAGTTTTTTTTTTCTTTTCCTTTTTTGGTAGTGATGGGATGGAACTCAGGTTCTTACATGTCAGTCAAACATACCATCTCTTACCTACAAGTGTCATCCTAGCTTTTGAAATTATATATTTAAATTTTTTTATTTTATCTTTTAATTCTTTGGTTTTTTGAAAAAGAGTCTCTCTATGTAGCCCTGACTATCCTGGTATTTACTACGTCAGCCAGGCTGGCCTTGAACTCACAGAGATTTGCCTAACTCTGCCTTCTGAATGCTATGATTAAAGTGATCAAAAATCTGGCAAGTGAGTCTTTGTCTGATGCAGTCTCAACTTCCCTTACTTGAGGACCCACATGAAGCCTAAGCTGTCCATCGGCTACATCTGTGTAGGGGGCATAGGTCCAGACCATGCACGGTCCTTGGTTGATGCTTCAGTCTCAGCAAGCTCCTCTGGGACCTGGTTAGTTGGCTCTGTTGGTCTTGTGGAGCTCTTATCACTTCCAGGTCCTTTTCTCTTTCCTCCTACTTTTCTACAGGGCTCCCTAAGCCTCGCCCAATGTTTGGCTGTGACTCTAGGCATCTACTCTGAGGTGCTGCTGGGTAGAGCCTCCCAGAGGACAACTCTGATAAGCTGTCTGCAAGCTTAGCAGAGTATAGTTCACACTGTCAGTGGTTGGCGCTTTTCCATAGGTGGGTCTTCGGTTGGACCAGGCATTGGTTGGACATTCCCTTAATCTCTGCTCTATCTTATTCTTTGCAAATCTTGCAGGCAGGGTAAACTTTGAGGTAGAAGATTTCATGGGTGGATTGGTGACCCCTTCTTCTACAAGGAGACTAGTCTAGTTAGAGAATCTCCTCTTCAGTCTCTATGGCCTCTGCTACTAGGAGTCTCTGCTTGAGTTCCCCTCATATTCTCCCAGGAGCTTATCCTGACTTAGGTCTCCATCGTGTCATAGAGATGGCCCTACCCTCCGTTTCTATTTTCTCTATAGGTCTTCTGTCCTTTTGCTCTTGCTCTCTCAAGGTCTGATTAGAAATCTCTCTGCACCACTTCTCCTACCTTGTTCTCTCTCTTTAACTACTACCTCTGTCAGTTCTATTTCCCCTTCTGGATGAGATTTATGCATCCTCCCTTGGATCTTCCTTGTTACTTATCTTCTTTAGTGATTGACATGGGAGGAACCAGTCCATTGAGGGTTCTACCTATCTGGGCTGGTGGTCTTGGTGCTATAAGAAAGCAGGTTGGGCAAGGCACGAAGTTGAAGCCTGTAAGCAGCATAGCACTGCTCCATGGCTTCTGTATCAGCTCCTGCATCAGGTGTATATGTACATATATAAATATTAGAATAATTCTTCAACAGGGAGAAACCTGGTAACTCTGATGGGTTATGGATCAACCCTGTAGGCAGACCTAAACAAATGTACATATGAAAAACACTAAATGGATTCAGAAGGCTGTATTTATATATACATATATGTGTGCACGTGTATACACATACATATAAATAAATAGATAAGTAAATAAATAAATAGATCATAAATTTGAAAGATGGTGACGGAGACATGACAAGAGTTGGAAAGAAGAAAAGAAGGGGTAGGAATAATGTAAACACAATTCTCATATATGAAATTCTAAAGGATAATAAAAATTAAAACAACATTAGATCTACAGGATGGTTCAGTGGCTAAAGATGCTGGGCACAAAGCTTGATAGCTTGAGTTTGATTTAAAGACCACACATGGTAGAAGCAGCTGACTCTAAAAAATTGTTCTCTGACCTCCACAGGGCTATACTTCCCCACCTCAACACATACATAATAATGTAATAAAAAGCTTAGTTAACAAAGATTTACTCTCTCTGATGGGTAAGAGTAAGTCATATGATCGACTGAAAGGAAATACACCTAAGATAATGCTGATGGATGCTCCCAAATCACCTCCTAGGAATGAAAGATTTCCCTGATGAGCTGCTGGAAATAACCACAATTAGCCAGCCCTAAGTAGTCAGTCTTTGAAAGAGGGAATGAGAAGCCCACATTCAATAACCTGTCAATACAGTGTCAAAGGACAGATCCACAACAACTCAGGATAACCCTGGGGGTCACCGATTCCATGTTCATAGTTTGCTTAAAATTTTGATCCCACCAACTCTGGTTCCTTTCCCTCTCATCCATTCATTAACAGAATACTTCTTAAAACTATACATAGGAGCCTCTCAGAGTCTGTTTCCCAGGTAACCAAACCAACAGCAATTGCTATTCAAAGTAACTGGAAAAAGCAGATGAGAATGTGGACTTGGACAACCTAATGTGCCAACAGAACAGTTAGACCAGCAAAGATAATCTCTTGTTGTTATGAGATAGTATTCTGGTGTCTAATATTTCAAGCTTTTACATGAATATGGGCAAAATTCAAATTATAAGAATGGTGCATTCAACAGCTATGGCTATGCCAATTGACAATTGTGACAATGTGACAAGAAAGTCACAATAGCTAGGTATGGTTGGTTAGAAATTAAATAAATGTGGATGACTCCTTGATGGGTACATAGAGGCAGTTAGTGGACAGCTCCTTCAGAAGAACTCAAACAACTGAACAGCAAGCAGAATTTCAAGGTGAGTGGCTAAAGGAAGGCCAGTTTTCAACAAGGGAGACCCAGGGACCTGGGGTGACAACATGGAAAGAGGAACAGACTACCACTCAGGTGTTCTATCTGGAGTGATTTAACAGTGGAAAGGGTAAATGAGACAGTCCTAGTAGATGCTATTGGTCAGAATGCCAGCAGCCTTAGCCACTGGAGAACTGTGGAGCTCTTTCAATCAGAGGAGTTGCCTGGAGTTGGCACAGTAGCTTTGCTTTAAATAAAGAACTTGTATTGGGAGTTCCCGGTGCCCAGGTCCACACTGTTGCAACATGGTGCCATATTGAGAACTAAACCATTGGAAGAGTTCACAGTATCCTAAAGGACAAACATCACACACACACACACACCCCCACACCCACACACACACACACACACACACAGAATCACACAAAACTTTGGAAGCCCAAACACATATCAAACCACTTGTATAAAAAGGCTGTCAACTCACAAACTCAATTGGACTCCGTAGTTCAATTATGACCCTAGTATACAAGTTCATGCAGCGTCTTCCACTATAGGAGGCAGGCTTTTCAGTATAGTAGGGGATACTGATCCAGCCCTGAAAACCAAGGGACTTGGCTCTGCTCTCTAACTGCCTGCTTCTGCTGTGTGCTATCAGTAGTCTGTAACTCCAATGTCCTCTATACCTGGCCATTGTTGGTGTGTGGCCCTGTGAAGCACATGCCATCACTTCTAAGAGTGGACCTCCTGTGTTGTATACTTCTGGCTACCGTATTGAAGAAGAAGCAAACGGGCTGCTTTAATCTCACTGAATAGGAGAAAAAATAGAAATGGAGGGAGGGAACTTGGAGGGGGTGGAGAGAGGAACAGGAGGGATCTAGTTGGGGTAGGATGGAAGGAGAGAGTACTGGGAGAGAACAGGAATCAGTATGTTGGGTGGGGGGGCATCTCTGGGATGAGCTAGTAACCCAGGAAACTGGAAACTACCAGAAATCTATGAGACGGATCCTACTAAGACTCCTAGTAATAGGCATCTGAAACTTGAACCTTCCATCTCCAGCATCCAGAAAAGACTTCCGAAGGAGGGACTGGGACACCAACCCAGGTACAAAACCTTCCACACACAATCTGTCCTGCCTACAAGAGGTGCAGGGGTAAAGATGGAGCAGAAATTGAGAGAAAGGTTAACCAATGACTGGCCCAGCTTGAGACCCATGCCATGAGAGTGAGCCCACCCCTGATACAATTAATGATATTCTGCTATTACTTGCAGACAGGAAACTAGCATAACTGTCACCGGAGAGGCATCACCCAGCAACTGACGGAAACAGATTCAGAGAGCCACAGCCAAACACTAGGCGAAGCTTACGGACTCCTGTGGAAAAGGGGAAGGATTGAAGGGGCCAGAGAGGTCAAGGACACCATAAGAAAACCTACAGAATCAACTAACCTGGGCCCATAGGGAGCCCACAGAGTCCAAGCGGGGATGCTTTAATCTCACTGAGTAGGGGAAACAGAAGAGACATCAGAAGTAGATGGAGGGAGGGAATTGGGTAGAAGAGAGGGTAGGGAGGGGAACAAAGGTGAGGTTTCAATGTGGGGAGAACCCGGGGGGGGGTTGGTTTGTAGACAACAAAAATCTGTTTGTGGGGGATCGCTGGGAGAAGCTGGAGACCTGGAATGGGAGAGGCTCCTGGGAATCTAGGGGGGTGACTGTAGCAACTGGAGATATGGAGCCTGAAGTGCCACCTCTTGTAGCCAGGTGGGATACCCAGCAGAGGGAAGGGGGCACTAACTCAATCACACAACTTTTGACCCAAAATTTGTCCTTCCTACAAAATGTGCAGGGATAAAGATAGAGCAGAGATTGAGGGACTGGCCAACCAAGGACTGCCCCAATTTGAGACCTACCCCATGGGAGAGAGCCAACCTCTGACAGTATTAATGATACTCTGCTATGCTTGCTGACAGAAGCCTAGCATAACTGTGTTCTGGGAGGCTTCATCTAGCACCTGATGGAAACAGACGCAGAGACCCACAGCAAAAGGGGAGCAGGGGCTGCCTCTGTCATGAATTCGGTTGCCTGCTGTTTGATCACTTGCCCCTGGCAATGTGGTCTTGCCAGGCTATGGGGGAAGAGGACCCAGGCAATCCTGATGAGACTTGATAAGCTATGGGCAGATGGCAGGGAAGGAGAACTCCCCCTTTCAGTGGACTAGGGGAAGGAGATGGGGGGAACATGGAAAGAGGGTATAAGTGGGTGGAGCTGAGGTAGGGGGCTTCAATTGGAATACATAATGAATAAATTATAAAATAAAATAAAAAATAAAAAGAAAAGATACATTTGCTAGTGAAAGGGAAACCCAAAGTGAAGCTCCATAGCTTCAGAACAGCTGCTCTTACTGTATAGAAATTCACTGACAAATATAGACGTTGACTCTAGCCAATCTCACTGTGTGATTTTCTTTTATTTGGAAGTTCTTTACTATAAATTCTTAACGATGAAAAATAAAATACAATTGACTCACAGGTCAAAATGGCAGTTAGGCTAGGTGCTGCAGTGTCAAGAAAGTGGCTGGAAAGTTTTTGAAAATAGTCTCATAATGCTGCAGGATTGAATAAACGGGAATTAATATGAGATGATATAGATGAGAGTGAAGATGTAAAGGAAGCCATAAGAAGGCTTCCTGAGGATCTTTACAATGACAGAATGTTTCGCAGTAAGAGAGCTCTGGACTTGGCCATGACACATCTGATCTTGTTTGAGGAGCAGTAGACAACATATGAGCACAAATTCTACCTTGAACCGCATCTGAAAGGGTTATTTAGGAAAGAAAAGAAAGAGAAGAATGGGCAAGAAATAATCCTGAAGTTAAGATCTGTAAGTGTGCCTGGTCTCAGCATATTTTTTATGAAGTTGTTTCAACCTGAGTCACAATTTAAGAATTATTTGCTCTGCAGATGCCACACTTTAAGCAAGTATCTATTGTAAGAATAAAATAGGTAAAAGAAAATCAATGTCAACTGAAAGTAAGTTATTCCTAAAGTCACACATTTTAATCAATAAGATAAATGCTCTAAAATTTCTGAGTAGAGGGCTGGAATAATGGCTCAGAGGATAAAGCTGCTTGTGGCTAAGCCTGAGTACCTCAGTTCAATTCCTGGGACTAACATGGTGGCAGGAGAGAACCGACTCCTACTAGTATTCCTGTGACGTCCACAGGCATGCTGTGGCACTCAGTGGCCCCCTTCCCCATCCAATAATAATAAATGCTTAAAATATTTATGAGCAGAGGCTGTCAGTCTCGGTAATAATTGTTGGAATAAACTGCAAATCACAATATAATGGATTTTTAAGGTTAGCAGTTTATTCTTGTAAATCCACAGAAAGCACAGTTAAAAATATGAAATAAGTTTTGTTGTTGCAGTTTACCGTTTTTATGAGACATGGTTTCATATAGCACAGGTTGGCCTTGAACTGAAAAAGTAGCAAAGGATGAGTAAGCAGACCTGTAGCTAGTACTCACCCAGGGCAGAAACTTATTTGATCTATTTATCCGCTCACAGTTCCCTGTCTACGTACCAGCAAGGAGCTTTTTACTGGACACAATGACAGTGGCCTTAAGGAAACACTGTGTTTTCAGACACTATCACATTTATGCTGAACTTAAAGTATTATGATAAAATATTTGCAAGGTGATACATCCTGATGACTTGGAGAAGGTAAGGCAAAGTATGATCCATCCTGGGCTTCCTCGCTGGCTGTGAAATGATGTGCTTGCAGTAAATGATCTTTATATTTTCTTTTTTTGCATGCCATATTGACCTACCCATCCAACATCTTTAAGTAGCTCCCAAATGTTTGGCACTCAAAGAGGTTATCAGAGAGGTAAACACAGATGAAGAATGTCCCTTGTGTTTGAGGAGATCTTCTTAGAGGAGTCAGATGTACAAACTGGCAAATATTATGTAGTAATGGCTCTGCCAGAATTATGAACAGGCTCTATTCATTAGTGCACTCTCTGCTTGGATGAATTTGGGAATGGCATCAAGGTGATGCTTACATTGGTCAGAAATGTGTCGGTACACAGTGTCACATTCAGTTTTTATTAGGATCCTAGAATGTGAACTTAAGTTCTCATGCTTACACAGAAAGCATTTTACCCACTGAGCTTTCCCCTAGTCTTAGAAATATACTATTGTCAATGAAATGCCTAAATTATCAATGTATGAACTCTTACAATTTTAAAGTTTTAATTTTAACATACAGAAGTTAAAAACAAATAATCAAATCAAGGAACTGTGGATCAAAACACTTCTAAAAATATGAGACATATTATCTAGCAAGGCCCCAAACCAAACCATAGAACTGAGCTTATTTTATTAATATGGTAGGCATTCTACATACACTTGATATTTATAAAAACTGTACATTTCAAAGCTTTGAAATCTAACGTTTACTAAAATTTGGTATTTTATTTAGCATGATGGCTTTTGACTTATGTATTTCGAAATTTCTCATTTGAAAATATAGCTATTTATCTTTAAATAAAAACAGGGATAACATTGATAAAAAATGAGATGTTAGGGGTGGCAAGATGGTTCAGAAAGTGAAACTGCTTGTTGCTTAAGTATGAGTTCCACCCCTGAAACCCAAGTTAAAAAACAAAAACAAACAAACAAACAAACAAACAAAACACAACTGAATACAGTAGTGTACAACTTAATCCCAGTACTTCTATAGTAAAATGGGTAATCCCAACACTCTATGGGAGATGAAGACAAAATACCTTAGGCTGACCAGGCAGCTAGCCTAGAATATGTATCATGGTAGAAACAACAATAGAGACCCTATACCCGTAAGGTGGAAGTCAAGAACTGACTCCTGAAGGTTTTCTTCTGATTTCCACACACACCTGCCACCCCAGCCACACATGCAAACACGTGTACTTATACACAAACATGCATTAATGTGCTCACATGCACCCTGTGTACAATACAACACATATAGATTCACACATCCAACCACCCCACACGTACATACAGAAGCACATAATTAACACTGAAATATCTTTTTAAAATTCAATTTAATTAGGTATATTAAACAATTTAAATAACAATCCTAATTTAAAGATAAATTTACAACTTGTAAACCTTATAGTTACTTACCATTTTTATTAACTCTTTTCCTACCTATTTAATAGCAAAATGATACTTATAAATTAGGATAAAAGTATTCACTTCAGTACAAGATTTTTCTTTTAAGTGATAAAGGATCTAAAATGAGAAATAAAATTTTTAGCTATAAAACTTGAAACCTTAATTAAAACACTGTGCCAAAAAATAAGAAATATTGTATCAACCTCGAAAAGGAAGTCATAATGCTGCTTTTTAAATTTCTCATATTAAAATTTATAGAATGGATAACATAACAGAATAACTCAACTTAGCATCCATCATAAAATCTTTATTCTCAAAACAAAGCAACCAAAACTACTTGCTATGTAACATTAGGATTGACGACTTTTAGTTAGGCAAATGCTTATTAGATGCAAAAGAACCCTTCTCGAATGAGAGGCAATGTCAGAAGCACCACTACCGTCTTGCACTATCCTTGTTGTAGAAAACTGTCTTCTAGATGACAAGGCCATCTTCAAATCTGAGCAGCAGTGGTTACCAACAACCAGACTAAGATGTACAGTTTCAACATCCCCCTATAGACAAAGCTGGGTGAACTCACCTGAGATTTCAGCCCCCCACTCCATCCTGTACTCCTCCCCCTAGCTATATGTAGTCCTGCATGAGACCTCTGGTGGTGCTATAGCATACAAAACATGTGGAAGTCTAAAAAGGGGATTCCTTTTGGAAGGTTGTTACCTCTGCTGTGGTGCAACTTGTCAGTGACATAGCTGTTTGGGAGTTAACACTGCTCCTGTAAGTAATTCCTCCCCCATGCTCTTGTAAGCCCAATAAACTCATTGTTCCCTAGGCTGGACTTGGATAGAATCAGATTCTTGTTCGTTAGTGCCTGATCTGAGATGAA
Source organism: Psammomys obesus (assembly GCF_907164565.1). Classification (NCBI taxonomy): domain Eukaryota; kingdom Metazoa; phylum Chordata; class Mammalia; order Rodentia; family Muridae; genus Psammomys; species Psammomys obesus. Next base: position 2,731,871 of record NW_026596034.1, read on the forward strand.
TAGATGTTTATTCATTTCTCTTCAGAATAAGGAACATGACCACTTATTTGTAAAACAGTGGTGTCATTCAGAAGGGCATCTTCATGACTCAATATTATGCCATCAAGGAAAGGCAGGCTGCAACACAGACAACTACAAAGCTGTGCTTTAAGAAAAGCTCACATGATCCAAAAGAACATGTGGAGAAATTCAAGCTTAAGTGTGTGCTCACAGAAAATAGAGATTTGGTGGGAACAAAGCAGAGTATCAGTATACCCAGACCACAGACCAGCTAGTTTACCAAGAAAGAAACATTTAAATAACAACAACAAAGGAATCCACACACAGTCATTAAACTATGGAGCAATGTACATACACACCTAATGCATTGCCAGAAACAACAGAATAGGCATCCCAGAATACTGAATAGATATCCAGAGACAGCCTCTGAGGAACGGCATCACCAGTTTTACATTATAAGGAAAACATTTTATGCCAAAGGTAGCCCAGTGTGTGGCACAAGCAAACAACAGTAACAAGCTTACGGGTGGGGTAGATTCAGAGATTTGTTTTACTGCAAAAAGGAGCTGACACCATTCTTTGATGTTCAATTGATGACAGCATTTAAACTTCATCCCTCTTCCACTAGTGCATCGTATGTGTGCAGGTCTGGGTGACACTGGTTGAGGGTCAGCAGGAAGCTCACAAAATGCGACCTAGGCTCTACCTCCAATGCACATACAACCCCTCCATGACAGCCTTATCTCCCTGCCCTTTCAAACTTTCTAGACCAGATAGGAAGACCCATCCTGCTAACCAAAGAGTTTTACTGCCTGACTAATACACAGTTTCAGGCCCTTAGGATCTATGTGGCATTACTTTCAACTTCTGGACCAAAGTTCGAGGGACATATGTCAATAGTTCTTTTGTAAGATGGTCACAATGATAAAAACATCAAATTTCCAAAAAAAGTTGTGAGACATAGAAAAAAAGAAAAAATGTAATCCATAGACACGAAAAAAAAAAAAAAACAACAAAAAGAAACAAAACCTGTGCTACAAAAGTGAATAGATAATCAAAGGTAGCATGTAGAAACTTCAAAGGAGCCATAATAAATGCACTCAAAGTCAAAGCAAAGCATAGCTGTAAACTATGGTGCAAAGCTACCTCAGGAGCCAATTGAACCGACAAAAATACCAGCAACTGTCATGACAGGCTGACAGAATTCATGAAGTTTGAAAAACAGAGGGGGAAGAAGAATGAATAAAATCAATAGGGCCTCAGAGTAAAGTGACGGTGGCATGACGTACAGAAATAAATGTGTAAATTCCTATAGGTATGACGAAAGAAGAAAAATGAAAACATATAATTCAAGAAATAATGGCTGAGAACTTCCTAAATTTGAGGAAAATCAGCACACTTCAGAAGCTCAGTAAATTCTACGTAGGACACAAATATGTCCATATCAAGATAGATCGCAGTAAAAACACCAAAAAGTTAAGAAAGCAAGAAAGTTTTAAAAACAGAAGGAAACCATTAGAACCTACAAATGAGGGTAGGCATGAGGACACAGCACACAAAGGCACTTGCTGCCAAGCCTGATGGATGACCTGAATTTGACACCTGGGACCACGTGGTAAAAGAAAGAACAGATTCATGAAAATTTTCCTCTGACCTCCATACATGAGCCATTGCTGTGTCCCCTCTTCCCAATACATAAATAAACAAACACAATGAAATAAAATTATAAAGGAATTAAAAAATGTAATATTAATTTCCCATTAGAAAAGCAAGAGACCAGAAGACAGTGGATATAAGGCTGCTGTCCAAGACCCTGTGTCTTCATTATCATTACCAAAGGTCCTGTGTCAGGATGGCCACTTTCAAAAATTATGGCAAAGAAGACATCCATTTCTAGGTAATAAAAAACTAAGAGAATTCATAGAAAACTGACTTACTTTATATGAAATACCAATAAATTCTGGTGTGCTAACTTATATCTCAAATCCAAAAACTTAAGAGGCTGAGTTGGAAGGTTTCTTACAAGTTAGAAACCAGCCTGCACTACATTGTGAGACTCAGTCTCACAACAACAACAAAAACAACAAAACTAATGAAATTTGTTCAGAACAAAATTGAATAATTTTGGATTCAAATCCACTTGAAAACACAGTAAGGTAGCTTTATAATTAGAAAAGATAGCAAGAGAAGAAGATAGTTCATGGATAGTGTTTGAGTTCAAATCATCAGATCTCATGTAAAGCCAGTTACAGTGTTTCTAAAGTAAGATGGGAGGCATGGATGGGAGAATCCTTGAAGCTCATGGTTTGAATAAGGTGAAAAAGAGGATGGGTACCTGAAACTGTTGTCCAGTCTCCACAAATACACTATGACATGTGTGATCTACACTCACACACACACACACATACACTAAAACAAAACAGCAAAAGAAGACTTTTTCTTTCCCTTTTTGGTTGTTTTGGGATCAAATCCCATATAAACTAGGCATATGTCCTACCACTACAACCCAAGCTCCAAATGCCTTTTTCAGAAGATATAATTGTGTAAAACAATATGTTTATAATTGCATCAGTTACTTTTCTAGTTGCTGTGACCTAAAACCTAACACCAGCAGTTCAAGAATGGAAAGAGTTCTTTCGGCTTACAGCTGAGAAAATATGGCATTATGGTGTGGAAAGCCTGGTAGTGAGAGCAGATCTGGACCTTAATGGCAGAAGCCTGAGGTGAGTGCTTGTTATGTGGTAATACCCAGGAGGGAGGGAGGGAGGGAGAGGGAGAGGGAGAAGAAGGAGAGCAAGTGCACTAGAGAGATAGAGATAGCAATAGAAGGAACTGTGGCCATGCTGCCTGCAGTCCTCAGACCTCACACTCTCTAGCCAAGCACTACCTAAATGTTAAAATCTCCCGGAAGCTGGGAGCCAAATGTTCAAAGGTTTATGGAGATAATTTTACATTCAACTGAGCCTATAGTATACACTAATATACTATTTTGGCACAATACAACACTAAGAAGAGTAGGACAAGATATATTAGATTAAGGAAATCACAGAAAACAGTAAATTGAATTCACAGAAAAAAAAGAGAAACAAAAATTAAGGTTAATATGTTATTAGTGTATATACAAACTTACATTTCTTTGTGAGTAGTAGACACATAAATATATAAATTAATAATTATACAATTATAGATGAGTATGTAATGGAAGTACTCTATATAATAAAGGAGTAAAGCAGCTATGTAGGAGTAAGATTTCTAGGTCTCAGTGGAATTATGTTAAAGCATATCTGAAGTAGATACTGGTAGGTGCCAATGTGGGAAAGTCTTATTTGGTAAAAGCAACAAGCTGTTACTTTCCTTCAGATAAGTAGTTCTCAGGTGTGCACACTGCAGTGGAGACAAGAGGAGAATTAAATTTCTACAGAGAAGCACATTTCCAGCCCATCTATTCAACTTACTAAATAGATGGTTTGCAAGTGAAATCAATGACAAAAGAAAAACAGATGAATGCTACAATAGAGTAAATCACCTGAAGTAATTCAGAATAAAACCAGGTATTAAAGACAAAAGGGCTGAGAAAGAAATTAGGGAAACAACACCCTTTACAATAGCCACAAAGGACATAGAGTACATTGGTGTGACCCTAACCAAAAAGTCAATGACCTGTATGAAAAAATTTCCAGTCTCTGAAGAAAGAATTAGAAGAAGATATCAGAAGATGGAAAGATCTCCTGTGCTCATGGACTGGCAGGATTAATATAGTAAAAATGGCCATCTTACCAAAAGCAATCTACAGATTCAATGCAATTCCCATCAAATTACCAACACAACTCTTTACAGATCTTGAAAGAAAAATTCTCAACTTCATGTGGAATAACAAAAAACCCAGAATTGCTAAAACAATCCTCTACAATAAAAGATCTTCTGGAGGTATCTCCATCCCTGATCTCAAGCTGTACTATAGAGCAACAATACTAAAAACTGCATGTACTGGCATAGAAACAGACTGGTAGATCAATGGAATCAAATAGAAGACCCTGAAATAAATCCCACAACTTATGGACACCTGACTTTTGACAAAGATGCCAAAACGATTCAATGGAGAAAAGACAGCATCTTCAACAAATGGTGCTGGTCTAACTGGGTGTCTACATGTACAAAAATGCAAATAGATCAATACTTCAAAGACCTCAATATAAAACTAGACACACTAAACCTTTTAGAAGAAAAAGTGGGGAAGAGCCTTGAACTCACTGGCACAGGAGACAACTTCCTGAACAGAACACCAATAGCACAGGCTCTAAGAGAACAATCAATAAACAGGACCTCATGAAACTGAAAAGCTTCTATAAACCAAAGGACACTGTTGTCAGAACAAAAAGACTGCCTACAGATCAGGAAAGGATCTTTACCAACCCTATATCTGACAGAGGGGTAATATCCAGTATTTATAAAGAACTCAAGAAGTTAAACAGCAACATATCAAATAAAAATGGAGTTCAGAGCTAAACAGAAGATTCTCAACAGAGGAATATCGAATGGCTGAAAAAGACTTAAAGAAATTCTCAACATCCTTAGTCATCAGGGAAATGCAAATCAAAACAACCCTGAGATTTCATCTTACACCCATCAGAATGGCCAAGATCAAAAACTCAAGTGACAACACATGCTGGAGAGGTTGTGGAGAAAGGGGAACCCTCCTCCATTGCTGGTGGGAATGTAAACTTGTACAACCACTTTGGAAATCAATCTGGTGCTTTCTCAGACAACTAGGAATAGCACTTCCTCAAGATCCAGACATACCACTCCTAGGCATATATCCAAAAGAGGCTCAAGTACACAATAAGGACATTTGCTCAACCATGTTTGTAGCAGCTTTATTTGTAATAGCCAGAACCTGGAAACAGCCCAGATGCCCCTCAAGTGAGGAATGGATACAGAAATTGTGGTACATCTACACAATGGATTATTTCTCAGCAATAAAAACAAAGAAATCATGAAATTTTCAGGTAAATGGTGGGAACTGGAAAAGATCATCTTGAGTGAGGTATCCCAGAAGCAAAAAGACACACAGGCTACATACTCACTCATAAGTGGATATTAGACATAAAATATAAGATACACCTACTAAAATCTGTACACTTAAGGAAACTAATCAAGAAGGAGGACTCTGGTAAAATGCTCAAACCCCATACAGCAAGGCAAAAAGGATGAATATCAGAAGAAGGAGAAAACAGGGAACAGTACAGGAGCCTGCCAGAGGGCCTCTGAAAGGGTTTACTCTGCAGGGTATCAAAGCAGATACTGAGTCTTATGGCCAACCTTTGGGCAGAATGCAGGGAATTTCATAAAGAAGTAGGAAATAGTAAGCCTTGGAGAGGACAGGAGCTCCACAAGGAGAGCAACAGAACCAAAAAATCTGGGCACAGAGGTCTTTTCTGAGACTGATACTCCAACCAAAAACCATTGATGGAGATAAACTAGACCGCCTGCACAGATGTTGCCCATGGCAGTTCAGTGTCCAAGTGGGTTCCATAGTAATGGGAACTTGGACTGTCTCTGACTAAGGATTAAAGATGTTTTCCTAAAACTAGAACATGAGTCGTGCCATATTTATTTGAACAGTAAGAAGGGATGCTTCCTTAACTGTGTAGAAAACACTGTAGAAAGCAGAAAGAGCATAGTTGGGAATTTTGGTTGTTGATCTGCATGTGAGAGGACAGAACAGAAAGTATAGAGGATAGCACAAAGGTCGAAAGGGCAAGATGGAGTTTTACAGAGCTCAAGTGCATTGATCCCCTCATCAGGAACTAGAAACAACTCAGGAGACAAGGAAGCAGAGAGAAAACAGCAACATATTGGACACACACAGCATCTTGAGAGTTTACCCGGTACAGCACCAGTTTTCAGCAGTCCTACTTTGCCTTTTATAGGATACTGAGAAAAATCTAAAGACTTTTTTGGTTACTACTGGTATTTAAAAAGGAAAAATGAGGGTTGACACTTGCTGCCAAACCCAACAACCTGGGTTCAATGCTTGGGATCCACATAGTGGAACAAAAGAGCTGACTCTGCAAGTCGTCCTCTGACTTCTCTACCCAAACAAAAAAACATGCATCTGAAATTTTGAAAAAGACAAGTTAAGGATGACGCCAAATATTTTACAATCTGCAGACAGCAACATACATTAATGATCCAACTCACACTGTCAATAGTGCTACACCAGAGAGATTTTAAGGCAGAGAGGAAGCATCAGAGTCAGAATGAGGAAAACTAGAGGGTATTCAAGAAAAGGTAGAGTCTGGTTCAGTGGAAGTATACGATACTAGTAGAGATCAAGAGGCAAAACTTGAAAGATGGCCAGGGAATTACAGAAAATGCTGGTGGAGGAACTCGGCCTCTTTTAGGAAATTAAAAGGAGTTAAAATCTCTGAGCAAATGAATATTATAAAATGACTGAGTGGAAAGGCTTTTCAGGTGACTGGAGAGTTGTTAGTCTATTTACAAGTACTTTCAAACATAACTTTAATCACTATTTAATGCTCAATTGAAGTCTCATTTCCTTAACTAATTATAAGGCTCCCTGTGGTAGACGGTGGACCAGGTATACACAGTAGTAAGGCCCAAAATTCAGATTTCAAGACAGATAACTTTAAATATAATTATTGTGTACATTTAAGAATAGAATATACTATGAGATTCATGATCATAAAAAATAAAATGGTTTGATGTTTCCCATTGCTTTGTGGTAAAACCATGTATGATGGACTCATTTCTAGCTGTGGCTCATATATGTATTAATCACTCAACTTCTACAGAAGTGCTATTCCGTACCCTTTTACTTGTGCCTCCATATTTCCCTCTGACCTTGCTTATGGTAAACATTATTTTGGTTTGTTTTTGTTTTTGTATTTTTAGAGACAGGGTTTCTCTGTGTAGCCTGGGCTGTTCTAGACAGCCTGTCCTGTTGCTTTATAGACCAGACTGGCCTTGAACTCTGAACAATCTGCCTGCCTTGCCAATCTGAGTGCTGGGATTAAAGGTGTTGTCCACCTGCCAGTTGCTTATGGTAAACATTTTAATCTTTTAAGTCAGATTAAAAAATATTTTCTGATATGGTTTACTTAATTTCGTATGTTTTGTTTGGGCTCATCTCTGTAATGCCAAATGACTAGATCTCCTCTTTTTAAAGTCTGAAAAATATTCTACTGTATGTGTGCATACCCCCTCTGCACACACAGCCCCTACTCCCAATTTACAGTATACTTTTCTATTCATTTGTTGAGGACACCCCTTCTCAGTTCTATACCCTGCCTGTTGTAACCGGTGTTACAACAAAAGAGTACAGACACTGTGCTGGTTTGAAAATAATGGCATTCCTGGATGCATAGGGAGTGGCCCTAGGAGGAGGTGTGGCCTTGTTGGAGCAGTGCCTCCCTGGGGCTAGGGCTCTGAGGGCTCAGAAGGTCTAGCCAGGCCTAGAATGGGCAGCCTTTTCCGGGCCTGTGGATTAAGATGTACAACTCTCAGTTCCTTCTCTAGCACCACGTCTGCCTTACACATTGCCGTGCTTCATGCCATGATGATAATGGGTGAAAACTCAGAAACTGTAAGGCAGCCTCAATTCAATGTTTCCCTTACTGTGGGCATGGTAGCTCTTTCCCATGTCATAAAGATATCTATCTAAACTCTAAGACAGATATCTTTATGACATGGAGACTTCATCCCAGAGAAGACATGACTGGGTTATGGAGCAATTTTATCATTACTTTTTTGTGATTAATTTTTTTAATTGAGATATTCTCAGAGTAAACAAAGAATTTATTTATTTATTTTTTTATATTAATCACAGTTTATTTACTTTGTATCCCAGCTGTAACCCCCTCCCACATTCCCTCCCAATCCTATCCTCTCTCCCTCATCTCCTTCCTGCCCCTTTGCAAGTCCACTGATAGGGGAGGACCTCCCCCCTTTCATCTGAGCTTGTTTTATCAGGTCTCTTTAGGACTGGCTGCAATGTCCTCTTCTGTGGCAAGGCTGCTCCTCCCTCGGGGTTGGGGGGGAGGTCGAAGAGCTCGCCATTGAGTTCATGTCATAAATAGTCCCTGTTCCCCTTACTAGGAAACACACTTGGATACTGAGTTACCATGGGCTACATCCGAGCAGAGGTTCTAGGTTATATCCATACATGGTCCTTGGTTGGAGAAACAGTCTCAGAAAAGACCCCTGTGCCCTGATATATTTGGTCTTTGTGGAGCTCCTGTTCTCTCCAGGTCTTACTAACCCCCCCTTCTTTCATATGATTCCCTGCACTCTGCCAAAGGTTTGGTAATGAGTCTTAATATCTACTTTTATATACTGCTAGGTAGTCTTTCAGAGGCCCTCTGTGGTAGGCTCCTGCCCTGTTATTTGTTTTCTCCTACATCCAATGCCCATCCTATTTGTCTTTCTAAATGAGGATTGATCATTTACCCCAAGTCCTCTTTCTTGTTTATCTTCTTTAGGTGTATAGCTTTCAGTATGTTTATAATATCTTATAGGTCTAAATAAGTGAGTATATATCATGTGTGTTTTTTCCTTCTGGGATACCTCACTCAGAATGACTTTTTCGAGATTCCACCATTTGCCTGCAAATTTTATGATTTCCTCGTTTTTAATTGCTGAGTAGTATTACATTGTGTAAAAATACCACAATTTCTGTATTCATTCCTCACCTGAGGGACATCTGGGTTGTTTCCAGGTTCTGGCTATTACGAATAAAGCTGCTACAACCATGGTTGAGCAAATGTCCTTTTTGTGTACTTGAGCCTCTTTTGGATATATGCCTAGGAGTGGTATGGCTGGATCTTGAGGAAGTGCTATTCCTAGTTGTCTGAGAAAGCACAGATTGATTTCCAAAGTGGTTGTACAAGTTTACATCCCCACCAGCAATGGAGGAGGGTTTCCCTTTCTCCACAACCTCTCTCCAGCATGTGTTGTCACTTGAGTTTTTGATCTTAGACATTCTGATGAGTGTAAGGTGAAATCTCGGGTTGTTTTGATTTGCACCTCCCTGATGGCTAAGAACTTTGAACATTTCTTTAAGTGTTTTTCTGCCATTCTACAATCCTCTACAGAGAGTTTAATCCCATGCCCCATTTTTAATTGGATTACTTGATTTGTTACTTTTTAAATTTTTGAGTTCTTTATATATACTGGAGATTAGCCCTCTGCCAGATGTAGGGTTGGTGAAGATCCTTTCCCAGTCTGTAGGCTGTCATTTTGTTTTAATGACAGTGTCTTTTGCTTTACAGAAGCTTCTCAGTTTCATGAAGTCACATTTATTTATTGTTGATCTTGTGATGTTGGTGATCTGTGATGTTGGTGTTCTGTTCAGGAAGTAGTTTCCTGTATCAATGAGTTCTAGGGTCTTCCCCAATTTTTCTTCTAACCGATTTAATGTGTCTGGTTTTATATTGAGGTCTTTGATCCACTTGGACTTTAGTTTCATGCAGGGTGATAAATATAAATCTATTTTAATTTTTATGCATGTAGACATCCAGTTGGACCAGCACCATTTGTTGAAGATGCTCTCTTTTTTCCATTGAATCGTTTTGGCTTCTTTGTCAAAAATCAAATATTCATTGATATATGGGTTTATTTCTGGGTCTTCCATTCGGTTCCATTGATCCTCCTTTCTGTTTCTATGCCAATACCATGTAGTTTTTATTACTATTGCTCTGTAGTACAGCTTGAGATCAGGGATGGAGATACCTCCAGATGATTTGTTGTTGTACAGGATTGTTTTGGAAATTCTGGGGTTTTTGTTTCTCCATTTGAAGTTGAGAATTTTTCTTTTAAGGTCTGTAAAGAATTGTTTTGGTATTTTGATGGGAATTGCATTGAATCTGATTGACTGATTTTGGCAGGATGGCCATTTTCACTATGTTAATCCTACCAATCCATGAGCACGGGAGATCTTTCCATCTTCTGGGATCTTCTTCAATTTCTTTCTTCAGAGACTTGAAGTTTTTCTCAAACAGGTCTTTCACTTGCTTGTTTAGTGTCACCCCAAGGTACTTTATGTTATTAGTGGCTATAGTGAAGGGTCTTGTTTCGCTAATTTCTTTCTTGGTCCTTTTGTCTTTGGTATACAGGAGGGCTTGCAATTTTTTTTTTTTTGAGTTGATTTTGTATCCAGCTACTTTGCTGAAGGTGTTTATCAGGGGTCGCTCATGTATACTATCATATCATCTGTAAATAGTGATACTTTGACTTCTTTCTTTCTGATTTGTATCCCCTCGATCTCCTTTAGTTGTCTTATTGCTCTAACTAGGACTTCAAGTACTATGCTGAAGAGATATGGAGAGAATGGGCTGTCTTGCTTTGTCCCTGATTTCAGTGGGAAATTGGTTTAAGTCTCTCTCCGTTTTGTTTGATGTTGGCTATATTCTTGTTGTATATTGTCTTTACTATGTTTAGGTATGCCTTGTTATCCCTGAGCTCTCCAAGACATTAAACATGAATGGGTGCTGGATTTTGTCAAATGCTTTTTCGCATCTAGGGAGATGATCATGTGGTTTTTCTCCTTCAGTTTGTTTATATAGTGGATGACACTGATGGATTTTGTATATTGAACCATCCTTGCATGCCTGGGATGAAGCCTACTTGGTCATGGTGGATAATATCTTTTATGTGTTCTTGGATTCGGTTTGCAAGTATTTTATTGAGTATTTTTGCATCAATGTTCATAAGAGAGATAGGTCTAAAGGTGTCTTTTTTTTGTTCGGTCTTTGTGTGGTTGAGGTATCAAGGTGACTGTGGCTTCATAGAATGAGTTTGGTAATGTTCCTTCTGTTTCTATTTTGTGGAATAGTTTGAAGAGAATTGGAATTAGCTCTTCTCTGAAGGTCTGGTATAATTCTGCACTGAAACCTTCTGGCCCTAAGCTTTTTTTTGGAAGAGAGACTTTTGATGACTGCTTCTATTTCCTTGGGGGATATGGGACTATTCCATCTTTCTACCTGATCTTGACTTAATTTTGGTAGATGGAATCTATCATGAAAATTGTCCATTTCATTTAGATTTTCAAATTTTGTGGCATATAGGCTTTTGCAGTATGACCTAATGATTGTTTGGATTTCCTCAGTGTTTGTAGTTATGTCCCCCTTTTCATTCCTGATTTTGCTGATTTGGATAGTTTCTCTCTGCCTTTTTGTTAGTTTGACCAAGGGCTTGTCTATCTTGTTGATTTTCTCAAAGAACCAGCTCTTGGTTTCATTTATTATTTGAGTAGTTTTATTTGTTTCTAATTGATTGATTTCAGCCCGGAGTTTGATTATTTCCAGCCATCTGCTCCTCTCCAGCCTCTGTTCCTTTTGGGTGTATCTGCTTCTTTTTTTTCTAGGGGTTTCAGTTGGGCCATTAAGTTGCTTGTATGAGATGTTTCAAATTCCTACTTGAAGGCACTTAGTGCTATGAACTTTCCTGTTAGAACTGCCTTCATTGTGTCCCATAAGTTTGGGTATGCTGTGCTTTCTTTTTCATTGAATTCTAGGAAGTCTTTAATTTCTTTATTTCTTCCCTAATCAAGCTGTCATTGAGTAGCGAGTTGTTCAGCTTCCATGTGTGTGTAGGCGTTTTGCTGTTTCTGTTGTTGTTGAGGTCCAGTTTTTTTTTTTATTTTTTATTAATTACACATTATTCATTTTGTATCCCCCCATAAGCCCCTTCTTCCTCCCCTCCCGATCCCACCCTCCCTCCCCTTTCTGCATGCATGCCACTCCCCAAGTCCACTGATAGGGGAGGTTCTCCTCTCCTTTCTGATTTTAGTCTATCAGTTCTCATCAAAAGTGGCTGCATTGTCCTCTACTGTGGCCTGGTAAGGCTGCTCCCCCTTCAGGGGGAGGTGATCAATGAGCAGGCCAATCAGATTATGTCAGAGGCAGTCCCTCTTCCCATTACTATGTAACCCACTGGGACACTGAACTGCCATGGGCTACATCTGTGCAGGGGGTCTAGGTTATCTCCACGAATAGTCCTTGGTTGGAGTATGAGTCTCTGGGAAGTTCCTTGTGTTCAAATTATCTTGTTCTGTTGCTCTCCTTGTGGAGTTCCCATCATCGAGCTCTTACAATTTCCCACTTCTTACATAAAATATCATTCACTCTGCCCATCAGTTGACCATCAGGCTTAGCATCTGCTTTGACCATCTATACTGCAGAGGCTTTCAGAGGCCCTCTGTGGGAGGTTCCAAGGTTGTTTCCTGTTTTCTGGCTTTCAGAGGCCCTCTGTAGCAGGTTCCGAGGTTGTTTCCTATTTTCTTTTTCTTCTGATGTCCATCCTCTTTGCCTTTCAGGATGGGGATTGAACATTTTAGTTAGCGTCCTCTCGCATAGTTTGTTTAGATGTACAGATTTTAGTGGGTTTATTCAATGTTGTATGTTTATATGAGTGAGTATATACCATGCATGCCTTTTTGCTTCTGGGACAACTCGCTCAGGATGATCCTTTCCAGGTCCCACCATTTACCTGCAAATTTCATGATTTCCTTATTTTTCATTGCTGAGTAATTCTCCATTGTATAGATGTACCACAATTTCTGCATCCATTCTTCAGTTGAGGGGCATCTGGGCTGTTTCCAGATTCTGGCTATTACAAATAAAGCTGCTACAAACATGGTTGAGCAAATGTCCTTTTTGTGTACTTGCGCCTCTTTTGGGTATATGCCTAGGAGTGGTATGGCTGGATCTTGAGGAAGCGCTATTCCTAGTTGTCTGAGAAAGCGCCAGATTGATTTCCAGAGTGGTTGTACAAGTTTACATTCCCACCAGCAGTGGAGAAGGGTTCCCCTTTCTCCACAACCTCTCCAGCATGTGTTGTCCCTTGAGTTTTTCATCTTGGCCATTCTGATGAATGAAAGGTGAAATCTCAGGGTTGTTTTGATTTGCATTTCCCTAATGGCTAATGAGGGTAAGCATTTCTTTAAGTGCTTCTCTGCCATTCGATATTCCTCTAGAGATTATTTTCTCTTTAGCTCTGTTTCCCATTTTTTAAGTGGATTACTTGGTTTGCTGCTTTTCAGCTTGTTTAGTTCTTTATATATACTTGATATGAGTCCTCTGTCAGATAAAGGGTTGGTGATGATTCTTTCCCAATCTGTAGGCAGTCGCTTTGTTTTGATGACGGAGTCCTTTGCTTTACAGAAGCTTTTCAATTTCATGAGGTCCCATTTATTGATTGTTGCTCTTAGAGCCTGTGCTGTTGGTGTTCTGTTCAGGAAGTTTTCTCCTGTACCAATGAGTTCTAGGATATTCCCCACTTTTTTTTCTAGCCGATTTAATGTGTCTGGTTTTATGTTGAGGTCTTTGATCCACTTGGACTTCAGTTTTGTGCAGGGTGATAAGTATGGATCTATTTTCATTTTCTACATGTAGACATCCAGTTGGACCAGCACCATTTGTTGAAGATGCTATCTTTTTTCCATTGTATGGTTTTGGCATCTTTGTCAAAAATCAGGTGTCCGTAAGTGTGTGGGTTTATTTCTGGGTCTTCTGTTCGATTCCATTGATCCACCATTCTGTTTCCATGCCAGTACCATGCAGTTTTTATAACTGTTGCTCTATAGTAGAGCTTGAGATCAGGGATGGAGATACCTCCAGAAGATCTTTTATTGGAGAGGATTGTTTTAGCAATTCTGGGTTTCTTGTTATTCCATACGAAGTTGAGAATTTTTCTTTCCAGGTCTGTAAAGAATTGTGTTGGTAATTTGATGGGAACTGCATTGAATCTGTAGATTGTTTTTGGTAAGATGGCCATTTTTACTATGTTAATCCTGCCAAGCCATGAGCATGGGAGATCTTTCCATCTTCTCATATCTTCCTCTAATTCTTTCTTCAGAGACTTGAAATTTTTTTCATACAAGCCTTTGACTTGCTTGGTTAGGGTTATACCAAGGTATTTTATGTCATTTGTGGCTACTGTGAAGGGTTTTGTTTCTCTAATTTCTTTCTCAGCCCTTTTGTCTTTTGTATACAGGAGTGCTACTGATTTTTTTGAGTTAATTTTGTATCCGGCCACTTTGCTGAAGGTGTTTATCAGCTGTAGGAGTTCCCTGGTAGAGTTTTTGGGGTCACTCATATATACTATCATATCATCTGCAAATAGTGATAATTTGACTTCTTCCTTTCCCATCTATATCCCCTTGATCTCCTTCGACTGTCTTATTGCTCTAGCAAGGACTTCCAGCACTATGTTGAAGAGATATGGAGAGAGTGGGCAGCCTTGTCTTGTCCCTGATTTCAGTGGGATTGCTTTAAGTTTCTCTCCGTTCAGTTTGATGTTGGCTATAGGCTTGCTGTATATCGCCTTTACTATGTTTAGATATGTCCCTTGTATCCCTGATCTCTCCAGTACTTTAAACATGAATGGATCTTGGATTTTGTCAAATGCTTTTTCAGCATCTAGGGAGATGATCATGTGTTTTTTTTTCTTTCAGTTTGTTAATATGGTGGATCACATTGATGGATTTCCGTATATTGAACCACCCCTGCATACCTGGGATGAAGCCTACTTGGTCATAGTGGATAATATCTTTGATGTGTTCTTGGATTCGGTTTGCAAGTATTTTGTTAAGTATTTTTGCATCAATGTTCATAAAGGAGATTGGTTTGAAATTCTCTTTCTTTGTTGAGTCTTTGTGAGGTTTAGGTACCAAGGTGACTGTGGCTTCATAGAATGAGTTTGGTAATATTCCTTCTGTTCCTATTTTGTGGAATAGTTTGAAGAGAATTGGAGTTAGCTCTTCTTTGAAGGTCTGGTAGAATTCTGTGCTGAAGCCATCTGGTCCTGGGCTTTTTTTTTTTTGGATGGGAGACTTTTGATGACTGCTTCTATTTCTTTGGGGGATATAGGATTATTTTATTATTTACCTGGTCCTGATTCAGCTTTGGTAAGTCAAATCGATCAAGAAAATTGTCCATTTCATTTAGATTTTCAAATTTTGTGGCATACAGACTTTTGAAGTAAGTCCTAATGATTGTTTGGATTTCCTCAGTGTCTGTAGTTATGTCCCCCTTTTCATTTCTTATTTTGTTGACTTGGGTGGTGTCTCTCTGTCTTTTAGTTAGCTTGGCTAAGGGTTTGTCATCTTGTTGATTTTCTCAAAGAACCAGCTCTTGGTTTCATTGATTCTTTGGATTGTTTTATTTGTTTCTAATTGATTGATTTCAGCCCTGAGTTTGATTATTTCCAGCTGTCTACTCCTTTTTGGTGTGTCTGCTTCTTCTTTTTCTAGGGTTTTTAAGTGGGCCATTAAGTTGCTTGAATGAGCTGTCTCGAATTTCTTCTTGAAGGCACTTAGTGCTATGAACTTTCCTCTTAGCACTGCTTTCATTGTGTCCCACAAATTTGGGTATGTTGTGTCTTCATTTTCATTGAGTTCTAGGAAGACTTTAATTTCTTTCTTTATTTCTTCCCTGACTCAGCTGTCATTTAGTAAGAAGTTGTTCAGTTTCCATGAGTGTGTAGGTTTTTTGCTATCTCTGTTGTTGTTGAAGTCCAGCTTTATTCCATGGTGATCAGACAAGATACAAGGGATTATTTCAGTCTTCTTGTATCTGTTGAGGCTTGCTTTGTGACCAACTATATGGTCTATTTTGGAGAAGGTTCCATGAGTTGCTGAGAAGAAGGTAAATTCTTTTCTGTTTGGGTGTAAACTTCTGTAAATGTCTGTGAGGTCCATTTGATTCATGACCTCTGTCAGAGATATTGTTTCTTTGTTTAATTTCTGTTTTGTTGACCTGTCCTTTATTGAGAGTGGGGTGTTGAAGTTTCCCACTATTAATGTGTGGGGATCTATATGTGGTTTAAATTTTATCAATGTTTGTTTTACAAATGTGGGTGCTCTTGTATTTGGGGCATAGATGTTCAGGATTGTGATGTCTTCCTGGTGGAATTTTCCCTTGATGAGTATGAAGTGTCCTTCCTCATCTCTTTTTATTAATTTTGGTTGAAAGTCTATTTTATCAGATATTAGAATGGCTACTCCTGCTTTTTTCTTGGGTCCATTTGCTTGGAAAGTCATCTTCCAACCTTTTACCCTCAGGTAATGTCTATCTTTGTGTCTTAGGTGTGTTTCTTGTATGCAACAGATTGCTGGGTTTTGTTTACATATCCATTCTCTTAATCTGTGTCTTTTTACTGGAGAGTTGAGTCCATTGATGTTGAGAGAGAAAAATGACCAGTGGCTGTTAGATCCTTTTATTTTGATGTTTGCTGTGGTTATAAGGTTGTGTGCTCGGTTGCTTTTTGTTTTACTGTAGTAAGGTTAATTATTTCCTGTGTTTTCTTGACAGAAGCTAATTTTCTTGGGTTGTATTTTCCCTTCCAGTGTCTTCTGTAATGCTGGATTTGTGTGTAGTTATTGTTGAAATTTGTTTTTGTCATTGAATATCTTGTTTTCTCCGTCTATGAGGACTGAGAGTTTTACTGGGTATAGTAGCCTGGGCTGACATCTGTGTTCTCTTAGGGTCTGCATGATATCCGTCCAGGCCCTTCTGGCTTTCATAGTCTCTGTTGAAAAGTCAGGTGTGATTCTAATGGGTTTGCCATTATATGTTACTTGGCCTTTTCCCCTTGCAGCTTTTAGTATTTTTTCTTTGTTCTGTATACTTACTGTTTTGATTATTATGTAGCAGGAGGATTTTCTTTTCTGGTCAAATTTGTTGGGTGTTCTGTAGGCCTCATGTATCCTTATTGGCTTCTCCTTTAACTTGGGGAAATTTTCTTCAATAATTTTGTTGAAAATATTTTCTGGGCCTTGGAGAAGGGAGTCTTCTTTTTCCTCTATACCTATTATTTTTAGGTTTTGTCTTTTCATATTGTCTTGGATTTCTTGGATGGTCTGTGTCAGGAATTGTTTGGATTTAACATTTTCTTTGACAGATACATCGATTTCTTCCATTGTATCTTCTACACCTGAGATTCTTTCTTCCATTTCTTGTATTCTGTTGGTTATGCATACCTCTGTAGTTCCTGTTTTCTTCCCTAAATTCTTCCTCTCCATTATTTCCTCCATTTGTGTTTTCTTTAATTTTTCCAGTTCTATCTTCAGGTCTTGAGTTGTTTTGTTTACTTCCTTCACCTGTCTGATTGTATTTTCGTCTTTTTCTTTTAGTTCCTTCAAGTCTGTTCCTTTTATTTCTTTCAGTGATTTAATTATTTCTTCTCTGAAGGTTGCAAGCTGTTTGGCTGCATCTTCCTGTATTTCTTCACGGATGGCCATAATCTGCTTGTCTTTAACTTCCTCAATTTCTTTACAGATAGCCATGATCTGTTTGGTTTTATCTTCCTCTAATTCTTTATGTATTTTATTTGTTTCCTCTATTATCCTCATCATCAGCATAGATGTAAGGTCATCTTCTTGATTTTCTATTATGCTCCGTTGTCCAGGGCTGTTCGCCCCTGGATGGCTGGGTTCTGGAGATGCCATATTGCTCTGTCTTTTGTTGGTTGAGCTTTTACGCTGACCTCTACTCATTGGGCTGATTTAGGTGTTGGCTGTTAGTTTCTCTGCTTCCTGGAGTCCTGAGGTAGGGACAATCCCCTTGGCCGGAAGATGATTTTTCCTGAAGGAGTCCTCCTCTGCTCTTTGGTTATGGTCACTGCATGGCCAGTGTTTCTCAGGAATTGCCACTGCTCACCTCAGGTTTATAGCCCTGAGTAGTAGCTGTAGTCTTTGTTAGGCAGGGGGGGATCTCCTCTTACTCATAGAAGTTCTCAAGACAGCTGCCCCACTGCTGGGTTTCTTGTTATAAATTTAGTGTGCTGCTGCTCACTAAATTTCCAGGTACAGTCCTCTTGAAGAACCTGGTGATTCCCTATCTGTGGGGTTTTCTCCCCACAGGGAAACTCGGTCTGCTATCCTGGGGCACACAGTTCTGTCCGGGAAAGTGAGAGGTGCGCCCAGCAAGTCTCTGGGCCAGAGGTTGAGTGCTCCACTGTGGGCCTGGAGTATGTGCACCTAGGTTGAGTTGGCGCCTGGGGGCGCTGCTCTGGTCTGGAGGCTGGGTGCCACACTCTGGACCAGAAGCTGTGTGTCCCTGTCTGGGCTGGTGGCTGCAGGCACCGCTCTGGTCTAGACGCTGTGGGTGCAGCCCTCTTGAAGGACCAGGGATTCCCACAGTTTTGACAGTCTAGCTAGGGATAACTGGTTGATCCTTGGTACAGTATCTGAGTGCTGCTGTAAAGGCTCTCTGGCTTTTGTAGGTCTGAAGATGCAGCTGTGTGTCCCAATGCCCTAGGGGAACTTAATAATGGTGGCTGAGCACAGCGCTCCTGCCTGCATTAGAGCCTAGAGTCTGCGTGAATCCAGGAAGTCTTTTGGTGCTGGGTGTCCTGAGCCTTAGACCTGATGATCCCCTCCGCTGGGGGTTTCCTCCTGCCAGATACACCCAGTCTTTGCTTTGGGGACCACTGTTCTGTCTGGGGTGGCGAGTAGAACCCAGAGGCACAGATGTCCGCTTGTGGCTCCGCCTGTCTGGCCTTTGGGAGCCTGGGTGTCTGCCTAAACTGGGTAATTTTCCCGAGACCTTTTCGGGGTTGGGGTGTCGGCTGAATGCTCTGAGATCAGACCAGCCGTTTCCCTCCCTGTGGGTTTGCACCTGACAGTGAAATGCAGTCTCTGGTGCCCTGGTGCCCTGGTGCCCTGGTGCCCACAGTTCTATCTGAGGCGGTGAATCAGGCGCGCAGTCAGGGCTCTGTGCAGGCGCCTAGGTCCCTGGCTCTGGCTCCAGGCTGGACCCTGGGGCGCCCGCGGAACTTGAGTCTTTTCCAGGGTATGTCTGGGTGACCTAAAGTTGGTCCCAATCGTTTCCTGCTCCGTAGGGTTATCTCTCGACTAGAAAATCCAGTCTGTGCTGTTGTGGGCCCACAGTTCAGTCTGAGACAGTGACCAGATCACTCTGGCGTGTAGCTCTGGGCTGGCGACCATGCGCCTGGTGGAACCAGGATCTCTTCTGAGGTTTAGCCGGGTGAGTTAAAGCTGATTGAATCCCCCACGGTGGGTATCCTCTCACCTGTGAAACATAATCACTTGTGTTTTATGGCCTTGAGTTCTGATTGCTGGTCACTGTGACAATCCTGCTGTGCTGCTCCTCAGAATGAGAGTCGTCCTGGTGCCGCCATCTTGCCCCGCCCCTGCTTCTCCAGGTCCAGTTTTAGTACATGGTGATCAGGTAGCATACAAGGGATTATTTCAATCTTCTTTTATCTGCTGAAGCTTGCTTTGTGACCAACTATATGGTCTATTTTGAAGAAGGTTCCATGAGGTGCTGAAAAGAAGGTATACTCTTTTTATTTTGGGTGGAAAGTTCTGCAGACATCTATTATGAACATTTGATTTAGGGCCTCTGTAAGTGCCCTTGTTTCCCTGTTTTGCTTCTGACCAGATGACCTGTCCCTTGGTGAGAGTGGTGTGTTGAAGTCTCCCACTATTAAGGTGTTGTGATCAATGTGTGATTTCAGCTTTAATAATGTTTCATTTACAAATGTAGGTGGTCTTGTATTTGGGGAATATATGTTCAAAATTGTGATGTCCTCCTGTTGGAATTTTTCCTTTGATGAGACGGATGTGCCCCTCCTCTGTTTTGAATAATTTTGCTTGAAAGTCTATTTTATTTCATATTAGGATTGTTACCCCAGGATTCATATTAGGATTGTTTTCTGGGTCCATTTGATTAAAAAAGTTTTCCAGTACTTTACTCTGAGGTAGTGTTTATCTCTTTTCCATAGGTATGTTTCTTGGATGCAGCAGAATGTTGGATCCTGTTTTCGCAACCATTCTGTTAGTCTGTGTCTTTTTATTGGAGAGTTGAGTCCATTGATGTTGATAGATAATAATGACCAATGACTGTTAGTTCCTTTTATTGTGGAGTTGGTGGTCTTACTATGATTCATTGCTTTTTTTTTTTTTTAAGGAAATTATCTGTATCCTACATTTTCTTTGGTGTAGTTGTTTTCATTGGATTGGAGTTTTCCTTCTAGTATCTTATGTAGGGCTGGGTTGCTGTGTAGATATTGCTTAAATTTAGTTTTATCATGGAATATTTTGTTTTCTTCATCTATGTTGATTGAAAGCTTTGCTGGGTATAGTAGTCTGGGTTGGCATCTGTGTTCCCTTAAAGACTGCATGACCTCTGCCCGGGCCCTTCTGGCTTTCATAGTTTCTGATGAGAACTCTGGTGTGATTCTGATTGGTCCATCTTCATATGTTACTTGACCTTTTTCCCTTGCTGCCTTTAATATTTTTTGTTGTTGTTGTTGTGTAGGTTTAGTGTTTTGACTATGATGTGACATGAAGTATTTCTTTTGTGATCTAGTCTATTTGGTGTTCTGTAGGCTTCTTTTATGTTTATGGATATCTCTTTAACTTTGGAAAATTTTCTTTTATGATTTTATTAAAAATATTTTTTGGTCCTTGGAGCTTGGAGTCTTCTTTTTCATCTATTCCTATTATTCTTAGGTTTCGTCTTTTCATGGTATCCTTGATTTCTTGGATGTTTTGTGTTTGGGACTTTTATGATTTCACTTTTTCTCTGAGGGAGGAATCAATTTCAGCAAGTGTTATCTTCAGCATCCAAGATTCTCTCTTCCCTCTCTTGTATTCTATTGGTCATGCTTACCTTTGTGGTTCCTGATCCTTTCTCTAAGTTCTCCAGTTCCAGGGTTTTCTCTGTTTGTGTTTTCTTCATAGATTCTAATTCTGTTTTCATGCTTTGCACCATTTCCTTTATCTGAATGAATATGGCTCCTATTCTTTTTGTTTGTTTCCTCTCTATATGTCTCTAATTGTTCCTGCACATGGGCAGTTATAGTCTTCTGTATTTCTTTGAGAGCTCTGTTCACTTCCTCTTTTTGTTCCTCTAATAACTGCATACGCATAGCTTAAAAGTCATTTTCCTGTGTTTCCGCTGAATTAAAATATCCATTGATTTTGGGGGTTGCTGGTTGGGCCATGGTGTCCTGATTTTTGTTGGGTGAGTTCTTACGCCTACCTTTGGCCATTTGCTTATATGTGATCTTCACTGTTTTTTTCTTGAGTCTGAACTTCAGACTGGAACTGTCTTTCTCTGGTGTCGGGAGTATTCTTCAGGAAGATCAGGGAGGTCCAGTGGTTTAAGAGTGTGTGTTGTTACTTCAGTTATACCTGGGGGAGGAAAAAGCTGCTGGCACAGATTCGTTATTGCGGGTGTAAGTGTGTGCATGCGTGCATGCGTGTAAGTGTGTCTTAAAGGGGAGTGCTAGAGAGTGTAGGTGCTTGGGATATGGGGGTTGGGAGCAAGCACAGGAGGGGATGTGGATGCTGCCGCGGTTAGCAAGCACAGACTACGGGCCTGCACAGGTTTCCTGAATACCCAGTGGTCTCCAATCTGTGGAGGGCTCGGCAGGCTGGACTCCAAGGTCTGTGGCTGACACTACGCGGGGGGTGGGGGGGGAAACAAGTACTCTATTGTGGGCTCTGTGTGCCCAGCCCTGTGCTCTGTGCTAGAAGCGGTGAGCACAGCAGCCTGGGCTCTGCTCTCTTGAGTTGGGAAGCGCTCTGTGCTTACACTGCTGCCTCCCCCTCAGGCAAGGCTGGAGATTGGAGGTCGTGGGGGAAATGCAGGGGGTTTGAGTGTTCTCAGTCTCAACTATCAAGGAGGGAAATCTGTGCTTGGAGCAGGCAGCACTGTATGCAGGCAAGCTCTTGTGCACTGCAGGGTGCCTCCTCTGCTTCAGCTGCTAGTTGCAGTACCTCTGCTGCTGCCTCCCTGTTGGCTCCCATGTATCTCCGTATCTCCACCACTGCTTCCTCAGCTGCAGGCTTGGCTACCTCAGCTGCTGCTTCTGCCCAATTACGGGGAAGTGCCCTGGAATCGATTCCCCAGGAGAAGTCCACGGAGATGTCTGCTGTTGATCTGTCTCCTATTGGACTCAGATCAGGGTTTGTCCTCCTTCTCTCCAGACTCCTCATACCGTTGTTTGGGGTTTCCCAGCCCCTTAACTCACCAATTCGGAGTTTCAGCTCCTCTGAATGCGGTGCGCACTGGTCGCTGCCATCTTGGATATTTAGTGATATCTTAGGTCCAGTTCATTTTTCCAAATCGTTCCAAGACCTCCCCTGTGGTTTCCTTATCATTACTTTTGAAATGAATTTCCATGCTGCTTTTTATAGACACTAGGCCAATCTAACATTCTCATAGATGACTGGTCACACTGACTACCATGTCTTATATTTGTTGGATATTTCGTTGTATTTTCATGTTATATGACCATTTGTAATTGAATTATACTTAAGTTATATACATTTGTTATAATTTTATATTAGCCTTTTATAAGATATACGACCTGCAAAAATTCTCCAAAACCACAAGCTGTCTTTTTCATTTAAATAACTTATCATGCACCACATTCAACTTCTGAAAACAGAGAAAACATGGAAGAGTCTAATTTCCCCTCTCTTCATTCCCAGTGTCTACGGAGAAGTGACAAGAAACAACAGGTTGAGAAGCACGAGACAGAAAAAGGAAGCAAAAAAGGTCTGAACTCATGTAAGAGATTTCATGTTGCTCCTGAAATACTGAGCACAAACTGTGCTGCTAGCTGTTGGAAAGGTTCCTGCAGGCCCAAGCCAGAGGCACTGCCCTCCTTCAGACACTCTAACCCCTCTTCAAGAACCTAACAGTTCTGGCTGAGACAGCACCAATGCTTGGTTTTTCTGTAAGTTGGGATTGGCTGGGTTAGCAGCTACTTTCTGTAATGGCAGAGACTTATAAAAGCCTGGATATAATTGAGGCTTTTATAATTCTCTTCTGCTCCTGAGAATATTAAGTTGCCTTTTCTGTTTTGCTCCCTGAAAATAAATGACACTAGCAGATAAGGTCACAAAGGCAGTAACATCCCCAAATGAATCAGATCTTTTCTGACAGCTGAAGAATTTGATCTGCTGGCAGGCATTCCATTTGGAATGAAAACCACAATGCTAAAGTGTCATCTATTCTTTTTTCAGTGTACTAAATAGAGCTCCAGTGACATTAGAAAGCTAATACAACTTCAACATTCCTGCTTATGCTCAGGTAGAGCCTATTCATCAGCTAATGCTTCAGTGAACATTTGCCAGGGAGCTCTTCACGTTACATGCATGGATTAGGCTCAAGACAAACTGCAATGAGAAACATTTTCTAGGAGGGAGGAACTAGACAGACTCTTGTTGCAGGTTCACGTTTGAGAGCAAGGATGTTCAGACAGACTGCACAGAGTCAAAGAACTGCTACCAAGATACAAATAAATCAACTCATACCACCTGTTAGTGAGTACTGAAGCTAGTGAAAAGAAGAGAAAGTACAGATGAAGAAATACTAATAGACGAAGTTTAGCCAGGTGTGATGGCTCATGTGATATCCCAGCATCTGAAAAGCTGAGGCAGGTACAAGTACAGAGCCAGACCAAGCTGCTATGAACTAATGCTTCAACAAAGAAAAAGTTTCAAGAGCCCCAAAACTTTTAAATAGAATTTTGCAGACGTTAATATTTTATTTTCTTCTTTAATAATGTTTAACAAGGAATGGAACAGAGTATTCAGTGGTTAAAAGGACTTGCTGCTCTGAACCTACAGAGAATGCAGGTTCAGTTCCTAGCACCCAAATGGCAGCTCAGAACTTATTCAGGTTCCAGGAGATCTGGTGCCTTCCTCAGGCCTCTGCAGGCACTGCACATACACGGTGAATATAAATACACGCAGACAGAACGCTCATGCACACAAAATAAAAATTAGGGTCACTGGAGGAATGGCTCAGTGGCTAAGAGTGCTTGTTGCTATTCCAAAGGACCCATGTTCAACTTCCAGTAGCCACATCTGGTGGCCTACAACCACCAAAAGTCCAAAATCATGGGATCTGACACCCTCTCCTGGCTTCCAAAGGTACTAGGCCACACAAAAAAATAAAACTTAAAATAGAATAATAAAAAAGAACACTTAACATTCTGGGGTTATAGCTTAGAGGGACAGTGCTTGCCTTGGATACATGAGGCTACGAACATTAAAACAAAACAAAGGAAAAAAAAGGAAGGAAGCCAAGTGTGTTTATCATACTGGAAATGTTAGCTCTCAGATACCTGGGGCAGGAGGATCAGTAACTTAAGGCTACCCTGGGATACATGGCAAGACCCTGTCCCAAACTAGGCCTTATACTTTTAAAAAGAAAAAAAGAGAAGAAATAATACTTGAAGAAGAGAAGAAATTTCTGAGGAAGTAGTTTTCCATGAGAGAAAACCCTGAAATTGAATATTATTTTCTGTCTGTTATTTGCTACAATAACTCTCCATATCATTAGCATATATTTATAAGGGTTATTTTAAACATATCATAGCTAGCTTTGTGGTTATCTACAGTGAGTAAGGACTCTGTTTCATGTTATATGATCATTACGTTTTTGTCCGACTGTGAGTTCATGTGAGACCCCATGCTTTATCATTATTTGATAGTAGGCAGGCAATCTCCATCAGTAGAACTACACATTCTCTAAGTACACGTACTTTTACTAATGAAACAAACAGTAAAATGGGATGATTTTTTGGTTCTATTTGACCATATACTTATGACATGGTTGGCAATGTGCAGGACACTGGGTATGTTCTCTCATTTGGTTCCGTATCCTTCAAAGAAGGCACTGTCAACACCCCCACTTTAACAGATGAAGTAATTCAAATTTAGACTAAGTGATCCATCCAAGAATATATTATTAGCCCTCTTCTGACTTCCTTCATCACCAGGTATGCATGAGGTGCACATACACACACTCTCACAGACATACATATAAAACAAACAAACAAATATTTAAAAAGAAGTATTGTAATAGAACATTTGAAATAGAAAGCCAAGGTATGAAAATGGAGAAAGATACTCAACTTCTTTAAGTTGCCTCCAAAATGTCAACAAAAGAATTATAAAAACTTATTCCATATGTAAAGATTAAGTAAGTAAATGCACATAAAATGCTTAGGAAATGGTCATACTTTTCTAAATGCCCAAATCATGATGGTTATTACTATTTAGTCCTGACTATATTTGTCTTAGTCACTGTTTTATTGTTGTGAAGAGACATTATGACCAAGGGAACTCTTAAAAGAAAAAGCATTCAACTGGAGGCTTGTTACGTTTAGAGGTTTAGTCCATCGTCATTATGGTGGGAGCCTGGTGGCATGCAGGCAGGTTATGGCGCTGGGGAAGTAGTTGAGAGTTACATCCTCATGTGCAAGCACGGGTACATGCGCACCCACACTCACACAGACACAGTTGGGGGTTGAGAAGGAGAGGGAGATTGAGAGCGGGAGAAACCTGGCATGGCATGAGTTTTTGAAACCTCAAAGCCCTCCCCAGTGACACACCTCCTCCAACAAGGATATACCTCCTAATCCTTCTCAAATAGTACAACTCCCTGGTGACTAAGAATTCAAATATATGAGCCTATGGGGGCCATTCTTTTACAAACCACCAAAGTATTTAAGGGAAAGACTAAAAAGACAGTAATAAATTAAATGTTTTGGCACACTTTTACTTGCTAGATAACATAACTCCCACATGTTAGCTGTTTAAGTCTTTGATAAGCAGGCTACGTCCATATAACCACAGAGGTCAGTATAGAGTAAGGGACTAAGGGAAGAGATTTCCCTAGGAAGTGGACCTAGAATAGACAGTTAGGGATGTATGGGGTTGGGAGAGAAACTAGAACAGAGGGTTAAAGAAGGAGGGGGAGGAAAAGGTAAGGAAGGGAATACAGGGACAGGGAGGAAAGAGTAAGTAAGGGAGAGAATATGGGGAGGGACAGCTAAAACTAAGAGTCATTTGAAGGGTTGTATAGAAATCAAATACAGTAGAAGCTTCTTAAAGAAATCTAAATGAAATCACCAAATAATTGGGAGACAAAGCCTTAACTAGACATCTCTTATCACTAAACAAAACCTCCAGTTTAATTTATTAGGTTATTTCTAATGAAGATGTTAGCCAAAGGGCCCTATGGACAACCCTAAACAATCCAGGGTATTGCCAAGGCTATTGATTTCTCTCAACAAACTGATGGTAGGTCCCTATTGCTGACGATAACACCTATAATATTCAGTGGACAGAGAAGCTGACTTAGTACCTACTTAGAACTTTCACCCCTTGTGTTCACAGTATTAGAATGTGCTGGCATGCTACCAAAGGAGGCCAACATAAATCCAGCTACACACGCTTTGATCTACAATGGTGACCTGCCTGGAAGATACACTGGTGCAATAGTGGCCTAAAAACTGTGAGATTAACCAACCAATACCTGATGAGATTGAAGGGCCACTCCATGAGATGGAACTCATGCCGACAGTGCTTGAGTGTCCATGAACAAGAGACTAGATAGGCCAGAAACCTCAGGGAAATCCAAACCTTCTTCCTGTTCTGTTTAAAGAACAGAGAATGAAACGGTTCCTAATGGCAGTCTGCTATACCTATAGATCAGTGTCTCATTCTGCTATCCTCAGAGAAGGTTTCTCCTGCAGTAAATGAAAACAACTGCAGAGATCTACAATAGAACGAATTGCAGAGAGTGAGATACCTTAGAACATTGAAAAGGGATATCTCCATCAAATCTCTCCTCCCTAATGGCTCAGGGAACTATTGAGAAGAGGGGGTAGAAAGAAAGAGCCAGAAGGGATGAAGGACACCAAGGAAAGAAGGCCTTTAAACACAGCAGGACTGACACACATGTGAACTCACAGCCACAGCATGCCAGATGGTGCCCGAGGCCTCAAAAGAGAAGTATTTCTTGTGCTTTTGCTTTGGCTCTTTTTCTCCTGGTAATTTGCTTGCTTCGTGTTATTCTAGTTTATTTGTTTTTATTTTATCTTATTTTATTATTATATTTAGATGCCTGATAGTACTCTAATTATAGAGAAAAAGAAAGTGTGTTGTTTTGGGTGGGTGGAGGGTCACAGAGGATCTGGGGAGAGTTGGGGGAGGAGAAACTGTAATCAGAATATATTGTGTGAAAAAAATCTATTTTCAATAAAAAGTACGGCCACAAAAGAATAACGTCTCTATGGAATTATCCCCATAATGTTTAGTAAAAAAAATTTGTTGGCATTAGGAAAGTCATAACATACTTATAATAAAACATTCTCTATTACTTTGTTTCCCTAGTGTCCCATCCTTATCAAAGAACATAGGCGATAATAATAGAAACAACTGCAGCTTTTAGTAAACAGGTCTCTTCATCTTTGCTGATAAAGATCACCTATTATTTAGAACAGAATTGAAGTCATTTCAAACAGAATGTACTTCACAGTAAATCAGAAGGTCACCTCATGATATCATGAGTTCAGAGAGGCTTAATCTGTATTAAAAATAACAATAATAGAAGATTCTCGTCATTTTTAATATCTGCTTAAACAGGACTAACACAGCCAAAATTTCTAAGCTTTTTATATAGTTCTGAGAAATCCCTTCTGCTTAGTCAGGCATGATGATCCACATCTGTAACCCAACACGAGGCAGAAAGAGCAGGAACATCTTTGCAACTTGAAGACTAGGGTGCAGTGATGCCGCATCTCAACATGCCCCAGCCCAGCCCAGCCCAGTACACAGTACAGAGGAAATGGAGTGGCACCTTCTGACAGAACTTCGCTGATTCTCAAGCTCTATGGCCAAACTGATACTGCAGACCTGCATGTATGCATGTACATCCATTACCTCAAATATTTTTGTTGTAAAATCAAATTCCCAAATCAGGCTTATCAGGAGAAATGAAAGGCTGTGCGGTGGGCAAGTGCCTAGATCCTGACACAGCTCTTCTATTATGAAGGCAGGAGCTAAGCAGATGGCAAGATTGCTTTCTTTTGCTGCAATAAGGTGATGTAAGGGTCTACAGGCAAATGACAGCACTTCTACTATGCTTGGAGGGACAGGTCGCAAGATTAAAAGCCAGGCTTGATTTCCTTGAGAAATCTTATTTTTATCTTATTGAAGTAGATGATCAGCATGGTAACATCAGATTATGACATGCAATAATTTGTTTTTTTAATAATTTGAATATATGAGTCCATTTAAAAGCTATAGTAGACAGGAGTCAGTTGTTATGAATTAAGTTCTGTATACTGACAGAATAATGGAACTCTAAATCTAAAGAGAGATTGTGAAAAGTAAGTGAGCAGCCTATAAGCAAAAACAGCAATCCATTCGAGAAAACAGCAGTGCATATGGGAAATCACTGAAATAGCTAATTCACTGAGGACAAAAGAAAACATTTTAAAAAAGCATAATCTGTTTGATTATTACAAATGGGTTGAGTAAGGTATCAATAACAACTAATAACTGCTTGGATACATTATCTCTGGAAAACATTTATATATCTCTCCAGGCCACTTTCTTGACAGTATGAGTTTCACTAGGAAGAGAAACTGTTTATTAATGCTAAATCTTACTTATTGACTCCTTACTAATAGTGTTTTCTAACTATTCCAATACAACATAAAGTTGGACTCATGCTAGAAATGAAGCAGCCAAGGCCTCAGTTTTTCCTATTGCAAGTGCTGCTGTTTATTGTCACACACAGAGTCATCTGTCTCGGAATGGTGTCTTCTAGTCCATTGCCATCAGTAAAATCAAGTAGGACACAATGGGCAAGGAGGGACATATGAGAGAGTTTGGAGGGGAGAGAGATATAGTTATATTATAATCTCAAAAATTAAAAGAAATTACTAAAAAACCTGAAAAAATGATAATCTGAGCTATATATATTAAAATCAAAAGAAAACAATCTATCTTCACCTACCAAATTGGCAATATTCAACAAAGGTAACAGCAATAGGAAAGGCGGGAAACTGAACTCACAGGAGCTTCACTGTAGGCCAGCACAGTGGCATCTGCCTACTTGGAAATGCACATACTTAGTTGCCATGATTTCATTTTTGGGATCTCTTATCAAAGAACTTCTGAGAAGTGTGCACAGAAGGCACTAGAGGAGTATGTAGTCAATTAAATGACAACAAGTTGGAAACAGCTGTTCTAAGAAGGACTAGTTAGGTAAATTTGCTATAATGATAAGGTGAGTAAAAGTCTTAAAAACAAAATATTTTCTGAAAAATTTTAAATGAACAAATAAAAGTGTTAACAAATCTATTTTTTTGTTATTGAGAATTCACTTCCCATATTCCATGCCTTGCCTACAATAGAAATTCAATTTATAAATTAAACAGGGCAAGAACGTACTCCTTATATAGATTTTATACATTATAGAGTGAGGATATTACAGACAATGGGACTACATAACCTATCATTGTAAGACTTACAGACTCACCATGAAGGGCTACTATCCCCTTCTTATTACATAAGACTTTACAATCAATGTGCTTTATTTCATTCTGCCACTTACTAAACTAGATTTATAAGCCTTTTCCAATAAACAGATGGCTTTTGTTTGTTTGTTTGTTTGTTTTGATGGCTAAAAGTACTTTTTATCATCATTGTATCTCGTATAGGCTTTATATGGAACACATACCAGTATATGTTTGCTCAAATACTTCATGGGGAGAAATAGGGTTTTGAATAAAACACAACACTAACAGTTACGATTTTAACACTTTCTTGTTCATTTTAACTTTTAAAAGATGACTCATTAGCAAACACTGCTCTAGTTAGGGTTTCTATTGTTGTGATTAAAACATGACCTAAAGCAACTTGGGGTGGAAAGCTTTATTTTGCTTATACATCCAGGTAACAGTCCATCACTGATAGAAGTGAGGGCAGAAACTCAAGGCAGGCATCTGGAGGCATGAGCTGATTCAGAAGCCATGGAGGGGTGTTGCTTATGGACTTGCTCCCCAAGGCTTGCTCTGCCTGCTTTCTAATAAGCAGCAGGTCCACTAGTCCAAAGGTGTCAGTACCCACCAAGGATTGGGCCCTCCCCAATCACCAATGAAGAAAATACCCTACAGGCTTGCCAATAGCCCTCATTTTATGGAAGTATTTTCTTAATTGAGGTCCCCGTCTTTCAGATGACTCTAGCTTATTTTAATCTGACATAAAAACTACCCAGCATCTGGGTACCTCACTCAGGATGATCCATTTGCTGCAAATTTCATGATTTCTTTGTTTTTAATAGCTGGGTAATATTCCATGGTATAAATGTACCACAATTCTGTATCCATTCCTCCACTGAGGAATATCTACGTTGTTTCCAGATTCTGGCTATTATGAATAAAGCTACTACAAACATGGTTGAGCAAACATCCTTGTATGTTTGGGCATCTTTCAGATATATGCCCAGGAGTGGTATAGCTGGATCTTGAGGTAGCTCTATTCCTGATTTTCTGAGAAAGTGCCAGATTGATTTCCAAAGTGGTTGTACAAGGTTACATTCCTACCAGCATTGGAGGAGGGTTCCCCTTTCTCCACATCCTCTCCAGCATGTGTTGCCACTTGAGTTTTTTATTTTAGCCGTTCTGATAGGAGTGAAGTGAAATCTCATGGTCGTTTTAATTTGCATTTTTCTAGATGACTGTATACTCACTTATAAGTGGTTATTAGCCATATAACATAGGATAAATATACTAAAATCTATAGTCCTAAAGAAGTTAAACAACAAGGAGGACCCTAGGGAAGATGCTTAATCCTCTTTCAGAAGGGCAAACAAGATAGTCATTGGAAGTTGGAGAAGACAGAAAACAGAACAGAAGTCTACCACAGAGGGCCTCTGAAAAGACTCTACCTAGCAGGGTATCAAAGTACATGCTCAGACTAATAGCCAAACTTTGGGTAGAGTCCAGGGAATATTATAAAAGAAGGGGGGATAGAAAGACCAGGAGGGGACTGGAGCTCCACAAGGAGACCAACAGAGCCAAAAAACCTGGGCTCAGGGGCCCATGCAGAGACTGATGAATCAACCAAGGACTATATATAAAGGGGACCTAGAACCCCTGCTCAGATATAGCCCATAGGCAGCTCAGTCTCCATGTTGGTTCCCTAATAAGGGGAGCAGGGGCAGTCTCTGGTATGAGCTTGGTTGCCTGCTCTTTGATCATCTTCCCTGGCAAGGTAGTCTTACTAGACCACAAAGAGGATCCAGACAGTCCTGATGAGACCTGATAGGCTAGGGTCAGATAGTAGGGATGAAGGACCTCCCCTATCAGTGGAGTAAGGAAGGGACATAGAGGGTGAAGTGGAAGGGAGGGTGGGACTGGGAGGAGAAGAGGGAGAGAGCTACAGCTGGGATACAAAGTGAATAAATTGTAATTAATAATAATAATAATAATAATAATAATAATAATAATAATAATAATAATAATAATAATAAATTAAAAAGAAAGGACATGATCTTAAAATATCACAGATACACTGCTTGCAGCCTCTCCTGTACCTGTGACTAGAAGAAAACAGCAGGAACTTGACCTTGAATATGAATAACTCCTGTTTTTCTTTACCCTTAAAAAAAAAAAAAAAAGAGAACTACCTAGCACAAAGAGTTTTTAAATTTCACACAAAATATTTCTAACCCCTCCCAATGCCAAGGCTTGAGCCCAGTGGGCTATCAAATTTGGAAAGCCATGTGCCCCTGAACCACAACCTAGCTTACCAACAAATTATTTAATTCAAAATGATAATTCCTATGAATTGTTTTATCATGGAATTTTCATGGCATAGTTTGCTGCTTGTTTAAAAATACACAACAACTTCCAAGAACTCATTTTAATCCAAAAATCAATATTATACTCTTTGTAAGATAAGCCTTTCCTAAGAAAGGAATTGTGAGAAAGGAGAGAGGCTGCCAGAAAAGTAACAGAGAGCCTGTCTCAAAAGTATTTCCATTTTGGAAAAACAAACAAATACGCAAATAAACAAACAAAGAAAAAGTGTTTAAGATTGACCTCAGAACCTTTCCTGGAGGTTCTGTATGACTTAGCAAACTGGACAAACTACACTAGAAAATCTGCTGTTTCTTCAATGTCCTGTTTTTGGTCCATAATGCACACTCAAGAACCCAGCAAGTTAGAACCACAAAAAACTTAACAGATCAGGAATCTTTTGTTCATAATTTTAAGTCAATAAGATGCAGAGTGGGTGCTTAATTGTCAACATTGCAAATTGTATGTTAACAATGAAAATGTACTAGAAAAATTCACAATTAACAAACAACTAAGATAAATTTTAAGTTATAAAATCTTATTTGCTTCTTGTCTCAAATAAATTTAAGTGTTTCATTATAGAATAATTTTTTTTGTAAACATTATTATTTCTGTTTTGTGTTTGTGTTCCATGGGGAAGTCAGAGGGGAATTTGCAGGAGTTGGCTCTCTTCCCCTCCCATGTGGGTCCCAGGGATTGAACTCAGGTCATCAGGCTTGGCTGCAGGTGCCTTTAATTGCTGTGCTTTCTTGCCAGCCATGAGATATGCTTTTTGGTTTTTGAGACACTGTATATAGCTGGGCCAGCCAGGAACTTGTTTGCCTTGGCTTAAGTGCTAGGGTTATAAGCAAACATTAGCACACATGGCTACACAATACTTTTAAAAGAAGACATTTACTGTTAGCAGCATTAGGCCTGGCGTAATCACTACCAGTTAGTTTCCTGAATTACAATGTTTTAGCATACTTGGATTATGAATCTCATCCCAAAATCAATGGGATGAGAGAACAAACACCTTTAATCATTTATTGCCTGCCTCAACTGTACATTAGGCGACTAAAGAGATGATGGCAGCAGTTCTTTTTATTAACAGACAACTCCAACTGATAACTATGTAGAGGGTTGAAAGACACAGTGCCATGTTTACTGACAAAAAAGCTTTGACAGTGACCATCATACTTCCTACAACCATGACAGGGGATTATAATGATCTGTGCTCAGCAGAGTTGCAAAGACTGTTTAATTTTAACATCTTAACACAGAAAATCTTGTGTGCCTTCTTAATGAGCTAAAACACAGACTATGGTCAAGACTCTAAATCTAAGAGTAACACACCAAGGAGATAGACTCAGAACACGAGATATTTCTGCAAACTGAAACCATTTCTTCTTTGTGGGATTCTGTTCAGCTCCTGATTTGATAAAAAACACTTAGCAGTATACAGGGTATTCTGAATAATGACTACATACTTGCTATTAAATTATTATTATTATGAGACATTTTGGTTTCAGAATAATGTATTGATGGAAACATAGAAAAACTACTTTTGGCACTGGAGAGATGACTCGGTTGGTCAAGAGAAGTTTATGCTCTTTCAGAGGACCAGGGTTCAGTTCCCGGATGCACACAGTAGCTTTATAACCATCTGAGCCCCAGGATCCAGCGTTCTCCTCTAGCCTCAGAGGGCACTAGCATGCATGTGGTGCAAAACATGCATGCAGGCAAAATGTGTACAGACAAAAAATGAAAATAAATAAACCTTTAAAAACCTATATTATTATCATTTAGAAGTACACATTGAAGTATTCATATATGAGGTGAAAAGTTGGTGATTTTCATTAATGTTTTCTTGGGTGAAGAAATATGGGTGATACACAGATCAAAAAATTATCCATACATATGTACCATTTATAGTTTTTAAAGCGAGGTGATGGTTAAATGTGTACAAATTCCAGTATTGTATGTTTTAAAATTTCCACAGTAAGAAGTTTTCAGGCCTGAAGAAGTAGCTCAGTGGTACAGTACTGACCATGTGTGCACTGCATACAACAAGAGTTTTACTTGCCCTCCTCAGAATACAAGCGCAATGTTTTTTCAACCATTAATTTTATTAGTAAAAATATTTAAATGTAAAGGGAAAGAAATATTGAGCAACATACAAATTATCTATCAAAAATTCCTAAATAGTGGAGGATTCAAATTGCGAGGTAGTCAACATGCCAAAAATGCTCTAAGAACTAAGGTCTTTTTTTTTTTTTAATCACACTAAATACTTCCTCTTATTCCAGTATATTAACCTTTTGCTACTTATTTTATAACTTTAAAGGTTTGCTCATAGCATACAAAGATTAAGGAATGATTCTTAAAGGGATATAAAATCCCATACATTTTAGGCAGATCAAAGCAAGTATTTCATTTCTGTGCAACTCACCTGCAGTAAAATCTTCAGTCAGGTCAATAAATGCATGAGAATGTGGATTGCGCATTTTACTTGGAATGGTCAAAGCAGGATGCCATGACAAATTTCTGAAATATAAAAAAGAATAATTTTCTTAGGGTGAATATCAAATAAATCTTGTTTTAAAGAATAAAATATTAGCATATGATAATTTTATAATATTTTATTAAGATATATTTCACATACTATAAAATCCGTATTTTTAGTGTTAATAGATTTTAGTGTGTTAACAGTGTAAAATCATTTCTTCTCTCAAAGTCAAATACATTTTCATTTGAAAAAGAAATTTCCAAATGTACTAGTCACTCCTCATTAACTTCCTTTGGTAACCACCTATTTGGGATCTTAATATTTTCCAACTCAGGACACTTTATGCAAATATACATACAGCATGCAGCACTTTCTATGCAGCCTCTCTCTTTACATTTTCAAGTTCATTCACCATGAAACATGCATGCATTGGAAATGCACTCTTACTCTGGGCATGGTGGCATTTGAGAGGTAGAGCCTGGCAGATCTCTATGAGTTCAAGGCCAGCCTGGTCTACATAGTGAGTATCAGGCCAGTCAGGACTACTCAGTTGGATCTTGTCTCAAAAAAACAAAATAGCAACAACAAACAAAACCTACAGTCTTTTTTTATTGCAGACCTTTTTTTATGTAAGGCTAAACATTCTGTTTATTCAGTCATCTGCTGATGGACGTTGGGTTGTTTCTACTGTTGCTATGAGTATAAGGTTTTGGTGTGTGGGGATGCTAATGTTTTGAAATGAAGTTGATTTTCTGGGTTATGTTTACTTTTGGGGAACCATAAAAACTCTTTTCCAAGATGGCTTTACCATCTTGTATTCCCCCCAGCAGGGAAGGAGTATTTCAATACTGCCATATTTTTGAAAATTTGCCCACCTCCCAGAAGGTTTGCTTTCTGTTTTACTCATGGCTAACAATTTCAAGCATTTCTTGACCATTTGTAGTTCTTCATTGGGGAGATAACTTTTCACATCATCTGCGATATTTAAATTGTATTTTAGTGCTTTATTATTGATTCATACAAATTCTTTGGCTATTAGACGTTAGACATCGCTGTTACCCAGTCTCAGGACTGTCTTTCACTTTCCTGATGTTGATCTCAGAAAACCTGTTTTTAGTTTTGATGATGCCCACTCTATCTATTTTTCTTTTTAGTACTTATTCTTTTGGTACAATGTTGGGAAACCCTGCTGTTAAGGTCAAAGTCTGGTAATACTGGATAGCCTCTAAGCCTGATTAAAAAATGATGGACTCCCTTTGTCAGCAGGGCTCTGTCTTCTCTGCCTGATCTGGGGAGCCCAGATCTCCACATCCTCAACCCAAGGAATGTCAAGTAGTCCTTCGGGGGAAAAAAAAAAAAGGTTCAACTCCCTTTCTCCTGGAAGAACCTATTCAGCAGGTACCTGGACTTCCTGGAAATACTCTCTACCCTATGCTAATGAAATCTTAAATTTCAATCAATGCCCCTTTTCTATACCTCTAACTACTTCTGGAGACGTTGCCCCACCCCCAGCTGCCCACAGGATAACTGAGTACTCTTCCCCTTCTTACCTTAGGACTGTGCTGCTGCATATAAATGAAGTATCAATGGCACCCTTAGTCCCATCGAATCAAATACACTCACCCTCAAAACTCCTCCCACCACCGAAGGTTTACAAGTCTGGTTCACACAAAACAATGGGCCGTCACCGTCTATTTCTTTATTTATTCTGGGGAAGGAAGGGCTCCCCTCCTCCCTGAAGAATTCGCCTCTAGATGCCTGGGACTTGGCTGCCCAGGGTCACCACTGAAGAGGTGAGCCGCTGACCACCAATAAAGCAGCCCACCTGCATCCTCTGCCATTAGCATGACAGCTAAACTGAAGGACTGTAACACTGCAGCATCATCACTGGCTTTGGAACACAGAGTTTCCTGCCATCCGGTACCAGCAATATCATTAAAAGCTTCACACCCGGTGAGATTCGGAGCCTTGCAAATGGACTTTGCTCTTTGCCCTCTAGTTGTTTCTGAGGGAAGTGGAACTTTGAATAATGCTTCACCTTTCCTTCCAGAAGCAGACAGCACCTGAACCAACTTTTGAGGGGAACAAGTACTTCCAGCAGCAGCGGCGGAAATTCAGAACAACAGCATGATATAAGGTCATAAAGATTTACCTGTTTTCTTCCTAAAGTTATGGTTTTAGATCATATTGGCCTTTGGTTCTTTTGTAAAATAAAAAAAGCAAGCAACTTTTTTGCATAAAGGTGGCTTAAAGGATGATGATTATTTGGAGTATGAGAGAAAATGGATTTGAAACCTATTTCAAAACATATACATAATAGTAAGTAAAAATCTACCCAAAGCTAAAACTATAGTATTCCTAGAAGTAAATGCAAAGTAAATACTAATGTCTTTGGATATGGGAAGGATTTTTTTTTTTTCTTCCTGAGACAATCTATCCAAGGCTGACACAGGACTCACAGAGATATACCTGCCTCTGCCTCCCCAATACAGGAGGATTAACAATATGTGACACCATGCCCTTAGCAAGGAATTTATAAATCTTGTATTCCCCACCATCATCACATGGCAAAAGCAAACAAAGGGGGCTGCATAGATGACTCGGTAGTTAAGAACAGTTACTCTTACAGAGGACTGAGGTTTGATTCCCAGAACCCTCCTGGCAGTTTACAACCATCCCTCACTATAGGCGATTCAATACCATCTTCCTACCTCCTCAAACACTAGGCATGTACATGGTGTACTGACATACAATCAAATATGAAAATAAAATAAATCTTTTAAAAAGGAAGTAGATAAGCTGTACCATTACAGAAAAACTTTGTGCATCAAAGAAGGCGAAAGGCTACGAGCTGTCAAGTTTTTACATCAACTTGACACAGGCCAGAATTATATGAGAAGAAAAAAGTCATACTTGGAAATGCCCCATTGCACTGTCTAATTGATAATTGATGTGGAGGAGCCCAGTTCACTGGGGGGGGGGGCGCCCCTGTGCTGGTAGTCCTGGGTGCTACAATAAAGCAGGCTGAGTGAGCCACAAAGGATCAAGATAGCAAGCATGTTCCCTTCATGGCTTCTGCTTCAGTTCCTGCCTTGACTTTCCTGAATAATGGGTCACAAGCTATAAGATGAAATAAAACCATTTCTTTCCAAGTTACTTTTGGTCATGCTGTTTTATCACAGCAATAGAAAAGTAACTAATACAGGAGATTATTCCTAGGAGTGGGGTATTGCTATGACAAACCCCACTATATTTTGGGGATGATTATAGGAGGACATGCAAACCCTGAGCCAGAAAAACCACTGAGTGTTTAGGGCTTAATGAGCTAAATGTGGGAACATGGATATAATGCTGAGACAAGCACAGATGGTGGGAGCCTATCCTGTAAAGTTTCAGGGGAAAGTTTCAGTCTTTCCAAGACTATCGGGATGGTTCATTCGATACTTTGAATTTGAATTAAGAACCACTAAAGTAAAACCTTTGCTTTTCTGGGATAATTGATACTTCTCAGTTGGGGCTGAAGAATCAGCTTTGACTAAGAAGATACCAGCATCACTGAGATAAAATCTTCTGGGAGATATCTCCTCAGGGTTAGCACAAAGAAGCAATGATCCAGAAGGGGCCAAGACCACAACTTGTGCAGGCAGTTAGTTCTGGTAACGTGTAACAGTTTACCAGGTGGCACTGGCTTTGAAGGCATGAAGGGATCAAACAGAGCAGAAGAGGCTTGTATTGTGAGAGTTTAGGTGAGGTCATTGGTGAAGATACAGCCTTTGATGATGTAGAAGCCCCAGAACTGAAGGGGTTGTGGGGAGTTGAGGACCACATGGTAAAGTTAGAGTCCCAGAAGAGAGCTGTTGGTGAAAGTGCATCCCAGCTACATTGAAGACCTCAGCATTTTGGCAATGCTAATACCATAGCACAACTGCCAAGAATCACAGCAGTAGTGGAGTGCAGCTAGCCTGAACCTTTGACATGAGCTATGGGTTGTGCAGCAAGGCTTTTGTTTTGGAGCCTAGAAGACTGTAAGTCTCAGAAGTTTGACACTGAGCTTTAATTGTTCTATAAACTTTGATTTGAACATAACTGTGCTTGGTTCTCCAATCTTTGAGTAAAATACTATTTAACTTAGTTTTGATCTTAAAGGAACACACATAGACTTAGGAATTTTCAAGAAACTTTGAATGTTTTAAAGAGACTGAACTTTTAAAGTACTTGAATTTTTAAAGACTGGTAGTTTGGAAGTTATTTTTTTTTCTTCATAATTGACTTTTTTTTTCTTATTAGTTACATTTTGTTAACTTTGTATCCCAGCTGTATCCCGCTCCCTCATTTCCTCCCAATCCCACCCTCTCTCCCTCATCTCCTTCCTGCCCCTTTCCAAGTCCACTGATAGGGGAGGACCTCCTCCCCTTTCATCTGACCCTGTTTTATCAGGTATCTTCAGGACTGGCTGCAAAGTCCTCCTCTGTGGCCTAACAGGACTGCTCCTCCCTTGGGGGGGGGGGTGGTCAAAGAGCTAGCCATTGAGTGGAAGTTTTATTTTTGTGTTTTATATTGTAATGTTACTATTAATATGAGATCTTGGGGATAGGCAATAAAGGAAAGGTTGACTAGTGATGTGTTTGTATATCAAGTTGACAAGGAGTCAATTTGTGCTGGCTGGTGCTTATATCAACCTGACACATGCTATTGAACATGCATGCATGTGTGAGTGTATATGGAAGTTGTCTTTTATAACTTTCACCTTATTTATTGAAGCAGAGTCTGTAATGGAAGTTGCGGTTTCTTTAAAAAACTCAGGTATGTAAACCTGTTTTTGTTTTAATCCCAACTGTTTTAATCTAGGGGGTTTGTTTGTCCTTTAGTTTGTTCACAGCTGATAAATTACCTCATGTATGTCTTTGCCAGCTGGAGTTAGTCGAATTCTAAGGACTCTGAGGGGTATAAACATGAGAAACCAGAAGGGGAATGCACGGTGCTTGGAGGAAATGCTGCTTTCTGCATTTGCTGATCAGATGGTTAGCTGGATACCCTGAAGACTGAGATTGGTACTACCCTACCCAACCAGAAGAAGTAAAAAGGTCTACATCCTCCCATTTCCCTTCTAACCTTTTTTCTCTCTTATCTAGGGTTGGGGGATTAGAAGGGAGTAATAGGCTTTAAGGAGCCCTCAAATAAAGTAAAGTTTAAAAAACTAGAGTCTAAAAGGGTCTACAGATGAACCCAGAACTAACTGGTCTAGTCTGGCTAGCCAGGAAATTCTGTCTCTATCTCCCACTTGCTGGGATTATAGGAGGTCACTGTGCCCACATGGCTTTTGTGTGACATCTAGGGATCTACTGTTCTCAGGCTCAGATGGAATATGCTTTACCTAGCAAACTATCTACCTAACCCACAATCTAAAGTGGGCAAAGGACTAAAATTTTTCCAAAAACATTTAACTGCTAGTATGGTGATGAATGCCTGTAATGTGAGTACTCATACTCAGGAGACTAAGGCAGAAGGGTGATGAACTTGAGGGCAGCCTATGTAACATTATGAGCTCCTGACTAGCCTAGGTAAGCTGAGACTCTTTCTCAAAATCTCAAACTAAACTGCTATACCCTCTCCAGTGTCGTCAGTGTAGCATATCAGTAGATTGTGCTACTAGATGGGAGATACATTATCTTCGGAAATATGCTCCCTGGAGGTCCCTAGCAAGAACCTTAACATGGCCATCTAAGCCAAAAAGACGTATTCTGAAAGTCCCACGCTTACTCAGTTGCAAGACTGGATTGATGAGCTTTTTTGCTGTTTCTCTATGATTCTTGGAACAGTACAATTAACTATAAAAGGAAACATTTCTAATAGAGTACTAAAAGCTTTAGCAAATAAGAGTAGAAGGAAAATAAAATTTTAGGAGAGGTAATAAATCAGATTCAGCATCAGGAATTGCTTGTGGAAAAACCAAACATTGTAGGTAGTAAAGGGACAAGAGGTTTAGGGCTTTCTAAAGAAAATGTTTAATCAGGATCTGTTAGGATAAATGTTCTGGATATTCCCACTGCAGTAAAACTACTACAAAACCATTACCAAACACAGGTGTTTATGATGAGGCAGAAAGAAGATAGGCAAACATAGGAGGTAGAGAGTTTTATATTACACTATGAGTTTTACGGACAGGCTAGCTCAAGCATCTTATCTCTAAGTTAAGATTGTAAATCCTTAGCATGACAAACAGGAGGAATTTCCCTGAGTGCTTAACTCTAGGGAAATCTTTGGCCGACTTGGTTAGGAGGGCAGTGACAGCCCCTGGCCTTCCACTCACTAATTAGTAGCAGTAAACTGTGTAAACACCACTAGTTTAAGGTTTTGTATTTGCTTTCATTAAAAGCTTTTAGACCAAGACTTTTTTTGTAGACACTGCTTCTACCAGGTTATTCTTTCAGTTAAAATGTAAACTTTGTATTGTTGGTAAAAAGTCTGAATGCTCTGGGAAGTATGTCAACTTCAAGATGCTTCCTTATGTAATCACTATATAAGTGTTGGCTTGACTTCAGTAAATCGCAGTAGATCCAAACCAACACTACCTGGTGTGGTCTCTGTCATTTTGCCTACTTGTGTCTAACCTGATATCCGAATCCCTGTTCTCCCTCGGGTGAGGGACTCCCGGCTGGGTTGGCCCGCAGCACTAAACAAAAACAAAAACAGCCCCACAAAACCCCAAAACAACAACAAAAACAAAATAACAACTACAAAACAGAAAGCAAGCCCAGGAGCTGGAGATATGGTTTAATGGGTAAGAGAGTACACTGTTCCTGCAGAGGGTCCTAGATCAGTTCCTAGCACCCACACCAGGCAACTTGCAACTGCTAGCAAGTCCAGCTCCAAGAAATCCTATGACTTTTGCCTCTGTGAATACTGGATATTATAACACACACACAAATATAATTTAAGGTAATAAAACAATATATTTTAAAATAACAAAGCAATGGTGGCCTGGCAAGGCTGCATCATCAGGAGCAAGTGATCAAAGAGCAGACAACTGAGTTCTTGATAGAGGCAGCTCCTGCTCCCCTCACTCAGAGATCCACATGGAGACTGAGCTGCCAATCAGCCACATCTGAGCAGGGGGTCTAGTCCTCTCTGTGCATGGTCCTCCTTTGGTGCATCAGTCTCTTCAGGATCCCTGCACGATCTTTTAGCTTTGTTGGTCTCCTTGTGGGGCCCCTGCCACCTCCATGTCCCTCTATTCCCACCCTTTTCTTCCTCCATAAGACTCCCTGCCAAATACTGGCTGTGAGAATCAGTATCTGCTTCGATCCCCTGCTGGGTGAATCATTTCAGAGGATCGTTTAGTGTAGGCTCCCATCCAGTTTCCTGTCTTCCACCACTTCTGGTGTCTATCCTGTTTGCTATTCTGATTGAGATTTAAGCATCCTCCCTAGGGTCTTCCTTAGTGTTTAGTTTCTTTAGGTCTGTAGATGGCTAGCCTATATTATATGGCTAATATCCGCTAATAAGTGAGTATATACCATGTCTGTTTTTCTGTTTCAGTGGAGTAGGGGAAGGGGATGGGGGGGACGAGGGAGGGTGCGACTTGGGGGAGTTGACAGAAGGGGTTTTAACAGAGATATATAATGAATAAATTGTGAAGAAAAAATTTAAAATAAAAAACAATAATAAAAAAGAAAAGTTAAAAATAAAGAAGAAAAGAAAACCAAGGGCTGGAGAGATGGTTCACAGGTTAAGGGCACTGGCTGTTCTTCTAAAGGTCCTAGTTTCAATTTCCAGCAACCACATGGTGGCTCATAACCATCTATAATGAGATCAGGTGCCTTCTTCTGGCATTCAGCTGTACATGCAGGCAGAAGACTGTACACATAATAAATAAATCAATCTTTGTCTGTGGGGGTGGGTGTGATATCTATGCTCCTGTTTTTATCCTAAATGTTAGGTCCCTTCTTTCCCTCTAACTGAGTTATCATTCTTTTGTTTATAAAAGTTAGTTTTGATGAAATACATATCCATACTGCTAAAATTTAAAAGGGAATAAGCAAAGTATGGAACATTTAAATGAATAATCACTGAACAGGATAAATATCAGTAGAAATGAGCATTAACCTTTCTATCTCCAGTTCTGTCACAAACTTTACTTCTTTTATTTTCCTCTTTTATTCACTTTGTATCCCAGCTGT
Source organism: Psammomys obesus (assembly GCF_907164565.1). NCBI lineage: Eukaryota > Metazoa > Chordata > Mammalia > Rodentia > Muridae > Psammomys > Psammomys obesus. Next base: position 2,774,204 of record NW_026596034.1, read on the forward strand.
AGCCCCCTCACTCATCCCCTCCCAATCCTGCCCTCCCTTCTTCTCCTCCCATGCCCCTTTCCCAGTCCCTGATAGGGTAGGTCCTCCTGCCCTTTCAGTCTGACCCTAGCCTATCAGGTCTCATTAGGACTGGCTGCATTGTCTTCCTCTGTGGCTTGGCAAGACTGCTCTCCCCGCCTCCCCCGGCCCCGGCCTCAGGAGGAGGTGATCAAAGAGCCAGCCACTGAGTTCATGTCAGAGACAGCCTCTGTTTCCCTTACCAGGGAGCACATTTGGAGATTGAGCTGCTATGGGCTACATCTGTGCAGGGCTAGGTTATCTCCAATGAATGGTCCTTGGTTGAAGTATCAGTCTCAGAAAAGTTAGTTCCCTGGGCCCAGATATTTTAGGTTCTGTTGCTCTCCTTGTAGGGCTCCAAACCCTTCCAGGTCTTTCTAGCTCCCCCTTCTTTCATAAGATTCCCTGGACTCTGCCCAAAGTTTGGCTATAAGTCTCAGCATCTGCTTCAATAACTTGATGAGTAGTTTTTCAGAGGCCCTCTGTGGTAGGCTCCTGTCTTGTTCCATGTTTTTACCCTCTTCCGATGTCTATCCCATTTGCCTTTCTGAATGAGGACTGAGCATCTTACCCAGGGTCCAGAGCTAAACAGAGAATTCTCAACAAAAGGATATTGAATGTCAGAGAAACACTTAAAAAAAATGATCAATATCCTTACTCATCAGGGAAATGCAAATCAAAACAACCCTGAGATTTCACCTTACACCCATCAGAATGGCTAAGATAAAAGACTCAAGTGACCACACACACTGGAGAGGATGTGGAGAAATAGAAACCCTCCTCCATTGTTGGTGGGAATATAAAGTTATACAATCACTTTGGAAATCAATCTCGATTTTTCTCAGACAATTAGGAATAGTTCTACCTCAAGATCCAGCTATACCACTCCTAGGCATATATCCAAAAGATGCTCACGTATACAACAAGGACATTTGCTCTACCATGTTCTTAGCAGCTTTATTCGTAGTAGCCAGAATCTGGCAACAACCCAGATGTTCCTCAATTGAATGAATATAGAAATTGTGGTACATTTACACAATGGGATACTAACTCATCAATTAAAAACAAGGAAATCATGAAATTTTCAGGCAACTGGTAGGAACTAGAAAAGATCATCCTGTATGAAGTATTCCAGAAACAGAAAGACACACATGGTATATACTGATTTATAAATGGATATTAGGCATACAATATAGGATAATCATACTAAAATGTAAAGAAGCTAAAGCACCTAAAGAAGCTAAGTAGGACACAAATAAATCTGAAAAAGAAAGAAGACGCAGTAAGCCAAGGGGAGCAAGCCAGTAAGCAACATTTCTCTGCTTCAGTTCCTACCTTCAGGTTCTTGCTGGAGGTCCTGCCTTACTTTCCCTTAGTGATGAACTATAAGATGAAATTAACCCTTTTTCTCCAGGTTGTTTGGTCTTGATCTTTATCATAGCAACAGAAAGCAAACTAGAACACCAGTTGTTATATCCAGTCTTGGTTGTCACCTTGACTGAATCAGTTCACTTTCTCCTTTGCAGTCAGTCTAGGATCCCAAGTCAAGGAATTTTGTCATCCACAGTTTGGGTGGGTCATCCCACCTCAATTAGCCTAATCCAAATTGCCGCCCCCCCACCCACAGGCTGGCACAGTGGCTTAGCTACACAAGAGAAAGCCTTACAGGTGTGCCTTCAGGTGACTGTAGGTCCTGATAAACTGACAATATTAACCATCATAGTAGCCTCACTGAGGCCAAATTTATACACTCACTATTTTCTGTACATATACCTTGTAGTGACCACTTTTATGTTAACTTGACACAAGCTAGAGTCATCTGAGAGGAGGGAGTCTCAGTTGAGAAAATGCCTCCATAAAATCAGGCTGTAGGCCAGCCTGTATGGCATTTTTTAAATTAGTGATTAATGAAGGAGGGCCTAAGCCATTGTGGGTGGGGTCTGGGCAGGTAGTCCAGGGTCCTACAAGAAAGCAGGCTGAGCAAGACAGTAAGCAGCACTCCCTCCACGGTTTCTCCATCAACTGCTGTCTCCAGGTTCCTGCTGTTTGATTTCTTGTCCTGACTTCCATCAATGATGGACTATGACCTGGAAATGTAAGCTAAATAAACCCTTTCTCCCCAGGGGAAAAAATGCAACAACAAGGAAAACAAAACAGACAAACAAACAAACAACAAACAAAAAAATCCACTGGCCACTCCAAACAATAAAGGCACACAACATCATTACATAGGAAAATGCAAATTAGAGCCACTGTGAGAAATCACGTTACCATCACCAGAATGGTGACTGTATGCTGCTTTGGGTATTAGGGAAGCTTCTCTTTAAAATGGGTAGCAGTGAGTGAATATAGAGACTTCCTCAAGGTGGTGAAGATAATGCTGTGCACACAAGACTGCCAACAGCCAGTCAGAGATGGGGAGGGGCTCTTGGGGCCCAACACCTCCCTGCCGATGGGATTCTGCCAGAGAGAATTACTGTCTTCATATCTGTATCAACTGCGGAGAGCAACTGGCACCAAGATTCCATTTGTGGCAGATTTTGATATTTTTGGAAAGCAAAAGGATAGAACACAGTTCTTAGAAAGTTGAATGTGGAAAGAGAGTATTTTTCAAGTGAAAGAAATTCTCTTCCCAAAGTAAGAAATAGCAGCATCTTACTTTCTTTCTTTTAACTCAAACACTTTTTTTGACTTACATTTAAAAAAAAAATATATATATATATATATATAACATATATATTTGTTTATTACACTTTATTCACTTTGTATCCCTGCGGTAGCCCTGTCCCTTGTCTCCTCCCAGTGCCACACACCCTCCCTCTTTTTCCCCTATGCCCTTTCCCTAGTCCCGATAGGGGACGACTTCCTCCCCTTCTGTCTGACCCTATCCCCTATCAGATTTCATCAGGACTTCCTCTGTGGCCTGGCAAGGCTGTACACCCCCGACCCCCACCTCCAGGGGGAGGTGATCAAAGAGCTGGCCACTGAGCCCTTGTCAGAGACAGCCCCTGTACCCCTTACTAGGGAACCCACTTGGAAATTGAGCACCCAATGGGCTTCCTTTGAACAGGGAGGGTGTTTAAGTCCTCTACAGGCATGGTCCTTGATTGGAGTATTGGTCTCTGCAGGGGCCCCTGGACCCCAGTATTTTGACTCTCTTGTTCTCCTTGTGGAGTTCCTATTCCTTCCAGGTCTTTCTATCTCCCTCTTCCTCCATAAACATTGCAGCATTCTGCCCAAAGTTTGGCTGTTCCTTGTCTTCTCCTACTTCTTTTTCTTTCTTTTTTTCCTTCCTTCCTTCCTTCCTTCCTTCCTTCCTTCCTTCCTTCCTTCCTTCCTTCCTTCCTTCCCTCCCTTCCTCCTTCCCTCCCTCCTTCCTTCCTTCCTTCTATTTTCCAAATATGAATGTATTCTCAGAGAATTCAATGAATTCTTTTCTTAATATAATTCTTATTGATTACAATTTATTCACTTAGTATCTCAGCTGTAGGTCTACGCTCGTCCCCTCCCAATCCTGTCCTTCTTCCCTTCCTCCCTCCCTCTTCTCCCATGCCTCTTCCCTAATCCACTGATAGTGGAGGACCTTCTCTCCTTCCATCTGACCCTAGCCTATCAGGTCTCATTAGGACTGTCTTTCATAGTCTTCCTCTGTGGCCTGGTAAAGCTGCTCTCCCCTCAGGGGGATGTGATGAAAGAGCTAGCCACTGAGTTATGTCAGAGATAGCCCCTGTTCCCCTTACTAGGAAGCCCATTTGGAGACTGAGCTGCCATGGGCTGCCTCTGTGCAGGGGGTCTAGGTTATTTCCATGAATGGTCCTTGGATGGAGTATCTGTCTCAGAAAAGACCCCTAGGCCCAGATTTTTTGGTTCTGTAGCTCTTCTTATGGAGCTCCAAACCCTTCCAGTTCTTTTTCTCTCCCCCTTCTTTCATAAGATTCCCTGCACTCTGCCCAAAGTTTGGCTATGAGTCTCAGCATCTGCTTTGATACCCTGCTGGGTAGAGTCTTTCAGAGGCCCTCTGTGATAGGCGCCTGTCCCTGTTCCCTGTTCCCTGTTCCCTGTTTTCTCCCTTTTCTGATGTCTGTCCCATTTGCCTTTCTGAGTAAGGATTGATCATCTTACCCAGGGTCCTCCTCCTTGCTTAGCTTCTTTATGTGTACAGATTTTAGTATATGATTATCCTATATTATATGTCTAATATCCACTTATAAGTGAATATATAGCATGTCTGCTTCTGGGATATCTCACTGAGGATGATTTTTTCTACTTCCCACCATTTGTCTGCAAATTTAATGATTTCCTTGTTTTTAATTGCTGGGTAGTATTCCATTGTGTAAATGTACCACAATTTCTGTATCCATTCCTCAGTTGCGGGACATCGGGGTTATTACCAGATTCTGGCTATTACGAATAAAGCTGCTACAAACATGGTTGAGCAAATGTCCTTGTTGTATACTTGAACATCTTTTGGATATATGTCTAGGAGTGGTATAGCTAGATCTTGAGGTAGAACTATTCTTAATTGTCCGAGAAAACACCAAATTGATTTGGTTGTACAAGTTTACATTCCCAACAGCAATGGAAGAGGATTCTCCTTCTCCACATCCTCCTCAGCATGTGTTGTCACTTGAGTTCTTGATCTTAGCCATTCTGAAATCTCAAGGTTGTTTTGATTTGCATTTCCTTGATGAGTAAGGATGTTTAAATGTTTCTCTGCCATTTGATATTCCTCTGTTAAGAATTCTGTTTAGCTCTGTATCCCATTTTTTTTTAATTGGATTACTTGAATTGTTGCTGTTTAACTTTTTAAGTTCTTTGTATAGTCTGAATATTAACCCTTTGTCATAGATAGGGTTTGTGAAGATCCTTTCCTAAACCATAGGCTGTCATTTTGTTCCTCCCACAGTGTCTTTTGCTTTATAGAACCTTTTCAGTTTCATGAGGTCCCATTTGTTGACCTTAAGAGCCTGTGCTGTTGGTGTTCTGTTCAGGAAGTTGTCTCCTGTGTCAATGAGATCAAGGCTCTTCTCTACTTTTTCTCCTAACAGGTTGAGTGTGTGGTTTTATGTTGAGGTCTTTGATCCACTTGGACTTTAGCTTTGTGCAGGGTGATAAGTATGGGTCTATTCACATTTTTCTATAAGTAGATATCCAGTTAGACCAGCACCATTTGTTCAAGATGTTATCTTTTTTCCCTTGTATGGTTTTGGCATCTTTGTCAAAAATCAGGTGTCAATAAGTGTGTGGGTTTATTTCTGGGTCTTATATTCAATTCAATTGATTCACCAGCATGTTTCTATGTCAGTACTATGCAGTTTATATTGCTGTTGTTCTATATAGTACAGCTTGACATCAGGGATGGAGATACCTCCAGAGGATTTTTTTTTATTGTAGAGAATCTTCTCCTATTTCTGATGTCCATTCTGTTTGCCCTTCTGAATGAGGATTGAGCATCTTCCCTAGGGTTCTCCTTGTTGTTTAGCTTCTTTAGATTTTAGTATTTATATTATATGGCTAACATCCACTTATTTTTTCTCTTCTTTCTTTATTATTATTATCATTTATTACAATTTATTTAATTTGCATCCTTTCTGTGACTCCCTCCCTTGTCTCTTCCCAATCCACCCTCCCTCCCTTTTCTTTCCCTATACCCCTTCCCTAGTCCACTGATAGGGGAGGTACTCCTCCCCTTCTATTTGGTCCTAGCCTATCAGGTCTCTTCAGGACTGGTTGCATTGTGTTCTTTTGTGGCCTGGCAAGACTTCACCGACCCCCCCGCCCCCAGGTAGAGGTGATCAGAGAGCTTGCCACTGAGTTCATGCCAGAGAAAGCCCCTGCTCCCCTTACTAAGGATCTCACTTGGTACTATCCACTTATAAGTGAGTATATATCATATGTGTCTTTCTGCTTCTGGGTTACCTCACTTATGAAGCAGCCTCTTCTTTATAATCTTTGTTCACATTAATTTTAGTACACAAATTTTCTTTTAAGTTAAACTAGAGTATAAAATAAAGACCAAATAGCATGCAAACTACTTTTGACTGAGTTACAAAAAGGTGTCATGGCACCAACCTCAGTGAGCCTGATCAAATAAGTATGTTTTCAATAGTTATAGGTCTCATTCCCCACATAGTTCCTAGTCAATTTGAAATGTGTCATACAGTTTAAGTTGTTTCAACAATTTAACTTGTGACATTTTATCCTAGGGTGAACTTAACTAACTGTACATTTAATCTTACTCTTAACAGTTAAGAAAGGTCACAGAGTGACAGAGTTTGAATAAATTTAGTACAGACATGTGTTTGATCCATAGTTCCTAAAGTGTCCTGAATTCACTGCTGTAATAAATAATAAAACTACCCAAACCCTATCAGATTCCACACAAAGTCTAGCTTTCTGCCTTCTTTTGAAGCCGAAGAGCCCAGGTAGGCAGAGGCTTTTGTGAGATGGGCTGTTGTTTGGGCAGCCAGAGACCCAACCTTGACAAACCAATCAGCTCTTCTGCTTCCTTCTGATTCCCTCTTGATGTCTACTTGTGAAACTTCTAAAAAAGTACCCATCTTGATTCCTTTAATATTCCAAATCAACAATCAGTTTCTTTGTGGTGCTTTACAGCTTCTACCCGACTATGCCCTGCTGTCTTTACCCTGGCATCACTTAAGTAGCTAACCCTTAGGGTTTAATTAACAGGCAATGTTCACCTACTACTGTGTCAGCTGATGAAGGGAGGAGACATGGATGAGCTGCTGTGCATTTTAGGATGGTTCAATCATAATTAAATTTACATAAAGTCTACAGTGACAATAAAATTTATTTCTCATCTTAGAAATTGTTCTATTGCACATCACACATTTCAGAAATGAGCAGCAGGCAGCATATTTTGCAGGCAAGTCAACAGATAAACTGAAATCTCATGTAAGTGTTCAGCTGCTCTTGAAGGTTAGTGTCACACATTGCTGATTGAAACGAAAGGGTAGAGATGAAAATAAAATGCATAGTTCCAAGCAGATATTAAGTTTGCTCACTACCACTTCTTGACCTTTGTAGATTTCAATTAACTTCTCCCACAGAAAACATAATGATGTCAAAGTGTTCTAATTTGTGGGCATCCTCACCTTTTATCACAAAGAATAGCATTTATCAAAGGATGAATTTACATGTAATTAATGCCATGACAGCTTTTGGTTTCCTATGGTAACAGCTATCTGAAATGACTTCCAATCTACCCACTTATCAATGTTCACTTCATCATGAATGCTAACTATTTAAGAAATTCAGGTCAAAGCAGATAGTAGGAGATAGGGTTTGGCATAAAAAAGAATATCCAGAAAGCTTCAGATATTTCCTTTAATACAATGTAATAATTCATTTAACAAGTATAATAAAAGACATAGTGGTTCTTCAGTGAATGTACATGCCCCAAGGCCCAGACTCATGCTTTCAGAGTATAATAATTAAATAATATAAAAATCAGAAATAACAGCATTTTCTCTTATTTCCTTAAACAAAACTTACTGTGAGTTAAAGAAAAGGAATAAGAAAACTGTAAAATGTTTAAAAATTGAAAAAGTTAATTTATGATATTTACAACAACTCTTTTCAGCTTTGTCAGTGCTTCATCTTTAGGGTAGGTACATCATAACGAGTTTCCAGCCGGCCTAGGCTAAAGTGAGACTGTCTCAGAATATCAGTAGGAACCTGTTACACAGGTAAGAGCACTCGCTACTAACTGTGAAAAATGAACATTGCTGCGCATGGTGGCTCACACCTGTAACCCAGTACTCTGATGCACAGCAAGAAGATCACTTTAGGTCAGTGTGGTCTACAGAGTAAATCAGTGTCTCAGAAAAAAAAAAAAAAAAGGAAGGGAAACTTATTAAATATGAAGGAAAGATATAAAGTGGGTTTGAAAGTAAAAAGGAGAGTTCTGATCACTTCTTTGCCTTTGTCATCATTCTTTGGGATGAAAAGCCCATAATGAAAAATTAAACAAATCTTGAACAATTATTGGAAAACAGTTTTGAGAAGTGATAAATGAAACAAATGATAACTATTTGAGGCTGGACAAGATCGTTTAACAACTAAAGCTGCTTGACAATAAGCCTGAGGACTCGAGTTTGATTCTTGGGAGCCAAAAAAAATGAAAGGAAAGAGCAGATTCCTGCCAGGTGTCCTTCTGACCTCTACATGCACATTACAGCATGTGTAAACACATATATGTTAACACACACACACATACACACACCAATGAATAAATAAAATGTAATAAATTAAAAAAATATTTTCCACCAGGATGCCTCAGACTCACAGGCCCCGCCCACAACACATCCAACCTCTATGCCAAGCCAGAGCCTGCACAACCTTCTCCAGGAACTAACCCATCGAAGTAGCCTGACCCTCCTCAACCACCATACCTAGCCACAGTCCCACATGCAGTGCTGTATCCTATCCTGGCAACCTGTTCCTGCTCCGCAACCAACCGCTCAGATTCTTCCAGGATCAATCCTCACAAGCACCTCCCATATTATATCCAACCTCTCTATGCAGCCAGATCCTTATAACTTTCCCCAGAGTATAGCAAAGCAAGACAGCCTGAGCCTGTATAGACCCCAAGATCTACACCAGGTTCTATATGCAGCAGCCCAGCCTCGTCTGGCACCCATGCCTGCGGAGAAGCTAATCTCTAGGATTCTGCCCCAACATTTCTGCCAGGCCTGACCGGCCCATTGACACCACATCCACCCTCTCCATGCAGGCAGTCCCTGGACATTCTTTTCCATGTATAGTCCAGTGACTCTGCCTGACACTTTGCTACATGTGTCTATCCTAGATATACTCACTGCCTCAGACCCACTGGACTTCCCATACTACATATAACCACTACAGTCAGGCAAACGTGGCCCAGTACTGTAGGCTTGGACCAGGATTAACATCCTGCATATCCATCCCAGTCCTCTCTGTCCACCTGACCTCATTCTACCTAAGCCATACCAAAAATTTTGGCACAACACATATGGACATTCTCTCTTCTGCCCAGCCTGCTCTGTCCATATCAGAAACAGAACTAACAAAAGAAGTTTATGTGCTTAGATTTCATAACAAAAACAAATAAAACATAACAAACAAAACCAAAATCATGAAAGATAAAGCCAGTATTACCAGTCCTGTAGACATGCCTGCCAACAAGAATCGCCTAGATGAACTTTAGGACACAGAATTTATATGAATAATTGTAAACGTCACCAAAAAATTCAAAGAAAAAAGAAGACAGAAAGAGAATTGAAATAAAAAAGAAAGAACCTAAGGAGATAAAATATCCAAGTGATGTTCAAGAAAACTCAAACATAGGCCGATGGCAATGATGAAAACAATATACGATTGAAAATGGAATTTAACAGACAGAGGATTCAAGTTGAAATAAAGATGGGATTGAAAATCCCGTTAACTTAACTAGAAACTCAAACAAGAGCCTTACAAGTATAATGAAACAAGGCCAAGACAGAATATTAGGATTTGAAGATAAAGGATTATAGACAAAATAAGTAGGAAATATGAATTTTTTAAACAGGAAATGAACATACAGGAAATGTGGCACACCATGAAAAGATCAAACCTTTGAATTACAGGCACAGATGAGGGAGAAAAATCCCAAGTCAAAGGCATGTAGATCAGATGTTCCACAAAGACATAATAATAAAAACAATAAAAAAACATAATAATAAAAACAAATAAAAACAAAACTGCCACACACACATACACACACACACACACACACACACACACACACACACACACACACACAAGACACGTGGACCAATAGAACAAAATTAAAGACTCAAATGCAAGTGCAAAATTTAACATTGAACAAAGAAGCCAAAAACATAAGCTAAAAGGGAAAGATGCATCTTTATTAAATGGTGCTGGGAAAACTGGATGTTCTTATGCAGAAAACTGAAATTAGACCTTTATCCATGACTTCTCAAAAACTAACTCCAAAAGGATGAAAGACTTAACAGTGAAACCTGAAACACTAAAACTCCTAGAAAAAAAAAAAAAAAACATACACAGTACTCTACATGATATAAGTGTAGAAAAGGGCTTTCTTAATAGGACTTCATTTACTCAAGAATTAAGGCTAACTGACATGTGGTATCTTATAAAACTAAAAGATGCCTGTACAGCTAAAGGAATAATCAACCAAATGAAGAAGCCCACAGAATGGGAGATAATCTTTGTCAGCTATATGTAATATCTGATAGCTAATACCCAGCATATATAAAGAAAACACACACACACATACAACGAAGAATCAAAAAACTAAATGACCAATTTTAAAAAATGGCCTAGAATCGAAAGGGTTTTCAAAAGTATATACCCACATATCCATGCACATCCACACACACAAACACCCCTAAGAAATATCTCAAAAATGTTCATTGTCCCTAGTAATTAGAGAAGTGCAAATCAAAACAACTTTAAGATTTCATCTTACCCTAGTCAGAAAGGCAAAGACCAACAACAATAAAAAAGCCGGAGGAGATCTGGCAAAAAGGAAACACAACCAGAAACAGCACAGGACAACAACCCTAAGAATGTAGTAGTGGCACACATAGATTGGTGGTGAACAACAGCTCTTTAATTGAGCCTAAGACCTTCTCAACAATGGGGAAATTATACCTGGTACTGAAAACCTAGCCAACTACTCAGGGTTGTGAACTGTTTTCTCAATATTTGTTCTTATGCCCACAGATAAACATAGTTCTCACCCCTCATCAAGGAAACATCTCTTTGCAATAGATGCAGACCATTACAGAGAATCAAAATGTAAAGTTGTGGAATCCAGTCCCAAAAGATACATCTACAACAAAACTCCTGAACCTAAGACTCAGGGATCATTGCAGAAGAGGAGACAGAAAGATTGAGAAAGCCAGAGGAACAGGCTCTCACTGTTTGCTGTAATTGTGTTTTTTTAAAAAATGTCATAGACCTATAAAGCCTCATCAACATGACTGCCTAAACATGAGCTGAACAAGGACAACAATAATAGACATGCTAAACTGGATGAGGGAAAGCCCGGAAGACCTCAACTCTACACAAAGAACTATAGGTAACTAAGGAAGACTGAGTGGGAGAAATAGTCTCCTCCAGGGAAGAGTACACCAATTCTTTATCCAGTATCAAATGGTTGAAAACAAACACATACAAGTAACAATAGACTGAACTGATATTTTGCGTTCAGGCATAGCCACGTCTATGTATGCATGTAACCATAATTAACAAATACAAAAAAGCAATCAGCCCTTTTCGCCCTTTACCACCTTCCTGCTCTTTCTGCAACCCCCAGTGTGTGCTCTTCTTCTCCCTCCCCCTCCCTTGCTGCTCCCAATAAACCTGCATTCATATAATACAGCTTCATCTCACAATTAGCTCATTCTGTTTTATTTAATCAACCATCTGGTGCCCTGACTCTTTACTCGGGGGAAATTGAGCCCCACAAGCTGAACTTTGTGGGGCCACTCCCTTCACCTCATAGCTTTCTGCCTGCTCTGATCTGATCATCTTCAAATCCAAAAGAAGTTGAGCAACCAGCCTGGCAACTTGGCAACCAACCTCTTCTCTCCTCCCACTTCCTCTCTGCCTGAGGTAACTTTGAATTTAATAAGTGCCCTGTCTTCCAGCTTCTGCCAAGAGGGAACAGGTGCCTCTTCCGATTCATCCACAGATTCACAAAGCCAGGCCTTTGTTATGAGGTAATTTCATGGTTCAGAGACATCTGTTGGTCGATTAGCCTCACCAAAGCTGCTGATTCCACACTGATTTGGAATGCTACTTCAATAATCTTGGGATTCTGGTAAAGGCTGGGAAAATGGGTGCTTCTGGGTCTAAAATTGATCCCCAGACACCTCTTGGGTGTCTGCAGAAAATTTCCAAACTATCTGTCCAGGGTTTTTGGAAAGCGTGCTTTCACTCCTACCCCTCTTCCACTTCCTGAGGCTGTGTCTACACATTCCCTCCCATCCAGGTTCCTTCTACCCCATCCTGACTCTACCCCACACCCATGCAAGATCTTGGTGGATGGTGACAGCAGCAGGCAGGTGGGGTCAAGTGCACTGGGTGATTCAGTTTTAAATTTACCAATGCGGGCTGCTTAAAACAAGTGGCTGATAGCAATGTTGGTTTTGGGATAAAGAAGGTGGCTTTGTCGCCACCTTTTAAACTTTAGCTGTTCAGTCTGTAATGATGCAGTGTGATAGAATCAGCAGGGTTACCAGTCTATGAACTGTATCAAAGATTGAAAGTTTGATGACTAGTTCAATAATATATTTAAAGTCATGCTCTTGTTTTATGTTTTCAAGGTTAATTAAGCCTAGGATGGGTAACTATACAATCAATGTTTGTTTGGCTCAGCTCTACTTAATAGATCATAGTCCTCCAACATGTCAGAACATCTGCAGAATAGTACATTTAAATGCTTAATGACAGAAACCCCAGCTTCTAGCAGTGACCCTGAGGCCTTCAGGAAGATTTGGGCACAAAGACAGATGACTCCACTTGGATATTGTGATACTGGGCGGGACTGTCCCAACTGGTCTGCTGCTAAGGCCCTAACTAAAGTGTGGACAAACAAGACACCTGAAGAACTGACTGCCCCATTTTGGCTAGATAAAATAAGGTCAGTCATTCTCCCAAATTCCTCCTCCACAAGAAAATCCTCTCAGATTTGCTGGGCCCAGCACCCAAAGACTTATGTTGAGATGCTGCCCTAGGACTTGTGCCCACAAAAGCCACTGATACCACAGGAGCCTAAGGGGAAGGCCGTCTGGATAACAGGTAATCCTCTGTCATTATTAATCAATACATAGGGTGCGTGCATTATGCTTCCTGCGTTAATTTATCCTTCTCAGGTCTCTGATGGGTTTGAAGATCAGTTTAACAGCAGAAACCAGGGCCTTACCTGCCCTCTCAAAATCTACAGTTTATGTAAAGTCTGAGCTTCTGATAAAGTGTTTGAGGGTCTGAGAAGGTGTTTAAGATTGGTGATAAGAAAGTAATTTCAGGTGTATAAAAACTCTTCCCCCACTATGCTACTGTTTTTGTATTAAGAGCTTTAACATTAATCAGATTTTAAATTGTCTCCCAAGTCAATCTGTCCCTTTTTGTAAACTTGAAAAGTATCAGGAGATCCACTGGAATCCACAGGTCACCTTCAAGAAAAGAAATGCCAAACAACAGCCTGTTTCTCAGCCTGGCTATTCCTGAGGCTGAAATTCCTCCCCTGGTTTTGGGACTCCACTCCTCTAATTACCTAGACCACCGGGTCTGAAAGTCCATGGGCCTAAAAGTTAAACTCCTTAACTTTATCTTCTGTTCCTAACATATGTATGTTCCAGCATCCTGCTTCCTCAAGAGCTACATCCAGAACTCAGGTGCTCTGGCTTAAACCTTACAGCTGAATCTGCAGTTTCCTAGCTGCAGATGGTCTCACAGATCTTGGACAGCAAATAGAACTTGGAACTTGGCCAACATTCCAGCTTTTTGCCCCACTTCCCAAAATCAACTCCCCCAATGTCATCAGGAAGCAGCCAGAAAAGATTCTCTGTCCATCATCCATTTATCATCAACAGAAGGCTAGGATGGTAAAGTCACTACCTGCTGCAGGGCATGGCTGTCATACCCTGCCCTCACCTAGGGGTGGGGCTTCTCTCCCAGAGGCCCTTCAATATATAATCCAAAAAGGAACCCTTTTCACCCTTTCCTCCCTCCCTGCTCTCTCTCTTTTGTCCCTTACTCCCAACCCCAGTGTGAATTCCCCTTCCCCAACCTCGCTACTCTCAATAAACCTGAATTTATGTAATAGTAATAGTAATAATAATAGTAATAGTAATAATAATAATAATAATAATAATAATAATAATAATAATAAGCAACCAAAGAGATATATATGGGAGGGTTGGGTGGGTAAAGGGGAAGGGGAAAATGATATAATTATAATCTTAAAAAATAAATAATTAAAAACTTTTAAATGTTTGAATAATAGATATAACATTCTCATGTAGTCATTGCATATTATATAAAAGAACTGAAATACATTCCCATCATTAATATGTACAATCATTATGCATTAATTAAAAATTTTACATAAGTCTTAAAAGTGTTATACACATATGGCTACTGTTCATGCCTGTAATACTATACTGTGAAGTAAACAGAACATGGTAAGTATGTATTTATCATGTAGCTACTATCATGAAGCATAAAATTTGGGTTTGTCTCAAAAACATGTCTGAACCCAGTGACCCAGAGAAATCCTGAATATAAAACTTTTATTTGTACCCTTGATTAACATTACAGACACAATGTTTTTATCAGTACTAAAGTTATTCTGAAAGCTTATGCAACATCAGTTTAAAATATCCTTTTATAAAAAATGTCTATTAATGATAAGCTCATATAATTGTAGAAGACAGTCTAACACCTCATAACTAGGTGTTATTACTAAGTAATGTGATACATTATTACGTGGTTTCAGGCAAGTACAAAGTGAATTTGAGGCACAAAATGAAGCTTCCCATTTGACCACTTGACATAATATAATTACCTCTTCCATTTTACCATCACACTGTCACATAGCCCCCACCAGATTCAACACATGGTTGATCCACGTGCTTAAACTGACCACATTCACTTGTAACTACAGCCAAAGTGATTCTGTTACTCTTACTGTGGGCAGTCTCCCATGTCCAAGAAAGTGCTAGTCCAGATTATAGCCCTAGAGTCCCAACACACTTTAATGAAAGCATTTGGCACTCTATGTAGAAGGCATTGCAAGTTTTCTAAAAATCTTATTTGGCATTCAATGAAAAGGCATTGCAAGTTTTCTAAAAAAACTATTTTGCTAGCCAAATTTAAGTAAAATAAACCCAAGAGGTGTCATATCCATAATGCATAACAGTTAATTTGCAAAAGTTAGTTTGATTCCTGATGAATAAAACTGGGCTGCTAATCTAAGTCTAAATAATGCAGACATTCTTTTGCTGGTGGTTTTTTTCACTTGTAGACTTATGCATACACGGTTGTTTGAATAAGAAATGTCTTCTATAGGTTCGATATTTCATCCCCCATTTGTGGCAGTGTTTGGGAGGATATGGAACCTCTGGGATGTGGACCCTTGCTGGAGAAAATCCTATACAACATTAGTAACATATGAATGTTTGCTGTCACAGGGATATGCTCAGCTTTTTTACAGTTATCCCACAATGGTACTGACAAAATGTGTGTGTACATGTGTGGACACATTGTATCCCTGTGCAGGCGAGGATTGACCCAGGGTTTTCTGCATACTAACCATACATCTTAGAAATAAATAATCCTTCCAATCACAAGAGAGATTTGTATGTGTGTGTGAGCAAATATTGCTCTTACAGAAGACCCAAGTTTGATTTTCAGCATCCATGTCAAGCAGTTCACAATTGCCTGTAACTACAAGTCTAGGGAATCAAACAACATTGGGTGTCATGGGTATCTGATACACTCTCTCTCACACACACACACACATATACACATACATTAAAAAGAAAAAAAAATCTTTTTTTTAAAATAAGTCTTTAAAAAAATTCATTAAGCTTGCCTCAGGATAAATCACTTAAGAGAAAAAGTCGGCTACTACTTTTTAATATGTCACTGACATTTGAATGAGAAATATAATGTAATAACAGACTATTAGTCTGGTCTAAGACTGTAAGAATATAGTATATAAGAAACACAAATGAACACGTTTTTAGGCAGAATAACTTTTAAAACCATCAGAGAAAACCTGACATAGAAATCAAAATAAATAAATCATGACAATTTTGTGTGATATTCTCAAGCGTTTTTCTGATTGATTTAAATCAAAGTCCATAAAAATATTGGAATTTTACTTTTTACAAACTACTATTTTAGCTGTGCTATAGATTTTAACTTTTAATGTCCAATAAAATGAGATAACTGTTTCAATGGAGACAGACCGAGTGGCCTGCAGAAACAAGGTTACAGGATGGGTACTACTGAGTGTGGTAGTGCTGGCTCTTGCACAAGTGTAGTGTGCAAACCTAATGCTGGGGCTCTACACAAGTAACCTGTAATGACTAGTCTGAAGAATAGAGGGAAGGCAGTACCCACTACTGCCTAAGCATGCAATAGCATGAGAACATGAAAAGCATGGGGAATCAGAAAGTCTCCCCAGTGGGTACAAGTATTTTCAGACACAAACTGTGGGTAGGAGCTGGGCAGGCAGAACACATCCAGTGGCAAAGGTGAAATCGTGCATGGGCTTGCAACCCAGAGCCTGGTTCCATGAAAGCCCACAAGATGAGTGTGATTCGCAGCACCCCAGAAAAGAGTGAAAAAACAACTCTAGAAAGAAAGTCAGAATGGCTGATACAGAAACTCCTTTCAGCATTGAAACACAGATCTAATTTGACTGAGTCATGCAGATTGGTATTCCTAATCTACAGAGCCCGCTACAAAAAAAGAGCCAAGTTGGTGGGGGAAAACTACCCTAAATAGGAAGAAATATTGACCGGTAATTTAATAGTTCCTATTTCATTTTTTATCTTTACATTTATTTTTAAAATTTATACCTGAATTTCATTTTGTTTTAGCTTTTATCTTATCTGAATAGATTTTTAAAAAAATAATTGTTCTCTTTTAATTTGTCACATATATTTACTTATTTTGGGAGCGTGCCCACGCCACAGCTTGTAGAGGTCGGAGGACAGCCTGGGGGAGTTGCCTCTCTTACTCTACCACATGAGTCCTGGAGGCCAGCACCCTATCTTCCGTCTCAGGACCACTGTTATCTGCTGGGCCGCTTCACTGGCCCTCCTTTCTCCTCATGCATCTTCTCTATAACATTTTCTCTACTCTTTCTCATAGTTCAAATCGTATATTTTCCCTCCCACTCACACATTTCTCCTTTCCTCCTCCTCTGCCCTTCACCTGTTACTATTAGCCTCCTTAGCTCTAAAAACGCATAGACTGCATTGGACAATAGTACTAGTGCTTCCGCCTCTGCCCGAATGGACACCTAAAAGAAGTAAACAGTATTTTTACTGCATGTTTACACTTGGACTGCTGTCAAATCATTGTTTCCATTCCTGCAGCTGGCTTTCCCTCTAACTTAGCAGCCAGGAACAAAGCCCCAAAGACACCTCACCAGGAAAATATATGAATAAACAAGTGGGAAAATAACAATTAGTCTTCAATGTCTAACAAAAACATCTCAATAAATGTATGGAACATAATAACAAAAATATGAAAGATATACAAGCTAATATGATACTATATCAATCGTCTAACACCTCAGTTTTGGAAACCAAAGAAAAGGAAATAGCTGAAAGATTTTAGAGCCCTACTTTCCAAAAGAAGCAGTGATCACAGAGGACTCAATAATAGGAGATAAATGAAGAAAATCAATTCAGGACTGGATAAGAAAGTAACAGTATATGAAGATGTGAATAATGTACTAAACAGTTTCAAAAGCATAGTGGAAAAGTTTGGCATGAAGACTGAGAATTCATAAAAGGATCAAACAGAGATGTTGCAAATAAAAGCACCTGTCAAATAAAAAACAGAGTGATGCTGTTCCAGTGGTGCATGCCAAGATGGAGATGTCATGAAACAACCAGCCAGGGTCACAAGCACACTGTCAATCACAAGCTTGACCTTGGGCTTTTTCCTGGGAGTCACAACCTGCTGTGGCAGGGGCAGTGACCACATAATATTCTTGGCCCTCATACTGTTCTTTTTAGAAATAGCCCTAAACCAAAGGACATGCTTCTAAGTTACTTCGAGAGTATGACCAGTTTCAGATATTTTGTAAAATTTGGAAGAAGGAAAAACAGGTTTCTCAGTCAATATTCACAAGTCTTTAAAAGTTCATTATCATAAATACCCAAACATTTGTATTCTTTATGAAAAACCTTTATAAAAGGAGATACGGAAGCTGAGCATTTCTCCACAAGACACCTTAAATACGATTTACTCTCGTTTAACTGAAAACATAACCATAAAAACATACTATATTTCGAAAACAGAGAAATTTGTTGGAACTCCAAATAACTATTGGAAGACATGCTGATAGGGCAATTCTCTTTCTCTGAAATCTCTCAAAGGCCGAGCAAGCAAGCAAGCAAGCAAACAAATGATCAAAACAAAACAAATACAGACTCTATAAGAACAAAAATTTACCTTGGCAGATGCAGAAGGAAAAAAACCCCAAAACCTCAGATAACAGATTGAAGGTCCCTCTTGAAAGGTGCCATGCCCTCACTAGTTAGGAGGAAGGTTGTATTGAAATGTAGAGGAACTGAGGTAAACACCTTTGAACTGTTTGCTTAAACAATATGAAAAACTCAGTATACATAAACTGACCAATGACAGTGTTCGCATTGAAGTCTCCAGAACTAAAAAGGGTGCTTAAATTTTTTGGCAATTATTCATTTGCTTTTTAATTTTACAAATGAAATAAATAATGAGCTAAAGTATAGTCACTAACAAGATGATGACCCCGGTAGAATATACTATTCATCTTATTTAAATTCCAGCAACACCTAATGCACTGCTATTTTCATAGAGATCTGCAAAGCCTGTAGATCTAATTCCAGAATGGACTAAGGTCGCTGTATATACAAAACGGTTACAGATCAAATCCAAACTGAGAAATCTTCCATGTTCACCAAATGTTCTCAAAATTAAAACAAAACAAAACAAAAAAACCAAGCATTTTCAGTAAGTTTGCTTTTCTTCAAGACTAAAGCAAATGTCACACACAGCCCTGGGAGCAGCAAGGATACATGACTAATTACACAGCTATATGCTTATTTACTCACCCTCCTAATAGTATCTGTGGCTGGCTGGACTCATTTGTGATACCAAACACATCAGGAATTAGATCGCCATTGAAGCTGAAAAGAAAATATTTAAAAAATTAGGCAGCTGTTTTTATTAAAATGCCAGCTTTAACTTAGCTTCCAGGAGTGTGAAGCATTACCATTACTCAACAGTGTCTATTTGTGGCCAATGAAGCAGAAGCGACAGTAGCCTTTCCAGAGCAAAATCTTTGAGTTTTGCTAATGATGCACCAGCTGCAACAAGCCTGCTGCAGCAATGCTAAGAACTAGATTTGCATTATGAGGCATCATACCATTAGCTATATAGCTAAAAGTACATATTAAGTCAATGAATAAAATATATATATTTTATACGTAAGCTTTCTTTTGCGTTGTTGGTCAGAGCTGTCCAAGAGATGCCCCAAACATTACATGCTATTGCTGTTTACCACCATGTGCTTCAGACACAGAGCCCAGAGGTAACTGAGCTAGAACTGACCTGAACATCTTCTGAGGACCAGCTTTCATGACAACAGAGGTTACAAGCAAACTTCCAAAGAAAAAAGCAATCAACAGTCCTACCCAGCTATGACACCAAAGAACCTTAACAACAAACACCCTAAGGGTGTAGTAGTGATACACACAGGCTGGTGGTAAACAATAGCTCTTTAAATTGGAACTAAGACCCTCTTAACAACAGGAAAATCATATCGGGTACTGAAAACCTAGTCAACTACCCAAGGTAGTGAAGGCATAGATCTTGGAGAAGCTAACAACTTCCACGCTATTAAACCCGAACAATTCCTATTGCATTCTAAATATTTGTCTTCCCACTCATAGATAAGTATAGTCCTCACCTCTCATCAAGAAAACTTCTCTTTGCATTCTCTGTGCAACAGATGGAGAGCATTCATTCCCAACTAATGTACAACACAACTCTTGAACCTAAGGCTCAGGAATCATTGCAGAAGAGGGGACAGAAAGATTGGGAAAGCCAAAGGAACAGGCTCTTACAGTCTGCTATGAGATTGTGCCTCCTAAAAAATGTCATATACCTGTAAAGCCTCATCAATGTGACTGCCTAAATATGAGCTGAACAAGGACACTTTAGTCATGCTAAAGTGGATGAAGGAAAGCCCAGGAGATCTCAACCCTGCACAAAGAGCTATAGGCAACTAAGGAAGGCCGAGAGTGGGAGAAATAAGTCTCCTCCAAGGAAAAGTATGTCAATTGTTTATCCAATAGCAAATGGTCAACCCTGAAAACATATATACAAGCAGGTTATACTTAATATATATGCATATACGTATACATATTTGCATGTAATAACAATTAAGAAAAAAGAAACTGTGAATTTGAAAGCGAGCAAGGAAGGGATATGTGGGAGACTTTGAATAGAGGAAAAGGGGAAATTATATAATTATAATAAAATCTCAAAAAAAAAAAAGAAAAGACAAATAATCCTTTTATTTGCATGTGCCACCTTCAGAGACAGGGATTCTGACAGCTGACTTTTTAAGCAATAGCATAAAGGAAAGCCTTTTGCTAACATACACTGGACACATCTTAGAGCAGGAATCAGTGTTGTTTTGTCACCTTTTTGGGTTTATCTGTGAGCTCTCCATAACATAGGGCTTGGCTTCTTAAAAGACGGGATGTGACCTCAAACAGGATTCAATAATTGATGTATCAGTTGCAAGGTATTGAGCAACAGCTGCAATGTTTTTGCATTTGTAACAACCAAAAATTAATTTAAAACCAAATATATGACGAATCTGAGGTACTTGTGGTAATTCTCACCTGTGTTGCATTATATAACCACACTGTGACCATGGTTATAAACACAGAACAAGCACTGTGCCCACCCAACGGCAACCAATGCACTGTGGCCTGGAACTCCTCGCTCCCATTGTACTACTGCATGGTATGAGTATTCAGAAGGTTTGTTGTTGTAGAAATAAAAGTTTAATTTTGCAGAGAAAAAAAGGTATTTTCCTACTGTCATTTCTCAGCATTTCAGTAACAAATCAACAAATAACTGAATTATATTGTGTTAGCATGATCTTTAAAATTAATTTTTAAGTTTTTCACTTAAATTTCAGGAAAAAAAAATCAATCAATAATGGCTTACGGTTAGGCAGACTTTACAACAATTTCCAAAATGACTATAAACAAACATGTACCATTTACAAATTATGTATTTATATGAAGTGGCATCGTCAGCACTGATGCTCAGAAAATGAAAATAGATCATCTTTAGAAAAGAATGAAGATGCTCCACATCCCACACTATGAAATGTTCAACCAATATTTAGTTTCTATGTAAAGGTAAAAAGAAGCCCCCTGTTCTTTGTAGGTAAATTTGACTAATCTTAAGTCAACAGTAAAATTATATGTTAAAAAAATCTGATTATTTTCAGTAAGTTTTCGAATGATTCACGCTCAGTATCTCACTTGCATTCCTCTGTTATATGCCTATATAGCAGAGTCTGTAGAAAGGGTGGAAAGGGGCAACATGTAACTGGTGTTTGCTACATGTAACTGGTGGGTTCTTTTTTCTTCCACCCTTCTCCACTCTTCCACCCTTTCAACCCTTTAACACTAGATAGGAGAAAAAAAAAACATAGAGGAAAAAGGAAAGAGATCCCTGAATAAAACCAGGGGTCAGAAAGGGGTCTTCAAGTTCCTTGGGACAAGAATCATCTTCACCATCAAGATATATCTAATTTCTTCTTGTTTCTTCTTAGCACACAACTACTTAACAAACTGCAACCAACAGTATCCAGCCATCAATCAGCAGCCCACTCCTCAGGACTCTAGCATTTACATATCCTTTGAAAAGTCCCCAGAATTACAAACGTCATACAATTGCAGAAATTATCTGCAGCTAACAAAAGCATACCTCGGTTAGAGCATGAGGCAAATCACAGTCAGCTGCTATGAAGCAGCCCCATATCCCACATCTGGGATTAAAACAGAAACAAATTCCTATAACATTTCTATGTTTTTTAAAGAAACCAAAATTACAATATTCTTACTACATTCCCGAGAAGGAAAACATTAAGATGCCCTGCTCTTGTCTCTCCCCAACAGTGAAGAAGGAAGTATTAATTCCTGGAAAATTTAGACAGACAAACAAAACAAAACAAAACAAACCCAAAACGAAACAAAACAAAACAAAAACCCACAAAATAATCCTTAGCTTCTATTCATACTTGTGATCAACAATTACAATAGCAATGGAAAAAATACACATCCAACCATTCTTAAAAAGTTGAAAGTATGCTCCAAGCAAGTACCATGCATGGCGATAACCTAGAACCCCTGCACAGATGTAGCCCATGGCAGGTTAGTTTCCAAGTGGGTTACATAGTAATGGGAAGAGGGACTGCCTCTGACATAATCTGATTGGCCTGCTCTTTGATCACCTCCCCCTGAGGGGGGTACAGCCTTACCAGGCCACAGAAGATGACCATGCAGCCACTCCTGATGAGATCTGATAGACTAAGATCAGAAGGAAGGAGAGGAGGACCTCCCCTATCAGTGGACTTGGGGAGGGGCATGCATGAAGAAGGGAGAGGGAGGGTGGAATCGGGAGGGGCTGAGGGAAGGGCTTATTGGGGGGGGGATACAAAATGAATAAAGTGTAGTTAATAAAAGTTAAAAAAAAAGAAAAATAGGATTTTCACACAAAGGAAAATTTGGTTAGGGAGAAGTAGAGTGGTAGTTTTGTTTCTTATTCTTTTTAAAATAAAAATCAAGACATTATTCTTGGAGGATAAAATCTGACATTTGAAATGTTTTGTTCATTCTAGTGCTTCCGAATTTTATGTAATTTGTGGCTGAAAAACTACAGTGTAGATATAAATTTTGGCTTTCACACACAGATACACACATGTGCATATAAATACTCTTTTTGCTATACTGTTGAATTATAATTAGTTGAATAAATATACATGTAGAAAAAAAGTTGAAAGTATGGGTTTATAGTTTAGACTTTTGATCACTCTTGACCCATGATGTAGGAATGATTTTACTAGCTCTAAATGAGATCACTGGAAACAAAAATGTGACCATACTTTACATTCCAAGAATCATCTTTATCTCATTACCAGTATATTCTTGCTCAAAAATTAGATTTAGTCATTCTTGTTTATTGTGAGGAAATAAACCACATAAAGGAAGACTTAAAGGACCACATATTCGATAAGGGGAGGGGGCCAAGATGGCGGCACCGGGAGAACACCATGTCTGAGAAGCGGGACAACACACTCCGTGCAGCGACCAGGAGACTGAACTCTGGGCCACAAAACAACAGTGATCGATCGTGTTTCCAAGGTGAGGGGAGGCTCCCACGGCGTGGGAATCCCAGGATCTGGGATTGAGTACACTCATCCTAACTCTTTCCCGCGCCACCCAGGGACCAGCAAACATAACCCCTCCTGGCAGAGGGAAAGGACAAAGAGGCAGCACACAGGAAAGGTGGACACCGAGTCCCGTGGCCACAGTGTCACAGAGCTGACTGTTAGCCTACCCGTGCACTTCCACAGCAGGAACAAAATAGAGAGTAGTGAGCAAGGGGAACCCCTGTGCATTCCAACTGGTCCTGCAAGAGAGTGAGTGAGCCTTCTAGGGAGAGATTGCCCCAGACCCAGGGCCTCTCCACAGAAGCAACCAGACGAGATCCCTGCTACCCACACCCCTAGTGTGGGCATCATAGGGATTCTTGGGAGAGCGACCCCAACATTGAAGCCTCTGCCTTGCGGGTCCACCAGGGTAATCCAGGCAAACAATCCCTGGATCTCAGTCAGAACTGCGTAATAGTGGCTTGCAGGCCACTGCAATAATCAGAGAATCCGCACATGCACACTGTGCCCGCTAAAAGCGCACTCAAATAGCGCCAGCGTCACATTCCTTACTTAGGCAAAACTGAAAACACCAGCAACCCCGCAAAACAATGGACACTTCAATTCACTAGATATACAAGAAAACGACCTTAAAACTATGTTTCTCCAGCTATTAGAGGCCCATAGAGATGAAATGAACAAAGCCCTCAGAGAAATAACCAAAGAAATCGAGACTAACCAAGAGGAAACAAATCGTGCTCTCAGAGAAATGACCACGAAAATTGAGGCAAACAGAGAAGAAATGCACAAAGCTCTCAAAGAAATGTCCACACAAATGAAGGCAAATAAAGAAGAAATAAACAAAGCTCTCATAGAAATACAGGCAATTATACCCAAAGAAGTAGAGGCACAATTAGTGATACATAGAGAGGAAACAGACAAAAAAAAAAAAATAGAAGCTATCATTGAAAAGCAGGAGTCCACATTCAAACAGATGAAGGAAATGGTGCAAGACATGAAAACAGAATTAGAATCAATAAAGAAAACACAAATAGAGAAAAACCAGGAGCTGGAGAACATAGAGAAAAGATCAGGCACCACAAAGGTAAGCATCACCAACAGAATACAAGAGATGGAAGAAAGAATCTCAGGAGCCGAAGATACACTTGCGGAAATTGACACGTCTCTCAAAGAAAAAATAAAATCAGAAAAGTTCCAAACACAAAACATCCAAGAAATCAAGGACACCATGAAAAGACAAAACCTAAGAATAATAGGAGTAGAAGAAAAAGAAGACATCAGGCTCAAAGGTCCGGAAAATATTTTCAAGAAAATTATAGAAGAAAACTTTCCCAACTTAAAGAAGGAGATGGCCATAAACATACAAGAGGCTTACAGAACACCAAGTAGACTAGACCAGAAAATAAATTCTTCACGTCACATCATAGTCAAAACACTGAACCTACAAAACAAAGAAAAAATTCTAAAAGCAGCAAGGGAAAAAGGCCAAGTAATATATGAAGGTAGACCTATCAAAATCACACCAGATTTCTCAACAGAAACTATGAAAACCAGAAGGGCCTGGACAGAAATCATACAGTCCTTAAAGGACCACAGATTCCAACCCAGACTACTATACCCAGCAAAACTTTCAATCAACATAGATGGAGAATTCAAGATATTCCAAGACAAAACCAAATTTAAACAATATCTACATAGTAACCCAGCTCTACAGAAGTTACTAGAAGGGAAACTCCAAACCAAAGAAAACAACTACATCGAAGGAAACAGAGGAAATAGATAACTACACAACAAAAAAACCAAAAGAAGACAAGCAATGAAACTCAGTGACACCACCAACACCACATCTAAAGTAAGTAACAATTGTTGGTCACTAGTTTCTATCAATATCAACGGACTCAACTCCCCAATTAAAAGACACAGACTAACAGAATGGTTGCGGAAACAGGATCCATCATTCTGTTGCATCCAAGAAACACACCTATGCAACAAAGATAAACACTACCTCAGAGTAAAGGGCTGGAAAAATGTCTTTCAAGCAAATGGTTCCAGAAAACAAGCGGGAGTAGCCATCCTAATATCTAATAAAATAGACTTTCAACCCAAGTTAATCAAAAAAGATAAGGACAGCCACTATATTCTCCTCAAAGGAAAAATCCACCAAGAGGACATCACAATTTTGAATATCTATGCCCCAAATACAAGAGCACCTACATTCGTAAATGAAACAATATTAAAGCTTAAATCACACATTGATCCTAAAACCCTAATAGTGGGAGACTTCAACACTCCACTCTCACCAAGAGACAGATCCACTAGACAGAAAACAAATAGGGAAATAAAAACACTTACAGAGACCCTACATCAAATGGTCCTAATAGACGTCTACAGATCTTTTCATCCAAACTCAAAAGAGTATACCTTCTTTTCAGCACCGCATGGAACCTTCTCCAAAATAGACCATATAGTTGGTCATAAAGAAAGCCTCAACAGATACAAAAAGATTGAAATAATCCCTTGTATTCTATCTGACCACCATGGACTTAAGCTGGACCTCAACAACAACAGAAATAACAAACAGCCTACACGCACATGGAAACTGAACAACCTGTTACTCAACGACAGCTGGGTTAAGGAAGAAATAAAGAAAGAAATTAAAGACTTCCTAGAATTCAATGAAAATGAAGGTACAACATACCCAAATTTATGGGACACATTGAAAGCAGTGCTCAGGGGAAAATTTATAGCACTAACTGCCTGCAAGAAGAAATTCGTAACATCACACACAAACAACTTAATGGCCCAACTGAAAACCCTAGAAAAAAAAGAAGCAGATACACCCAAGAGGAGCAGAAGGCTGGAAATAATCAAACTCAGGGCTGAAATCAATCAATTAGAAACAAATAAAACTATTCAAAGAATCAATGAAACAAAAAGCTGGTTCTTTGAGAAAATCAACAAGATAGACAAACCCTTAGCCAAACTAACTAAAAAGCAGAGAGAATCTATCCAAATCAACAAAATCAGAGATGAAAAGGGTGACATAACTACAGACACAGAGGAAATTCAAACAATCATTAAGTCATACTACAAAAGCCTATATGCCACAAAATTTGAAAATCAAAATAAATGGACAATTTTCTTGATAGATTCCATCTTCCAACATTAAGTCAAGATCAGGTAGAAAGACTGAACAGCCCTATATCCCCCAAGGAAATTGAAGCAGTCATTCACAGTCTCCCCTCCAAAAAAGCCCTGGACCAGATGGTTTCAGCGTGGAATTCTACCAGACCTTCAAAGAAGTGCTCACACCAATTCTCCTCAAACTATTCCACAAAATAGAAACAGAAGGTACATTACCAAACTCATTCTATGAAGCAACAGTCACCCTGATACCTAAACCACACAAAGACCCAACAAAAAAAGAGAACTTCAGACCTATCTCTCTTATGAACATTGACGCAAAAATACTCAATAAAATACTTGCAAACTGAATCCAAGAACACATCAAAGATATCATCCACCACGACCAAGTAGGCTTCATCCCAGGCATGCAAGGGTGGTTCAACATACGGAAATCCATCAATGTAATCCACCACATAAACAAAATGAAGGAGAAAAACCACATGATCATCTCCTTAGATGCTGAAAAAGCATTTGACAAAGTCCAACACCCATTCATGTTTAAAGTCTTGGAGAGATCAGGAATACAAGGCACATATCTAAACATAGTAAAGGCGATATACAGCAAGCCTATAGCCAACATCAAACTCAATGGAGAGAAACTTAAATCAATCCCACTGAAATCAGGGACAAGACAAGGCTGCCCACTCTCTCCCTACCTCTTCAACATAGTACTTGAAATCCTAGCCAGAGCAATAAGACAACTAAAGGAGATCAAGGGGATACAAATCGGAAAGGAAGAGGTCAAAGTGTCACTATTCACAGATGATATGATAGTATATATGAGCGACCCTAAGAATTCAACCAGAGAACTCCTCCAGTTGATAAACACCTTCAGCAAAGTGGCAGGATACAAAATCAACTCAAAAAAATCAGAAGCCCTCCTGTATACCAAAGACAAAAGGGCCGAGAAAGAAATTAGGGAAACAACACCCTTCACAATAGCCACTAACCACATAAAGTACCTTGGGGTGACACTAACCAAGCAAGTGAAAGACCTGTTTGAGAAAAACTTCAAGTCTCTGAAGAAAGAAATTGAAGAAGATCTCAGAAGATGGAAAGATCTCCCGTGCTCATGGATTGGTAGGATTAACATTGTGAAAATGGCCATCCTGCCAAAAGCAATCTACAGATTCAATGCAATTCCCATCAAAATACCAACTCAATTCTTTACATACCTTGAAAAAAAGATTCTCAGCTTCATATGGAGAAACAAAAAACCCAGAATCTCCAAAACAATCCTGTACAACAACAGATCATCTGGAGGTATCTCCATCCCTGAACTCAAGTTGTACTACAGAGCAATAGTAATAAAAACTGCATGGTATTGGCATAAAAACAGAAAGGAGGATCAATGGAACTGCATAGAAGACCTAGAAATAAACCCACACACCTATGAATACTCGATTTTTGACAAAGAAGCCAAAACCATTCAATGGAAAAAAGACAGCATCTTCAACAAATGGTGCTGGTTCAACTGGATGTCCACATGCAGGAAAATGAAAATAGATCTATATTTATCAACCTGCACAAAACTAAAGTCCAAGTGGATCAAAGACCTCAACATAAAACCAGATACTCTAAATCTGTTAGAAGAAAAAGTGGGGAACAGCCTAGAACTCATTGGCACAGGAGACAACTTCCTGAACAGAACACCAACAGCACACTAAGAGCAACAATCAATAAATGGGACCTCATGAAACTGAAAAGCTTCTGTAAGGCAAAGGACACTGTCATCAAAACAAAGCGACTGCCTACAGATTGGGAAAGAATCATCACCAACCCTTTATCTGAAAGAGGACTCATATCCAGTATATATAAAGAACTAAACAAGCTGAAAAGCAGCAAACCAAGTAATCCACTTAAAAATGGGGCATGGGATTAAACTCTCTGTAGAGGATTGTAGAATGGCAGAAAAACACTTAAAGAAATGTTCAAAGTTCTTAGCCATCAGGGAGGTGCAAATCAAAACGACCCTGAGATATCACCTTACACCCATCAGAATGGCCAAGATGAAAAACTCAAGGGACAACACATGCTGGAGAGGTTGTGGGGAAAGGGGAACCCTCCTCCACTGCTGGTGGGAATGTAAACTGATACAACCACTCTGGAAATCTCTCTGGCGCTTTCTAAGACAATTAGGAATAGTGCTTCCTCAAGACCCAGCTATACCACTGCTAGGTATATACCCAAAGTCTGCTCAAGAAAGGGATATTTGCTCAACCATGTTTATAGCAGCTTTATTTGTAACAGCCAGAACCTGGAAACAACCCAGATGTCCATCAACGGAGGAATGGGTACAGAAATTGTGGTATTTTTACACAATGGAATACTACTCAGCAATCAAAAAGGAGGAAATCATGAAATTTGCAGGCTAATGGTGGGATCCAGAAAAGATCATCCTGAGTGAAATATCCCAGAAGGAAAAAGACAAACACGGTATATACTCACTTATATAGACCTATAAGATATGATAAACACAATGAAATCTATACACCTAAAAAAGATAATCAAGA
Source organism: Psammomys obesus (assembly GCF_907164565.1). Taxonomy (NCBI): domain Eukaryota; kingdom Metazoa; phylum Chordata; class Mammalia; order Rodentia; family Muridae; genus Psammomys; species Psammomys obesus. The sequence goes on from NW_026596034.1 coordinate 2,803,199, forward strand.
GAGCGGACATGGGGTAAGATTATCAATCCTCGTTTTGAAAGCCTGATGGGATGTGCATTGAACATTGACAGGAGTCTACTGAGCGCATTTGAAAGACTCTAACTAGCAGTGTTTTCAAAGCAAAGACTCATGACCAAACCTTTGGCAGAGTACAGGGAATCATAAGAAAGAAGGGGAGTTAGTCTGATGAGGAAAGGATAGGAGCTCCACAAGGACCAAATATATCTGGGCACAGGGTCTTTTCTGAGACTGACATGCAACCAAAGACCATGTATGAATGTAACCTAGAACCTCTGCTCAGATGTAGCCTGTGGTAGCTCAGTAACCAATTGGTTTCCCATAGTGAGGGGAACAAGGACTATTTCTAACAGGAACTTAATGACTGGCTCTTTGGCCTCCCCACCCCCCAAGGGAGGAGCAGTCCTGTTAGGCCACAGAGGAGAGCTTTGCAGCCAGTCCTGAAGATACCTGATAAAACAGGATCGGATGAATGGGGAGGAGGTTCCCCCCAAGTCCCCCTATCAGTGGACTTGGAAAGGGGCATGGTGGAGAGGAGGGAGGGAGGGAGGGCCTGGGAGGGAATGAGGGATCGGGACACGGCTGGGATACAGAGTTAATAAAATGTAACTGATAGGAAAAAAATAAAATTTAAAAAAAAAAAGGAGCACATTTTCATCTTAAAATGAAAATCTTTCCGCATTTCTCAAGGACACCTTATATTTTTTATATCTGTTAACCAACATTTTTAACTCAAAAAATGCTATTTGAATTAAAGAATGATGCATGACTACACATCACTATAGATCCACAAGGAACAAATATGAAGTTATAGAAACAAACAATCCTATTTTTATTTCATGACAACCAAATTTCATTTGTGTTTTACTTCCTCATAGCAACAACTATCACGTAATCATGTACATAGGGTCCTATAATATTTAAGAAGTGAATTTAATGTTAATCCTACATAAAAGATTTTATCTTATGTTTGTAAGTTTTAAATTGTTCTAAGTAAAGCAAGCACATACTTACTCCATAATCAGTGGCTGGTCTTGAAAAGTCCTATTGAGGATGGTCATGTTTTTAGTATCTGTAAAAAAAAGGATATAAATCTGTGTGTATAAACACACATAAACACACACACAAATATAAATTACTAGGCATCTTATATTATTTTTCTTATCTACGAAGTATTTTTCTTTTTATTCTTTGCAAGATTCATCCCTAATTTTCTGCAACAGTTATCACTAAGGAGATACCAAAGCTTCATTTAATGATAAGACATTAACAGAGTTCATTGTATAGGAAGATTTGATTCAGTTTCATTTGAGGTTCTCATCTAAATATCTTTTAGCTGAATCTTTTTTTCTGTACAATTTAGCCATTAATAAGATTTCAGTGTAGACAAATAAAATAGCATGTCCAAACGTATCCCACTCTGCCATGTTCATGTGTTATGTTTTTATAAGCAGCACCTGCACATGGTACTCTTGTCAATATTTAAAGGATGAATAGATGTATTAAAATTGTTGCTTGTATTTCTAAATGTTGCCAGAAAGCATACCTGCATTTGCTGTCTACTTTGGAATTGTCAGTTGGCTTTTCATAAAGAACTTTAAGATTCGTGAAAGAATACAGCAGACTGACTCACAACCTATCTTTTTTTTTTTTTTTTTTTGACTGGGAAGACTAGGCAGTAAAAAGGAGGGTCTGGCAGATATCCTCGCATTTGAAATGCTGAACTAAATGTAAGACTTGGTAGCCAGGTAGACTGTGGTTTTTAAGGCATGTCTATACTTTTATAAATCCATCTTTGTCTTTGCACACTAAATTTGGCAATATTAAGAGGACAAATGTAACATTCGTTTTGCTGATGAGCCTTAGCAGCATTGGCATCATTTGAGTAAGTCTATCTGCCTACTTCTCATACCTAGAGAACCCAGTACCTTCCTTAATGTCATTGAGGATTGTTCCCCTGAAAACATTCTGATGTTTGTTCTTCTGGTTCTAAGACAAAGTCTCACATTTAGCCTTGGCATGCATGGAACTCACAGAGAGCCACTTCTCTCTGTCTCCCAAGTGCTGGGAGTTAAAGGTGTGGCCATTATACTAGAAGTTTGTTCTTTAGTTACTCTAATATGTCTAAAAGCTACCAATAGCTCTTCTTGAACTGGTCAAGAATGGGTGTCATTCTCTGGAATGGACTAGCTACAAAAGAAAACAAACTTTCAAGAAGTTTTTACTAGTCAACAAGAACAGAACAGTCAATTGTTTTGAGAACAATAATTGTTAAATTTTCATTAAGAATATCAGGTATATTTTCATAACTTACCTTTTCTAGCTAATAATAAATAGTAAAAAATATAAAACTCACCTAATGTTTGATTTTGTCCCCAGAAGATAACAGCTCCTAACCCACTGTCGCTATGATTTTGGGGAAAATATGTGAGCAGGACATCCATTTGTGAATCCCCATCATAATCACCAGGGACTACACTTGTTACCAGTGCACTGAGATTCCTAAAGAAAATAAGAATTTAAAAAATATCAGAAAAATCACACAGGAAAGAACATCTGCTATATTATTATGTGCTACATGTCTTATCCTCTTCTGTTTCATACCTATTCCATAGCATCAATCACCCCCAAAATATTTCTTAGATTAAATTTTTTTCATTTGTTCATTTATTCATATATTTGCCATGAAAATTTTTTCAACTCAAAATTCAACATTTAATAGAAATAATTAAGTTTATTATTTCTTTTGTATCTAAGGACTACTTGTGTGTATAGATCTTTCTGGTCTGCAGAATTCATAATGAATAGAACATAGAGCAGTTTTATAATATCATAAATCTAAACTATATATCATTTATGTATGCTCATGCTCAAGCACTGGCTCCCTGGTAGAGTGCTTGTATAATAGGGACGAGGCCCTGGGTTTGACCTCCCTTATTGTTCAAACAAAAGCAAAATGAATACAAGGGACTGGAGAGATGGTTCAGTAGTTAAGAGCACATGCTTCTCTTGCAGAAGACATGAGTTCCATTCCAATACCCACAAGGTAGTTGACAACTATAACTTCAGTTCCATGGGGGATCCCATAATCTTTCTGATCTCTGAGGGTTCTTACATGCATGTGGTATACAGATGCTCAGTTTCACACACAACAATATTTATTTCTTAAATATTTAAGAAAAATAAAAGCAAAATCACTGTGGGAAAATTCATTTGAAAACATGGAAAATAAATACTAAGAGTTAAAAATAGTTGAATTCAAGAGGAATAATAGACTGTAGAAGTAAAAAGGTAGTTATCTTTATTTTGAAAAATATTCTAAATATTAATTAAAATGAGCTAAAGAAATAATTTAGTGGTTAAGAGAATGTATTGCTTTTGCAAAAGAGTTTGGTTTCCAGCACCATGAAAGGAGGGCAACTCACAAACACATGTAACTCCGGAGAATACAAAGACCACTCACTTCTGGCCTCCAAAGGCACTTACACTCACTCACATGCACAGACGGACAGACAGACAAATACTGTTACATTTGAGTTCTAATTAGACAGAGATGTGAGTGCACATGAGATGGCAGTGCATGCTTTCCTCAATTGCTGTCCACATGTTCTACTGAGATGGGGAGGGATCTGTCTGTCAATCTTGTCCCACCTCTCCAAGATGGGAATGCAAATTCATTTCAAGTCGATGAAGGAAGTACTTTGCTGAGACATCTTCCCACCCTCTCCTTAGTGATCAGAAATGGTTTACTTAGTGTTGATCCCGACTTATACTGTATGCAAACACCAAGTAAACCAATATAAGTACACCTTTCAAAATCGGTGTTTATGCAAGATAGTGACTCCTCTCTTCTCCTACAATCGAGTTCAAACGTTTTTAGTACTTAAAAATCCTAGTCTGAAAAAAAAAAAAGAATCCTAGTCTGCTTTGATTTCCCCTTCTCAGACTACAAGCCTCTGATGTACCTACCTTTTATGTCAAGTAAATCTTCTCATCCTTTCACAAAATGCTATTTTCATTAATATTTGTTGTATATGCTATGTGCCCAAACTTAAACATTATCAACTAATTCAAGCAATGTCATTAAGCTCAAATTCCATGACTGTCCGTCTGAAAGCCAAATCTTTGGTTTGTACTGACCCATCTCTTTCTCCTTTAGCTTAGAGAGAGCATTTAACTTGCTTCCTAGTATTTCCAAATCATGTTGGCTCACTATCATTGGGGGTTATTGTTTCATGTACTGCTAACCATAAAAAAAAAAAAAACAAAAAAAAAACGATAAGATTATTTAAATCACATTAAAAAAATTAAGGCAATTTCAAAGCTTTACTTCAATTCCGTCAAAATCAATATTAAAAACTCACCATTAGACCAAAAGAAAAAACAAACAGGACAGAGGTCATTGACCTTTCTTCCACATGCAAAATATTTTTAAGATGGTGAGACTTTTGTGAGTGATCTGCTTCTGCAGGAACAATCAGGATGAGACATAGTACATTAAAGAAAGCATATTAGATTGCAAAGGAATGAAGTGGAGGTCAGAGGACAACTTATAAGGGTTGGTTTTCTTCTTCCACCATGAGGATTTTGGGTATGTAACATCCATCAGACTTTGGTGGTAAGCGCCATTTCAACAGTCCTCACCATGCTTATTTCATTTATTTATTTTTAACAAATTGCTTACTACTCAGACCTCAGAACTAGAAATTCTGTGTCACAATACCACAGCTGAACACAACTGATTTCAAATATAACCCAAGCTACTGCATATTCATAATAAAGATAAATAAAAATAAATTATAATAAATCATTCTTTCCCAAAATAATGATCTGTACTTACTTCAAGGATACCTTTACCTTGGGTTTAAAATAGGGTGCACTCTGATCTGCTAAGAAGACTATTAAGTCATTTCCTACAAGAAAGAAACAAATGACTTTAGAAAAAGTGATTTTTGGAAAATCATCCAGTCAGTGCCTAAAAACTTTTTGGGTACTGTTTCTACAAGAAAAGTTTTATTCTAATCTAGTCAGAAAGCACTGTCAAGATAATTTATACAAATCTAATGGAACATAGGGAGAGGGAAGTAGGGAAAAGTGTATTTATTCAAGGCAAAATGAAGCCATAGGATTCCATTAAGAGGCAGATGGGTTAGCTTAATAAATTAATGCATTAAAAGATGGATTAATGCAAGGAACATACCTTAAACTATACTATTCCATACCAAGTATGAGACCCTGGTTTGATCTGCAGCAATACAGAAAGCACGCACGCGCGCGCGCGCGCGCGCGCGCGCACACACACACACACACACACACACACACGGCCTCATTATATACTGATTCTGTTAAGCCTTGTGTTTTCTACATCCAAACAGGTCTTTCTTATATGAGGCTGTTTATTTCATCATACAGATCATCATACCAATGATACAGGGATTCCTATTACATTTTCTTCTCACAACTAACAATACAATTCAATACATAAGCAGAAAAAGCAGAGTCCTCCAAATTTTTTTCCTTTGCTTACTATGGAGCTATCTTCCACTATCTTCCATGTGGCTTGGGCCATGAAACTTTGTTAATGCTCACTGGGACAGACTTCAGAAATGCTCAACCAAACCCAGGATATCTTTAAAGTTAAGGATGCCTCTGAATCCAGTTTGGATAGATGAGCTATAGGCTTCCAGCATTCTTGCAATGTGGGTAATCATTCAAATAGAGGAAAAACATCCAGGTCTTTAAAGAGGTTCTGGGGTGCTGAAAAAGGCCCTCAAAAGTCTTTTTCAAGGATCCTGTCACTCAGCTCTGTATCAGCTGTTAACTTTATTTCATGGCCTTGGTCCTTAACCAGCACCTACTGATGAATGCCTTTTGTCAGCATCAAAATATATACATATATATTTTTAAGGCTTAACATGGTTAATGAGCTTTGAAGAATGCCAAGTTGGCAAGAGATGTGCAAGACTACAGTGATAAGGTGTTGAAGACAACAATAGTAATCAAGATGAGGGAGGGCCAGGTGTACTACACTAAAGATGAGGCAGCTCGTGCTGGAGAAATCTGTAGGTTGAGAAAGTATGGACAAGGACGACTTGCGTTTATCAGTAGTTAACAACAGATGCTGTGTGGCTCTAGAGAGCTTGATGCCTTAGGAGGGCACAGTGCCTTTGAAGACAGATAGATCTTAACAGAAGGAAGGGCGGATGATTTGAGTCAATGGTGAAGGCAGTGCACCTCTCATAAGAAGAAACTGTCAAGTTGCATCTCTTCCGACCAAGGAGGCAGAACACTGGGCGCTTAAGAAGGGAAAGCAAAAGCAGAGGCCAGAAACAAAGATTCTTACGAATCATGAAGAACTTTTGCAGATAGGTGATTGATTATTCACTAGGTGAAGGCTACATGCTTGTGGGTGAAGGGAGGCTGGTATGTTCCTAAGGGTGGGGAGCTGATGGTCAAACCGTGGGGTGTCTGGGTCAGGACCTGGGGTTGATAAAAAGCGGAGAAAGCTGTCAAGGATGAAAATACAGGGAGAGCCAGAAGGCTGGGAAATGCAAGAGGAAGGGTACCAGGAGCAAGGGGGCGTGAATACACAGGGAGGGGCAAGTAGAGGGAGGGCCGGCAAGCACTGACTTTCCCGAAGCACGAAGAGGTCCGTCTGTTTGTCGGAGTTGAGGTCCCCGAAGGCCGCCAGGGTGCCCCAAGCCTCGGCCCCAAAGAGCTCCGCCGTGACGTTGTGCAGAGCCCGCGCCGGGGCAGGCCCAACGCTCAGCAGCGCGAGCCCCAAGAACAGCAGCGCCGGCAGTGCCCCGGCGCTCGGCAGCAAGCTTGCCGCCATGGCGCCCTCGGCCCGGCCGGCCTCCGCTGCGCTTGACGGCAGCCGCAAAGCACCGTGCGACCGGCCGACCGAGAAAAGACTCTAGGTGTGGGCTCACGGGCAGCCCCTCGCTGCACTCTCACGCTCGCCTGGGGCTGTCACTCCGACGACCAGAAGGCCAAGGAGCTAGGGCGGTGTCGGCCTGGGAGCTCACTTCCGGCTGGCGTGCCTCCCGACAGTGTCGCGCGAGGGGGCGGGGCCGGGCGAGCGGTGCTGACAGGCAGTGGGGGCAGTGGGCACTGCGCGATGGCGGGGTCGGAGGCACGCATGGCCGAAGTAAGCTGGAAGGTCTTGGAGCGACGAGCCCGGGCCAAGCGCTCAGGTTTGACTGCCTGTGGCAACAACCTGCCCCGAGGGGTGCAGTGGGTGGTGCTCTTCCTCAAGTCCCCTGGAGCGAGGCCGGTGTGATCTCTCCTGGGGGATCAACTTGTGTCCCTAGGTTGACTTCAGAAAGCAGTAGGTGGCCCTGACCTTCTTGGTCTTGTTCCTCTATTCCCAACTCCCCACCTCCTGCACTTTCCTCATTTAGAAAACTTCTGTATTTCTCCCCCAAGTTGTTTCCTGTCCAAAGTTAGCCGCAAGCTGACTTCTCCAGAAAGTTACCCCTATAAGTCAAGCAGTGGGACAAGTTCTTAGGAAGGAAAGGGTGCCCAGCACTCCTCTTGCCCTCAAAAAGCAGACCTTCATTTTTAGTGAGGTCCTAAAAACTTGTCGATACTCTTGTCTTTGTTCATCTTCCTCTGTAATTTTGAGCTGCAGCCAATGCTGTGTGCCAGAAATTGAGGAAGACAGGGTCTGGGCCACAAAGTAAGTTAGTGTACCGTTTGGGTTCAGAATGAAATTGGCCTCTTCCCTAGCCAAGTGATCCCAGCACCCCTAGTTTCCAGTTGTGGTGCCCAACCACGAAGATTAGTAGAAGCCAACAGTCCCAAGTGTCCTGAACTGACTTCTTCAAATTGCAAAGTCACTGACGACTTAAAAGTTAGTACTCCTGTTTAATAACTCCTCAGACAGCCAGGATTGAAACGGCCTCTATTGAAACTGAATATAATCTTGAGCAAAAAGTGAGGTGACAAAATGATAAACCTTGAACCCAGAACCTTTCCTTGTAGAAGATTAAGGAAAGATTGTAGAAAACACCGTATTCATTAAAGTATTGCCAATTTCGTTCTGTTTTAAATGTTTAAAAATGTATTTTTTTAAGATTGTAGTGTAACAACCACATGAAAAGTAAGAGAATTTTTCAAAAAGTGGTTGACTTGAGTCAGTACAATTACTTGAAACAGTCTTGGGGATATTTTTTCTACATTGTCTTAATTTTTTTGTTTGTTTTTGTCATAGAAATACTGTTTGGTTGCTATCAGTGTGGCTGTGGGAGTATAGAAAGTTAGTACGCTTTTCTCTCTGGGCAAAGAGAATAACTAGTCTTGTTCCAGGGACTTGACCAATGTCCCCAACATTTATTTTTCTTTCAAGAAGCATACAGAGTTTTCTCTTTAAGCCGTTGTTTTACTCAAATACATGTCACAGCAGTTAACTGTTGAAACTCTTACTTTTCTTAGCAGGGTAAATTTTGTTTTGTTTTACTGTTGTTGAGTGTAGTTTTTTAAACCCAATCCCATGCACAGTGGTTGCCTGGATAGTATCAATGTCAAATGTTCCTGGAAGTTTACTTCATAAGAGTAGAATTTAAGTAGAAGTTTAAAAAAAAAGATAGCAGTTGGTCAGATCTTTAAAATTAGTAGATAAGTTTGCAGTTTCTGATTTTCTGACTCTGAGAAATATAGACAATAGACCTTGAGCCATATTATTTACTTCCTGCTTACTACAAAGAATTAACTTGATTCTGTTCACAGCTTTCAGGAGAGTATATAAACAGTGTGGTTTGCAAACATGAATTAGCTTGTTTCTAGGCTAGAGTCCTCTTTAGCGTTCTGAGCATTGTTACATAGCAGCACAGCAACATTACTGTACAAAAAGGGTGCTGCTAACGAAATGTTTCTTAGTAAGTGGATATTAGGTCTCTGTCTATTCATGTACGCAAACTTAATTTACCAAGTAAAGGAAACCAAATTATTAAGTCATAAAAGACAAACCAAAGTTATATGATGATCTTCAATTGTTTCTGCACACTGCATCATGCTAATAACTGCTCATACTGCTTTCAATTAATCTAATGCTGATTGCTTCTAACCTTCACTAAACAGTTTTAAAATCGGTGTAGTTTAGCCTGCAACACTTATGATAAGAATCAGCAGTTTGAAATGGCCAACTCACCCGATGCAGCCTTCTCGTCACCTGCTTTGTTAAGGTCTGGTAAGTGCACAGACCCCCAAAAGGGTCAACTGACAATTTTATATACTGTTGTTTCCTAAGGTTGATGTCACTATATGCTGATTTCGGTTTGGTTTATTTCCTCTTTGATGGATCCAACTTTGAGCACCATTTCAGTTAGTGTTGGGCCTATGCTTCCATTGTATTTTGAATGTGTCTGGTGGTACACAAGGAAGGCAAAAGGTGGAGGCCTGTCCTGACAATTCCAAGCTATTTGACCAAAGGCCGTTCCTTAGTGCCTGGGAACCTTAGTTGTCAAATGGACTTGTACTACTGATTTTTAAATGATTATTTTTTCATTTTCTAGGTATTGTCAATTGAACTGTAGTGCCCACAAATGTGCAAGTGTCTCCGTAGTGTGGTCTAAATTCCTCTGGGTACGTGCCCAGATGGGTAGGTTTATTTTAGGTTCTTGGCAGTCCTTCACCCTTATTTGAAAAGTCGTTGCTTTAGTGTACAACCCCACTAGCAATTTATAACAGTTGCCTTTATTAACATTGATGGCGGCATTTTTTATCATTTGTGATGATGACCATTCTGACTGGGGTGAAATGGACTTCCAGAGTAGTTTTAATCCACATTTCCCTGATGTTCCAGGATGTTTATGACTTTTAAAAGGGTTTCTTAGATGTTTGTAATTCTTTTGAGAGCTCTCTTCTTGGTTCCATAGCCTATGTGGTAATTTGTTTATTTACTTTTTACAATTCCCCTAGTCCACTGAAATGGGGAGTTTTCCTCTTTTGCCATCTGCCCATAGCTTATCATCAGGACTGCCTGCATGTTCTTCCTCTGTCACCTGGCAAGGCCACATCGCCAGGGACACGTGATCAAAGAGCAGGCAATGGAGTTCATGACAGAGGCAGCTCCTGCTCCCCTTACTTGGGAACCCACATAGAGACTGAGCTGCCTTTGGGCTACATCTGAGCAGGGGTCCTAGGTTCTCTCTATGCATGGTCCTTGGTTGGTGCCTCAGTCTCTTCAGGACCACCTGGACTCAGATATTTTTTGCTTTGTTACTCTCCTTGTGGGGTTCCAGTCCCCTCCATGTCCTCCTATTCCCTCCTTCTTCCATAAGACTCCCTACACTCTGCCCAAATATTTTTTTTGAGTTTAGGTTTTAAAAATTCTTTGTATATTCTAGTTAGTAATTCTCTCCACTCAGCTGTTTCTTTTGCTATACAGAAAACCTTTTAATTTTATGAGAGCTCATTTGACCATTTGGTCTTATTTCCCATTTTATTCTTAAAACCCTTTATATATGTTAAAGTGACTTGTTGCTTTTTCATCTGAGTAAGTTTTGGCATCAGGTCTTATACTGAAGTCTTTACTGGATCTGGAACTTAGTTTTGTACAGGGTGGGATATAGGGATCTAATTTTGTTCTTCTCCTTGGTGATGTCCAGGTTTTCTAACCATCATTTGCTGAGGATGCTGTCTTTTCTCTAATACAGGTTTTTGTCTCTTAGTGGATAATCAGGTAGTTTTAGTTTTGGGGACTTCCATCTAAGTCCTCTGTTTATTCCACTGATGTATGTGTCTGTAGTTGTGCTGATACCATTGTGTTTTTATTACTGTGGCTCTGTAGAATAACTTGAAGTCAGGAATGGTGATACTTCCTATGTCAATATTGCTTTGGCTTTTCTTGGTCTTTTGTGCTTCCATATAGATTTTAAGATTGCATTTTCACTGCTGGGATGGAAAGGTATCCTGGGACTCTGGAGGTCAGTGACCACACAGCTCTGAGAGGAAGCCTCCTCAGTAGAGACATTGCAGCCTTGAGGGAAGATATCCTTGGCTGAGCTAGAGTGCTACAGAGTAGTAGCTCCACATTCCCACTCCTCATTCTTGTAGTTCCTAGGGGAGGGTATCCCAGCTTGGCTGAGGAGCTCAGGATCCTCAACCCTGCTCTGCTTCTCTTCTTCCCTTCTTTGCTTCTTGGCTTCTTCTGATGAGAGAGTCACACCAGGCAGTAAATCTCATAAAAGAGATTTATTGGAAGGGATAAATCTAAGGATCGGAGGGACGACTCCAGGATTGGGTGTGTCTGCTTCCAGGAGAAGACAGCAGGGAACTGAATAGTAGGCAGGGCTTATATAGGATTTCTTGGGGTGGGGGATGGGAGAGTAGAGATTTCCAGGGTGAGGATTTGGTGGGACTATAAATCTTAAGCTTGGGGAGCTCAGTGATTGGTGGGTTTTTCTGTTTACAGAATAGTAGGGTTTTTCTTATAGGGAGGTGTCTGAGCACCCCCCACCTTGAGGTTGGGAATGACAGTTATAGCCCTTAGAAAATGACTGTTAGTGCCGTTAGGGAAGTCTTGGGACCAGAACCTGGCTACTGGAGCTCCTCAGGCCTGGCCTGATCACTTTTCTGCCTTGATGGTTTTCAAAGTTTACAAAGGGAGTCCACGGCAGAGCCTATTTGCTTGAGTTAGTGTGAAGAGCCAACAGTAAAGGCTGTGGTTGAAATCTGATTGGGTTTGCATTGAATCTGCAGGTTGCCTTTGGTAGGATAGCCATTTTCATAATATTGATTCTTCCAAGCCATGAGCATGGGAAACCTTACTATGTTCTAGTGTCTTCCTCAATTTATTTTTTCTTTAGAGAAGTCTTTTCATTACCTTGATTTATTCCCTTGGTTTATTCCCATGCATTTTACTTTTTGATGGCTACTGTGAATGAGATTATGTCACTGATTTCCTTTTTAGTATGTTTGTCATTGATTTATAGGAAGGCTGTTGATTTTTGTGTGCTCATTTTGTAACCTGCCACTTTGCTGAAAGTATCAGCTCTAAAAGAATTTTGTTGGAATGAGGGTCCCATGTATAAGATTGTATCGTTGGCAAACGGTGATACTTTAATATTCTAAGACTTTGATTGCCTCTTTACTTCTTTCTCTTGTCTTATTCTTGTTAAGACATCAGTCACTATATTGAATTCAAGTTTAGATAATAGCCATGCTTTTCTTGGCTCTCATTGTAGTGGGAATGGTTTGAGTTTTTCTCTATTTACTACGATATTTGCTGGAATTTTGTAGTGTGTATAGCCTTTATTTGGTTGGGATATGCTCTCTCCATCTCTAGCCTTTTCACATAAATTACCATGAAAAGACGTTGGATTCCCCTACAAGCCTTATCTAGTCAGTGGCCACAGAGGGTGTTGGATCCCCTGGAAATAGAATTATAGATGGTGATGAGCCATCATGTGGATGCTAGGAATTGAACCCAGGTACTCTGGAAGAAGAACCAGTGTACTTAGCTGCTGAACGATCTCACCAGTCCTGTTTACAAGTATTTTATTGAGACATTTTTTCATCTATGTTCATCTGGGAGATTGATTTGTAATATTTTATTTTGATATAAGGATAATACTGGCTTCATAAAGAGAATTTAGAAGCATTCTTACTTTTTTGTGTGAAATAGTTTGAGCAGTATTAATGTTCTTTGAAAGTCTGAGTGAATTCCGAAGTCAATTAATCAGATTCTATTTTGTTTCCCTCTGTTCCTCTTAGGAGATTGCTTATTACTTCAAACTTATTAGTTAGAGATCATTTTAAATTATTTATTTCATCTTGGTTTAATTTTGGTGATTCATATGTGTATAGAAATTCATTTATTTTAGATTTCTTGATTTGGAGGAGAATAAAAATTTAAGGTATTTCTGTATGGTTTTCCGAAATTTTTTGGTATTTTTTATGATGTCTCTGTATTTAGCTCTACTTTTCTTAATTTGGATTGTCTTCTTTCTGTTAAACAAGGGGTTTGTCAGTCTTGTTATCTTTTGAAAGAATCAGCTTTTCCTTTCATTGAATCCCCCCACCTCTCCCCGTGACAGTGTCTCCCTCTGTAGCCCTGGCTGGCCTGCAGCTTGCTATGTAGGCCACACTGACCTTGAATTTACAGTGATCTGCCTGCCTTTACTCCTCAGCTGCTGGGAGGGCAGGCACCACCGCACTCAGCTTCTTTTACTGCTTCTGTGTATTCTTTCATTAATTTCTGCCCTGATCTTAATTGTCTTCCTATCTACTGCTTTAGAGTTTGACCTGTTTTTACTCCCTCGCTGATCCTAGAGGCCTTAGAGTTCATCATTAAGTTATTTATTTGAAAGCTCTCATATTTTGATGTAGCTGTTTCAGGCTATACACTTCCCGTTTTACAACCATACTTCATGTATTGCATAGTTTTTGGAATATTCTCTTTTCAAGTTTATTTCATTAAAAAATTTAATTTCTTGCTTGATTTCTTCAGTAACTGATTCATCATTCAGTAGTGTGCTATTTAATGCCTCTATGTTGCCTATTCTTTGCATTTTCCATAGCTTTTGATTATTGACTTCATTCATTGTGATCATATTGAATGAGGATGTTATTTAGCTTTTCCTGTACTTGTTAAGGCTTTACTTTGTATCCTGAATTCCATTTTCTTGGAAAACCTTTTTCCTGTCATTTTATTCCAAGTTAGTCCCTATCATTGGAGGTAAAAGGTGTTTCTTGGATCCATGAAAAGATGGGTCTTGTTTTTTATCAGTCTGTTAGTCTGTGTCTTTTTAGGAAGGAATTGAGACCATTAATATTCAGTTGTTTTTGAAAGATATGTGTTTCTGTCCTGTTGACATTTTTGTTATTTTTTCCTAGCTTGTCTTTGATTACCTGCCCTAAGATTGTTTATTTGTCTTTGTGTCTTTGTGGCCTTTTGGATGTGTTTATCTTTTTTTTTTTTTTTTTTTTTGACTCACATGCATCTTCCAGTTACATCTGTAGAGATGCTTTAGTTGTCATAAATCGTTTTTAATTTGTTTTTATTACAGGAAGTTTTTATTGCTATGTCACTTACAAAAGACAGCCTTGCTGAATATTATATTCTAGGTTGGTCATTGTGATCTTTGGAACTTGGAAGATAACTTTTCAAGCCCTGTGGCTTTAGAACTTTCTAATACGTAATTAGCCATTCCTCTATCTAATGGGCTTGCCTTTTCATGGGATGTGGTCCTAGTGTCTTACCAGCTTTCAGGATCCTTTCTTCATTTTGTGTTTTTCGTGCCTTAACTATGATATGTCATACAATATTTCTTTTCTGTTCCTATGTATTATTGCTCAGTGGGCTTTTTGTGTTTGTAAGGCATCTCTTTTTCAAGAAGTAGGAAACTTATGATTTCATTGAAAATATTTTCTATGCCTTTGCCTTCCACCTTTTTTACTTCTGTGCCTTTTTTTGTAGATTTCTTTATTTTTTTTTTTTTTTTTTTTTTTTTTTTGTTTTTTTGTTTTTTTTATGGTGTCGGTGTTCCATAGCATGTTCCATTCATGGATTTAAAAAATTTGAAAACTTTTCTATGAATGATTGAGTTTCTCTACCTTATCTTCTACTCCTTGTGTTCTGTTTTGGTTCATTCTGTCAATAATGCTTTCCCTTGAACTTCTTATTGACTAATTGAAATTTTACTTTGGGTGTTTTTCGGTAATTCATTTAACTCTTGAAGTCAGTTTTCATATCCTTAATTGTTCACCTATTTGTGTTTCTTGGCCTTCAGTCAGTTATCTCTTTTTCTCTCTTAATTTGCTCAGATGGTAGTGTCCTCTTTAGACTTTTTGAACTTTTATAATTGTTCTTTTAAATTCTGTGTTTGATTTCATCTTACTTGTCCTTCTTTGGAGACCATTACTATGACATTTGTACTTTTGTGCAGAGCATACTGTCTAGTTTTTTTTGTGTGTGTATGTGTGTGTTTGTGTGTGTGTGTGTGTTGCTTCTGTTTTTTTTTTTTTTTTTTTTTTTTTTTTGAGGAGACATGCACCTGGAGTAATATTGTTGATTGTGTGTTTTGCTGTTTGTATTTAGGCCACTGAGTGAGAGCTAAGAGATGGGAGGCTGGAGGAAGGCAGGGAGATGGGACCGAGTTAGGGGCTGCCTTACTGGCTCCTGCCTGGGCTACTGGTGCAGCATCAACTCATGAGGCCCTAGAGGTGGAAGAGGGAGTTAGAATGGAGGGAATGCTTTACAGCATCCATGCCAAGGCCATGTCTTATGTAGTGTTGGGTAGGAGAGGACTGTGTGGCAGATGAGAGGTTAGGGTAAAGGGTTGCTTGCCTAGATCTTCACTGGCTACATTTGGTCATTCAACTGGAACAGGCTCCTGGGGCAGCAAGGGGGTCACAAGCATAGGGATTACCTTTGCTGATATTTATTTAGCCAGCTCTCATGTGGTGGTGCTGCCCCTGGGGTTGGCAGAGGTCATAGGCAGTCAGGGTGTGGGCCTTCCTGTCTAGGTCCTCCCATAGCCTGGAGCATGTGTGGTTGTTTAGCTGGAGCAGGCTCTCAGCTCAGAGAGGGATGGCATTTGGTAGAAATGGAAGGACTGTCTATCTGCATGCAGTTTTTTTACTTTTCAGTTTTTATGGATTTATTTTTATTATTTTTAATTGTGTATGTTTTGTGTGTGCGCATGTGTGTGTCTGTGTGTGCACATATGTGTACGTGCATGTACATGTGTATGTGTGTATGCGTATGTGTGTGTCTGTGTGTGTGTGTGTGTGTGTGTGTGTGTGTGTGTGTTGTAGGTGGAGTTGTGCTTGCTTCACTGTTCCTGTGGAGGTCCGACAAGAGTGTGCAGTTTTACATTTATGTGGGTTTCTGGGACTGAGCACAGACTGACAAGCTTGCACAGGGAGAGCCCTTGTTCCCTGAACCATCTCACTGAGCCCCTGGTCTTTTGTTCATTGGTTGGTTGAGGTTTTTTTGATGATCTTAATTTTTAAGCAACAGGTTCTGTTGTTTATCTTGGCTTTCTTACTAAAGAGTAACATTTTTTAATGACTATACTTATTACTTCAGGGGAAATAGAATGCTAAAGCAAGTAGAAATTGTACTTTAACATTAGACAAAGTATTTGAAGGTAGCAGACCGGAGACTTTTATTAAATCAAATTCATCAGGAAACAAAGAAGAAAAATATCAAGCTTCAGTATTATCCATTTCATAGACTAATTTCGTATTACTTTGAATATTTGCATTTTGATGATATTCGTTTCACCGAAATTTACAAAGCTATAAAAAGACATTTTATTTGTTAAAATAATAAGTGTTTATTAGCATTTATAATTTACTCACTTAGAACTTGCATTGGTGTTAGAAATTGTAGGGTTTATATTATTATACTTCTATGAACATTGTCTTTGCAAGAGAATTCTTTATTGCCTGTTTATATTAATAACCTGTTTGAAGCATGCCCCGAGGAGGGAAACACCAAATTCTGCAGTTTTTATGTCCAGCACCTACTGTTTGTGTTGGAAACATCTGGACTCTAAGGGATTTTGGTAGTCCTACTCTTCATGTTCTGTTGTGTCTAACACAAATAACCCTCTCCTGGGCTTGTTCCTTTTCATTCTGGCTCCTTTTCTCAGGGGATGTTCCATGGTCCTGGCTTGGGGATAGAAACATAATTCCAGCTGTCACCCTAAGATTTATTGTGGAAAGTGGGAGGGAAGAGAGAGAAGGGGGTAGAAAGAAGGGGAAGCACCAGAGAGAGACAGAACAAGACAGAGAGTAAGAGTAAAAACAGTAAATGGGAGAGAAAGCACGTGGGTCCCTTTTATCAGGAATACACCTGGGGACCACCTGGAGGCATCAGGTTGTTAGAGAACGTAGAAGAAGGCTGTTGGGATAACATCCTTCCCTTTTGGTTTAATTAAAAAATGAGGGGCTGGAAGGGGTGGTGAGGTGGGAGTGAGGAGAGAAACAAAACAAACAAAAACCCAAGAGCACCAAAATGTCTGGATTATATGGTGAAGGGGAACGTTCAGGGTAGAGGCCAGGGTATGCTGGCCATGCCCTGCAGCAGATAGGGGCCTGAAGCAGCTTGTCCCAGGTATGAAGAACACCATCCCAGCCTTCTGTCGACAATAAAGGAATTGGGACAGTGGATTCATCTATGACTGCTTTTTGCTGGCATTGGGGGGGTCAGTATTGGGGGCTTGGGGGCCAAAAGCTGGAATTTTGGCCATGTCTGGGAAGAGCAGGCTGTCCTACTTGCTGTCCAGGATCTGAGAACATCTTGGGCTAGAAGGGAAAAAATGCAGGTCCAGCTGATGCAATCTGTGAAGTTAGACTGGAACACCTGTGGATAGTTCCGTTGGCGCTGTTGTGGATGTAGGAAACACCTGGATCTGACAGGATACTGGAACATATATATGGGCGGAAGACTAAGTTAAGTAGGTTGGGGAGAAGATTCCTTTTTAGATGTACATTTGAAATTGTCTTTTAATTTTTTATTTAACTTTTATTAATTACACTTTATTCATTTTTTATCCCCCCATAAGCCCCTCCCTCCTCCCCTCCCGGTTCCACCCTCCCCCCCTTTCTTCATGCATGCCCCTCCCCAAGTCCACTGATAGGGGAAGTCCTCCTCTCCTTCTTTCTGATCTTAGTCTATCAGTTCTCATCAAAAGTGGCTGCATTGTCAGGGTTCTAGGTTATCTCCATGAATAGTCCTTGGTTGGAGTATGAGTCTCTGGGAAGTTCCCTGTGTTCAAATTTTCTTGTTCTGTTGCTCTCCTTGTGGAGTTCCCGTCCTCTCCAGCTCTTACTATTTCCCACTTCTTACATAGAATTCCATTCACTCTGCCCATCAGTTGGCCATCAGGCTCAGCATCTGCTTTGACAGTCTGCAGGGCAGAGGCTTTCAGAGGCCCTCTGTGGCAGGTTCCTAGGTTGTTTCCTGTTTTCTTCTTCTGGCTTTCAGAGGCCCTCTGTAACAGGTTCCTAGGTTGTTTCCTGTTTTCTTCTTCTGATGTCCATCCTCTTTGCCTTTCAGGATGGGGATTGAACATTTTAGTTAGGGTCCTCTCTTTTGCTTAGTTTGTTTAGATGTACAGATTTTAGTGGGTTTATCCTATGTTGTATGTTTATATGAGTGAGTATATACTGTGTGTGTCTTTTTGCTTGAAATTTTTGACCCATGGTTTTGGTAGTTAGAGGAAGGAAGTCTCAAAACTAGGGAAAGGGGGAGGAATCCCACCCTGTGAAATAGGGAATAGGTCGGAAACTTAGGGTGTTGACCGGCAGTACTTATCTGGAGTCCCTCTGACTTGAGAAGTGGATTCTCAAGTGAAATTCACAAGGATTTCCTGTAGCTTATAAGAATCCTATTTTTCTTCTTCTTCTGATGTCCTTCCTCTTTGCCTTTCGGGATGGGGATTGAGCATTTTAGTCAGGGTCCTCTCTCTAGATTAGTTTCTTTAGATGTACAGATTTTAGTAGGTTTATCCTATATTACATGTCTATATGAATGAGTATATACAGTGTGTGTCTTTTTTGCTTCTAGGACAGCTCACTCAAAATGATCCTTTTCAGGTCCCACCGTTTACCTGCCAATTTCATGATTTCCTTATTTTTCATTGCTGAGTAATATTCCATTGTGTAGATGTACCACAATTTCTGCATCCATGCTTCAGTTGAGGACCATCTGGGCTGTTTCCAGCTTCTGGCTATTACAAATAAAGCTGCTACAAACATGGTTGAGCAAATGAAGGAATAAACAGGAAACAAGCTAGAAACCTGCCATGGAGGGCCTCTTTTGAAAGGTTCTGCCCTGCAGACTATCAAAGCAGATGCTAAGACTTATGGCCAACTGTTGGGCAATGTGCATGGAATCTTATGTAAGAAGTGGGAAATAGTAAGATCTGGAGTGGACAGGAACTCCACAAGGAGAGCAACAGAACCAGAACTTTGAACACAGGGGTCTTCCCAGATACTCATGCTCCAATCGAGTACCATACATGGAGATAACCTAGAACCCCTGCACAAATGTTGCCCATGGCAGTTTAGTGTCCAAGTGGGTTACATAGTAATGGGAAGAGGGACTGCCTCTGACATAATCTGATTGACCTGCTCTTTGATCACTCCCCCTGAAGGGCGAGCAGCCTTACCAGGCCACAGAAGATGACAATGCAGCCACTCCTGATAAGATCTGATAGACTAAGATCAGAAGGAAGGAGAGGAGGATCTCCCTTATCAGTGGACTTGGGGAGGGGCATGCATGAAGAAGGGGGTGGGAGGGTGGATTTGGGAGGGGAGGAGGGAGAGCCTTATGGGGGGATACAAAGTGAATAAAGTGTAATTAATAAAATAATTTCCAAAAAATATATAAATTCAAAAAGCAGAAAAAAAAAGAATCCTATTTTAAGTTTAAAGAAGATGAGTTTTAAACATGTTAGCATCACCATTGTTTGTAATCTGCAGTGAAATACACATTGTAATAAAAGGCAATAAACACATATCTTTGTGTCATAGCATAGTAGAGGCTTGGGAAATGATTTTGGGTAACAGTGTAAACACTCTAAGGTGAGCTCAGGGAAGACAGAAGCCTTCCATGAAGAAGAAGGGGTAAAAGCTTACTTGATCTTGAATTTTAGTATGATTACACATCATGAAGTGGGGACTTTTTCCCCCTCTATCCAGAAGCCTGGATATATATAAGTCTAGCACAATGAAAAACATTTTTAAATCTATACTTAAAGATAAACCAAAGAAACTAAAATCCTGAGCTTGGAACTATGATAGTAGATTGTGTAGTGGAATGGTTTTTTTTTTTTTCACCAGAGTTAGATTAATAATTCAGAGCTCCAGTGATTGATGCCAAAGCTCTGAACAGTCCTTATACCACAGTAGCATAGCAACAGAACTAGTAGTTAGTAGTTTTCGCTAGCTAACGAGTCGACTAATGAACTAACATAGTGAATTACCTTAGGATAAGGAGTCAATTGCCTGTTTTCTAGCTGTCAGCCTCCCATTAGCTTAGCTGTCAATGTAATCAGAGACCTGAGGAGGATAAATTGTAATCTAAATTAATCTGTGTGTCAATCAAAATGGCAGAAATGACTTGTCGATCCATATTCTACTACCTAGACAGTTGTCTTAAGTTCCTAAGGTCTCCATGCCAATGTGGGCAGAGGCAGATGAGGCACAGAAGATGAGAGGCTTTTTCTGTGGAAGGAGAACATGGGAATGATCTCACCTCGTTTTCAGAAATGTGAGGTAATAACTCTCCAGGTGTCCAGTTTGTCCACAGTTAAGGCCAGGCCCTAGCAGCCGGCAAGGAATTGGGGCAGTCTTCCCAGTGGTTAGTGTACCACAATCCAGGGTTCACGTTATCTGTCATTGTGCTCAGATCTTCTTTGAGACCTTGGAAGTTACTGTTTAGTTTTGGGGGTCTCTGTCTGTTGTAATAAGCTTAAACATGTTAAAATGCCACACTGAGTAGGTCTCTGACAGGTTGGAGGGCTGAGAGATTTGAGTGGTAGCATATTTGAGTTAAGCAGTCTTTGTCTGCATTTAGTTATCTACTCTAAACCACACCTTGCAAACATAAAACAGAATATTATAACATGTAATTGTATCATATTTTAGAGATAAGTGTTTGAAAACCATGTCTATCTCAAGTAAATGTACCTTCTATTTAGCTTTGAAAACATGTACAGGATGCTAAATAAAGCTTAATCCTGCAGTCAACCCCGTTGGTTCTCAGTATGACTACAGATACATTTCTAGACATGCTAAAGGCTTTGATCATTTTAAGATGACTGACTATTAATTTGCATTTCTTAATCATTAAAGACTAGGTCTTTAGGTTTCATTTCTGTTAAGTTGGAGCCTTAAAAATTATAAACATAGTCCACAAAGAAAGAGCAAAACAGTTTCCTGTATGATTTAGTTTATAAAAGGTCTATAGTGTATAAAAATCTAAAGCCATATTATAGATTACTACATATTATAGCTACTACATTAGCAAAAACGTGTTTTTGAGGCAGTGGTTTTTATAAAAATCTAAACACAGACTTTTAACTGTTGACCCTGGACTTTAAAAACATGACTGGGTCTGAGAAAGGGTGAGCAATAAGGCATTTCCAGAGTCTGCAATGCAGTAGAATAGTAAAAGACTACTTAAAAATTACATTTGAATTCATTATACTAAATCCATTGGCCAGAAAATTTGTAGGTGAATCCAGAGCAGGAGAAACAGCATTCATTCATGCATCCAAGAACTAGTAAAGGCATAAGTAGTTAGACAAACATTTTAAATTTGAATAGACCTTATAAACTTGAAAGTTCACCATCATAGAATATTTTGAACCAGGGTTGAATCACATATACAATATGTTGCAAAAGTATAACTTTGAATTTCTATAAAAACCCATACCAATTTAAAATGAGATTTGTTGTTTCCTTAGTCTAAAAGGAGATAAAAGCATAAATAGAGACTTCTTTAGGACTAAGAGGCTTTCTAAATGTTGCCTTACATCACATGGTCAACTTAAGATGGTGGAGTTATATTGCAGGTCGCAAACCATGTGGTTGCCATGGTTGTTATTTAAAAACTTTTGTGTTTCTTTAGCTGTTACAAATGCACATACACACACTTACATGTTCCAAACAAGAGTTTGAACTTAAATTTTAAACATCATACCCAATGAGAAAATTATGTGAATCTTTAGATAAGAGTTTACAGCATAATCTTAAGATATTTTTTGAGAGCAGAGCATAAAGAAATAAGATTTTTAAGAGTTGAGAGGTAGAGCTTCAGAGATGAGAGGCTTTGGGAGTGTAGAGCAGAGTGTAGATATCTGGGAATCACTTGTAAGAATTTGGAAATTTGGTATGCCAGTTTTTTGGGCTTTGAATGTAGCCAGGTTTTTGTAATAGAGATTCCATTGAAGGGGGGAGAGGAAGAAGGAATGTGCATGCTGGACTCTGGGGTGGGGGAGGGGCAAGTGGTCATGTGGCCAGGCCAAGAGGGAGAGACTTGTGGAGGAGTAGGATTCTAAGTAGAATTTGGGATCAAATTCACAGACAAATGGTTCCAGCATACCTCGGCAGACTTGTTCTGAAGCAGCTGGTGGTCCAGGTTGTAGTCCCTGTTCCCATCCAGACACATGTCTGTAGCACCATGTCTGCCTGTGTGCCACCAGGCTCCCTGCTTTGATCATAATGAATTAAAACTCTGACACAGTAAGCCAGCCCTAATTAAGTGTTTTCTTTTTATAAAAGTTGGCTTGGTCCTGGTCTTTGTAACAGTGGAACAATGACTAAGCCAGCCATTGGGTTACCCTTGTCATGCATGAATATTGCAAACTCCTAATTTGAGGGTGTTCTGCTCTTTACTGTTTCTTTCTACCTGCTTCATGCTTGTTTGCTCTTTTGCTCCTCCTTACTGTACACTTAAACTCAGTCATTCAGAACTGAAAACACAGATGTCTTAGTAGGCAGAGAACACTGATGGTTGTTGTTGTAGCTCATAAACCCATCGAAAAGCATGAACCTAGCTTGTTTTTAATTTCTTTCTACTGACTATTTTAAAATTAGGGTTTCAGATTTTAGGCCAATTTGTTATTTTGTATAATTCATATATCAAGTTTTAATAGCCTCTGATTTAGTGTGATTTTAGTCTAGTGTTTTGTTTTTTCTGTGCTGTGTGACTGTTTTGTTTGTGAATTTTCATTTGAATACCTAAATGGCAGATTTGACACTTCAACAGTTAACAAGTCTCCAAAATAACTCACTGGGTAAGGCAGATTGCGAGAGACCTGAACTCCATCCTTGGAACCATGTAAAAGTGGAAGGGGAAAACCAACCCCACAGAGTTTTTCCCGACCTTCACACACTTGCTGTGGCACTTTTATCTACTCACATGTCATGCGTACCTGCACAATAATAATACTGTTTAAATTAAGAACAAGAGATTGCATCTTTACATTTAATACAGTGGTTCATTGCAAATGTTTTGACATGCTTATTGATATATTTTAAGGATAAAAATGCTGCCATATCTCAATTAGTAGCCTTTGCCTGTCTTTCTATAACAGATCTTGCTGTCTTAATGTAGGTGGGTGACTTCTTGTTTTTTTTCTTCTTGTCTTTTTGATTGTGAGCCTAGCCTCTTATGGTGAGCCATCTTTCCAGCCCCATTTCCTTCCTTCTTAAACAAAGGTAGTATGTGAGCAATTAGGCATCCTGTTGCTAGATGCTTCGAAGACCAGGAAGTAACATTGTTGGACTTCACCCACTTAAAGGCTATAGATTCTGTTACATTTCCCCTAGATAGGCATTGTAAGAAAACTCAGGATCTAGAGAAAATCTGTTGTGTCACAAGCCTGGGTGACTATGGGAAATACATGCATGCCTTGTGCACTGACCTTTCTCTGAACTCTCCAAGCATTCATACTTTCTTATAAACTTTGAATTACTTTGATTTCTTTGAATTACTTTGATTACTTTGAATTTTTGTATGTGTATGTGTGTTTTGGTTCTTTTGGCTTTTCAAGACAGGGTTTTTCTGTATAATCTTGGCTTTGTAGACCAGGCTGCCTTTGAACTCACAGAGATCCGCCTGCCTCTGCCTCCCCAAGTGCTGAGATTACAGGTGTGTGCCACCACACCTGGGTTACTTTTAATTTTTAAAAATCTTACTTAAATATAATTTTATTTGTTGTTCTGGTAAGTATTGATAGAGATCATCAAATTGTTTCTGCTTTTGCAGGAGTTTTCAAATTCAAATCTGGTCCCTTTTAAACGTGGCTTGTTTAAGTATGTTAATTTTTAAATGTTAAGGCTTTTACCTTTTATTTGTGTTAAATTGCTTTTAAGTGGTTCATTGATAACAAAGATGTTTTATCTTAAACATTAAACAAGCTTTTGTAAACATTGCTAATATAGAGATATTTAAAGTTTGGACTTATTTTTCTAATTTAAGTACTTGTGGACTTTTTAATGGAAATTTTAATCTGTGTTTTTTTTTTGTTGTTGTTGTTGTTATCTGTTCTTTTTTTTTTGGTTACATAATTTTATTTCCATGAAAATATACAGTGAAGCCCATTTAATTACCTACTTGATTTTAATTTTCAATAGGCTTTCAGCTTTGATTTAAAGTTGTATGTTGAAGAAATAAAAAGCTATTTAATGCTTAGAATTTTATCAGCAAACTATCCTGTTCCTATTTTACTGTAATATATTAATGAACATTGTCCCTACCATCCATATCTAATTTGCAACTCTCTTGTTTTTTCAGATTTAAATTTTTTTTCCTTTCCTTTGCATCTCTGATCTCACTGTCTTAATTCAATATTATTTTGACCAGATCTTTATTCCTAGGAGTCAATTTTTCTTGTTCTCTTTTATTGCCAACAGGCTTCTCTTTTAAAAAAGGTGATTTATTCAATCCTCTGGCTCTTTGTTATCTAAAAGGACAAAGTATAAACTTGAAACCTGCTGTTTAGCATCTTTGTGTCTTAGACTACTGGATGCTTTCTCAGTATCTTCTCTGTAATTTCTCTCTGGGTTCCACACATTTATCATGAGGTTCCTTGTATATTTAAATAGGCTTCCTCTGTAAGTATGCTACACACTGTGTTCTGTTCTCTCATTTGTCTTTTCTCAGTCTTTCTTTTCTTTTTATTTATTTATTTATTTATTTATTTTTGGTGTCCCATACCTTTAATCTCAGCACTGGGGAGGCAGAGGCAGGTGGATCTCTGAGTTTGAGGCCAGCCTGATCTACAGAGTGAGTTCTAGGACAACCCTGCCTTGGAAAAACAAAAAAACAAAAACAAAAGATAAGCAAACTGGCCAGCACTTAGGAAGCAGGGACATGATTGCTGCATACTGGATGCTGTCTGGGTTACATAACCAAGACTCTTCTCCCCCAACAAAAAGCAAAGCAAAGCTGGACCTAAGATTCAGAAACATATGCTGTGGATTCTATTGTCTTCGGTGACTGAGCTTCTGGACGCCTCTCACTTTCCAGAAATCCTAGGTGAAGAAAAGAAAATCAGTTTCATATAGGCACATCAAGAATTTTCTCTGCTGTGTAAAGAGGAACATTTGAGTCTGCAGGAAGGTATGGGCCTCATTAAGACGGTCTACTTTACAAGATGCTACTTCCAGTTCTCACACATTACAAGGGCTCCAAAGCCTGGGAACGCACACTGCATCCATGCACTTTCCAGCCCCAGTTAAGTCTTTGGTGTTTGAACCACGTGTAGGAGCTATGGTTGCTTGCTTTCTGGTTATGGTGCAGGTCCTGCTGCATTCCCAGTAGCAGCTGGTTTAGGAGAGTAAGGATGCTGTCTCTGAGGCAGAGGCAGGGGAGGGAGCATTTTCCTTTATATTCTAGCACTGCTGTCTTGGCCAGATCTTGCAGCATTCTTGTGTAGCTCCTATTATGACCTTGGAACCGAGGTACTAGTACTTTAAACAGCTTTGGGATTAAGTCCTTCTCAGTGATCCAGAAGTCAGCCATGTACGTGGCTTGTTTGTTGGTGTCTCTCAGCTTTCCATAGTCGTGAGCTTCTCCACTTAGCCTCTCATCTCATCCACGTGTTCCCATGGCGCCTCGATGTGTTTGTGGGTGAGCAGATCACACAGCAGGTGGATGTGGGAGGCCGGGCAGCGGTAGGTGCAGCTGTGGCATACAGCGGCCGTGAGCGATGGCCTCTCTTTCCCACTTTGGCCCCACCTTGTCTTCCGAATTTCTTGATAACAAGTTCTTGATACCCTGGCTTTCGATTTCTACTTGTTTCCATGACAGTTTTTCCACGAGTCTTTTATATTGGTTGTCATTGCATCGTTGATAGGGAATGGCTTACATGTTTTCTTCACGAGTGTGTGAAAGCCTTCAGGTTTAAGA
Source organism: Psammomys obesus (assembly GCF_907164565.1). Classification (NCBI taxonomy): domain Eukaryota; kingdom Metazoa; phylum Chordata; class Mammalia; order Rodentia; family Muridae; genus Psammomys; species Psammomys obesus. Next base: position 2,829,096 of record NW_026596034.1, read on the forward strand.
CATGGATGTATTGCAGTTTTTGTATCAATAGTGTATAAGTAATCATTTAGCTTTTCTATTTATTGGATTTATTTTCTTTTAGGATTTGAGTAAGAAAAAAATGTGTTCTAAGTAAAAGGATATTTTTCCCCACTAGTGATTAATGTTCAAAAGGTTCAAAGGTCAGGTTTAAAAAAGAAATGCAGGGGTAAGGAGGTATGTCATTAGGTAAAGTGTGCAGTTTATAGACATAAGGACCTAAGTGTGGATCCCCAGCACGCACATAGAAGCTGAGGTCAGGGGTGTGCTCTGTAACCCCAGTGCTGATCGAAGGAGACAGCTGGAACCCTGGAGCTCACTGGCCAGCCATCCTAGCTGAATCCATGAGGTCTGTGTTCAGTGAGAAACCCTGTCTGAAAAACAAGACAGAGATCAATCGAGGAAGCCATTCCCGATATCACCCATCTCTAGCCTCCCACACGTGTGCTGGCACATGTGCATGTGTGCTCACAGAAGCTCACCTGCCCACCCCCATGACACATAGATCATGCATACAAATGTCCTTGCAGTGGTCGGCCACTCAAAAGTAAGTGGACTGATAACACCTCCTGCGCTCTGTACGCTCTCATGACTTACTCCTTTACATAGTAAACAGTCGCATGTTTTGTTTTCTTTCCATAAAGGGAAAAGTGGAGGAAGTCTCTTAAGTTGGTTATTAGCATTGTTATCAAAACTGGCCACTAGGAGCATTTTTTTGTTTCTTAGAGAGGTCAGAACTATTTGCTAGACCTTGTCAGTCACAGTGTAGACTTCCCTTAAAATAACAAGGAATTTGAACACGACATTTTTAGTATAAAGAATTTGTTAGTGACAGAAATGAAATGATACTCTTAAGTGAAGTAGGGAAAATTAGCACCCGTAATCTTGAGATCTAGATAGCTTCATGTTTCCTCATTCCCAAATATGCTATTACATGAAATCTGGTTCTAGAAAACCCTTAAGTACAATGCTAAATAATCTACTAGAGAAGAACTGTGTTTTTATTTAGACTTCTTCAAATCTGAGTTTAGAATTGGCTTATATTTAACTTCTCAAAGGCTTACATATTGTGTCTTAATTTTCCTGAAATGGAAATAAGATGAACTAAAATCTCGTTGAAGGGGAGGCCCCTCAGGTAAAATACTAGAGGAAATGAGAACCATTGCTTGCGTTGTTGAAACAGATAGTGTTCTGATGCAGGTGGTGACTGTGTTTCCCTCCAGTGATGGGAGTGCAGCTTCACAATCTGACACAGTTTGCTGATTCACACTGACACAAAGGGGAAGGGCTGGACAGTGTAGTGTTGAGTCCCTAGGCTCCTACAGCCGTCATGCGCACGTGAGTTATGTAAGATGGAGAAGTTTATAAAATGTTGGCCCTTGGCAGGCTAACCATCTTTGACACAAAAGAAAGTGTCTTCCATTGAGAGTCTATTATTTTTATAATAAGATACTTTCAGAAGACTGAAATGATAACTTCATTTATCTCCATTTTCTTTTTTACTGGAAACAGAGAAATAAGCCATGTTCCAATGTTTAAGTTAAGTAGCTGCGCTACCTGCTAGCAGTGTGACTTTAAAAAATTTACAAAACCTCTACTTTCACTCTTTAAAATGGAAATATTGTTATTAGGATTATAAGAGGATTAAATGAAATCAAAATTACAAAGCTCTTAATACAGTGTTTTACTTATGATTTACTGATAGTAATGAGGCTGGATAAGAAAAATGGAGAGTTAAGGGGACGTGTACAACAAAAGAGCCCTCACCTAGGAGTCTAACTTTACTGTCCTGTTGATGGAGTCACAGAAGTTAGAAGCTTCAGACACCTTGAGAAAAAAAATTGCTCACAGAAACTGTCTTCCTATGTCTCTTTTTGCTTGCTCAGGGCCAGAGCTGACTTATGACCTTTAAGGTTGAGCAGTGATCTCAGATTCTGAAAGCCATCTGTGTGCACTTAAGGCCAGAATGACTTGTGACCTTTCAGCTGTACCTCTCTTCTCAGATTCCTAAAGGCATTTGTGTCTTCCTCTGCCCAGAATGATGAATCTTGACACTTTCTCATCTGTCAATTAATTTTGGCAATACCCTAAAACCTTTTAATCTTTAAAGTTTACTTTTAAAATACACGCTTTGATCTATGTAAAAAAGAAATAAGCAGGAGTTGTGGCTCCTAACAACTTTTAGAGATGTCACTTGGGAGCCACCAGAGTTCTAGATCTGCTCATTGTAAAAGCATGTACAGGCAACTTGCCTTTCAGAAGTCCATGTCCACACTTGAGTATGTCTTAGCCTTTTCTCTATTAATTTCCATGCTTAATTAAGATTTATGTAAAAATCTTTAATAAGTTCTAACTCTGCTTCCTACTGGCTTGTCCTGAAATTCTTTTCTGTAGTGAACAATTAGTTTAGCCCAAGTTCAGGTCCCTGAAGAGGAAGTGAACTTCTTGGGCTTAATGGCCACATGTAGCTGTGTCTTTGTCCCTGAAGATACTGACAATAATGCTATTATTATATTATACCTTGCCTTTTTTTTTTTTAGCTTTTTGATTAAAATTTAAATTGTGTTTTTTTTCTCTGTCTAGAGTATTTAATATTGATAAGTATAGTACTCTGTATTAATAGAGCAATGTTTTTGTCCAGAACAAAGAGTCTAAAATAATAAACATAAATTTAAAAAAACTCATCAAACTAAATGGATAGGAAACCTGGAGATCTCATTTCTGGTATTGTTTCTGCCTTACACCAGCTCTCAGGTGGATTTATTCCATAAAACAAAGGGCTTAGACTCTTTCTGTCTTAAAGTATGGCACTTGGTGCTTGATTTTCAGGGAGTCAGGGAAGAATACTGACGAAGGTTTTTGGGCCTAGTTGGGTTACTTTTAAGGCTTACAAGATAGAAAAAGTTAAGATTGTGCTGAGTTGGTCTAGTGAGACCAGAGAACCAGATCTGTTAGCATAATATGCAATATTTTTGAAGCACGCATCCATCACGATGTCATGCTGATCTTGGTATGTAAGCTGCTTGCATGGTTCATGGCTAGATTTTCCTGAGAAAGCCAAGTTGATTGTTGTTTGGCCTCTTAGAATGCTTACATTCTTTCTCCTTCCTTCCCTCTCTTCTCTTATTTTTTTTATAAGATAGAAATACTCTTGTAAAGAGTCTTCTTAAAATACAGATTATGATTCAGCAGGTCCTGGGTAAGACCTGAGATTCTACAGTGCTACCAAGCCCCAGCAAAGCCGTTGCTATTGTTACCAGGGTTATTAGAGCAGAACCTATGTTCCAGGTGTACTAAAAAGCCAGGCTTGGCCACCTATCATGAAAGTTAAAGAGCCACATTAATTGTGAAAAGCAAGAAAAGATTTACTTAATGTGGCCACATCGGGAAGGAGAGACAAAGAGATCTAGTGCCCTCCTGCCCCCACATTCTGGGTCATGACTGAAGTTTAAGTGTGAGTAGATGGCTGGAGGTGTACATGCCTAAGCAGTTCTGGTCAAGCCTGTCACCATCTGGCTCCAGCCTTCTGCAGCGTCCTCTGAGGAGTCACCAGCACTGGATGACTATCTTTCTAGGAGTCAGAGTCCCCAAGGTTGGCACAGGGCGTCAGTCTTTTCCCTTTCCCAGCTTGATCCCTAGAGCAGTTCCAGTTTCTTGTGGCACAATGTTCTGATAGCAAAAGGTAGGCTAAAGAGAACATTCTAAAGAGAACATCTTTAGAATAGCCTCATGGACTGCACTTTGAGGAATAAAAGTCTGCCTGTGATCTGTATTTGTTGAGAAGTCTTTCCTGATAGCCTCAGTTCTTCTGTGTCTTACATTTGGAGTGTACATCTTGGCACCACAAAAACACATCCTCAAGTTCCTAATCTCAAACTCAGTCTGTGGTAAATGTGTCATCGCCTGCATTTATTTTCTCCACTGGACACATCCCAGTTACTGCTCTGTAGCCATTTTTTATTGCTTCTGTTGGTTTCTTGGTCTACTGTTGACCCTGATTTCTGTACTTAATCTACCTGATCCTGGCCTTTAGGCAAGATAGATGGGGAAATTATAGTGACATGGGAAGAAAAACACAGAGAAAAGACAAGGTCCTTCATCTTGTCTCCATCCTGGTGTATGGTCTACCAGTTTTGGTTGATAAAGGCAAAAACCTCAGCTATCATTGATGAAGCCCAACTTGCCCATGAAGACAATAAAGATTTCCCAAAAGACATCTTATTAAAGCAAATGAATTATGCTTCCTTATGGCCTAAGTGGTCTACTGTGACTTTCTATCACTCTCCTCTCATTCCTAAGTCTAAACAGTGCCCTTCACAAACCTTCCTTACAACTTCGTTTAAAAAGAAATTCTTTAACCTTGTGAACTGAACTCTCTGAGCAGTAGTTTACACTGAGGGCTTGCTGTGGTGATGTGGCTTGAGAACCACCAAAATCATAAGGTACTTATGCTTGAATATGCCTTATTCTTTCCAGAGTGTCTTAATTTCTCTTAACCCTTGTGTTTAATATCTAAACTAAAAATGTCTCTTCATATTCTCCCTAGTCTTCTTCATATCTGCTCTCTGTTGTTTGACTTTTTTGGAGAGACATGATGATGATGATGATGATGTATTACCCTCAGCAGAACCAATGATAGAGCAAAGGAATAGTTCCACCAGCCTACAACTTAATAAACTAATACATTTATTTGATTATGAACAGAGGTCTGGGTCCAGGGCTACTTACAAGGGCATGGACAACTAACAAGCTAAAGGCTGATTTCCATTCAAATGTAAAGGTACAGAAATAGTCCAGTTCATTCATAGTAGCCCACATAGTATACTTAGAATATTCATTGTCTAGTCTAATGTTTTATTTCAATTTTTTGGCCACTATGAAGCTTCTATAATTGAATTTTAATACAAATTTTAATAAGCTTAATGCTCATCAGAGTCATATTCATTTTTCATCTTTTTATTGGTAATGGCTTCTATTATCATATAATATATTCTGATTATAGTTTCCCCTCCTTTTAATCCTCCCTGTTCCCCCTCAGCTTTCCAGATCTACTCCCTTTCTGTTTTTCATTGGAAAAGAATAGGCTTCTGAGAGATAACAACCAAACATAACAAAAGAAAACATAATAAAATGAAGCAGAAACTTTCATATTGAAGTTGGACACAACAACCTAACAGGAGGAAAAGAATCCCAAGAGCAGATAGACAAAAGAGTGAGAGATCCACTTGTTCTCACAGTCAGCAGCCCTATAAGAGTTAGCCCCATAAGCTAATAGCTGTAACACACACACAGAGGACATGGTATAGATCTATGTGGGGCTTGTGCTTGCTGCTGTGAGCTCATATACTTCCTACTCAGTTGATGCAGGTGGCCGTGTTCTTTTGGCGTCATCCATCCCTTTGACAAAGTCACATTCTTTCAGTTTTATAGTATGTAAAAGTAAAAACAAATCACTCTCATAAGTCCAAAAAATGCGTAACAAAACTATGGTATGCTTAGAATGGACATGAAAAATTTTAAGTAAAAAAGTAGTTAGTTTGAGTAAGTATAGAGGATTAGAACTTGACAAGATCCAAGTTTAATATTCTAGCTATATAATTTTAGATGTATTTATTAAAAATACACTAATTTATATTTTAATACCTTTACAATATTCCTAATCATGTATTTAATGTGGTATAGTATAATAATTTGATATGTGTGTTGTATAATTTTTAAGTATATTTTAAGTATTTTTGATTATATTTTAAGTATTTCTATTTCTTTACACTATAGTAATTTAATTATTTTGTGTGTACATGCACACACACACACACGTGTGTGTGTGTGTGTGTGTGTGTGTGTGTGTGTGTGTGTGTGTGTGTATGCACACCATGGCATAGGTATGGAGATCAGAGGGCTCCTTGCAGGAGACTGTCCTTCTAAAACATAGATCCACAGATTAAACTCAGGTCACATCAGGCTTGGGGGCATCCCTAACTTTTAAATCTTTAAGTTTTAACTGAGAACCTTGGTGTGGTCCCAGCTTTCCTCCTTTGTGGACGCTTCCAGTCCTCTCTTCGAGCTCCCCTCCCCCATTCCTTTTTGTCAGCTGCTAATACCTAGAAACATTTTCTGCCCGAGACCCCCAGTGAATACACTGAGATGACAGACAATAGGCAGTTCTCACCATCCTTCCATGATGTTCCATCATGATCTGCTTTCTCACCTTCAACCCCATAATAACCTGCTTGCAGGTGCCCCTTCTCTCACCGTAACTCCTTTCCACTGGAAATGTGAACTCTTGGTACAGTTCCAGAGTCCCCTTAGTCCATTCATTCCTGTCTCTCCAGATTATTCTGTGTCTTACAGTAACCTTGCAGTAACCCCTCCTCCCATCAAACCTGGTTACTTGGGGACCTTGCCTCTTGGTGTAAACAGGATCCCCTTATCTCTTTCTGTAGCCCCTTTCAACTATTTCTCCTAGTCCATCTCTATTCTTCTCTGCCACCCACTGACCTGCTGAAGTGGCCACTACCAGAAAACCCACAAACATCTCACATTCCTAAAATCCAGAATGGGCAACAGAAACCAAGGACAGAACATCTATCCAACAAGACAAGTCCAGATATCAACACCTAGAATCACCTCAATTATCCCAGACCCAGGTCCCTAGACACCAGCACAAAACCACAAACATCAACAGCCAGGACATGTGACCCAGAACCCAGTAACCCTACTACAGTAGGCCCTGAAGCCTTAATCCCAGATTTGTTTCACCCAATTACTTTTTCTGCTTCTTAAAAATCACTGGTAATTTAATTTATAAATTTACAAATCACTATGTGGCATATCTATCCTAATATTGGTGAAAAAGTTTTGTGTTTACTTGATAAAGCTAATTTTAGATCAGCAATTCTTTGATTTCCTATTTTGTGTTCAATTCCTTCCCAAGTGCCCAAGATCATAACAAAATTTACAATTTGCAAAAGAAGAAAATTAATTTCCATATGATCCATAGATTTACTGAAAATGTTTCATTTCATTTTCATGGCCCCCTCATTTTCCCCGCTTTTCAGATCAGAAGGTCTAGTTCAGAGATACTGCAGATCCTGGAAGGTATAAGGTGATTTAGTAGCGATTAGAGTTCAGTTTCCTGTTCTAAAACCCTCTATATTGCCTAGCATTAATCTTTCTCTAGGATTTTCTTCATTTTCCTGGACCAAGGTAAGAGGTGGGTTAGGTGACTTTTGATTTATTTGACTAAACTTTAGGTTTAATCACACTCACATAAGAGTGAAAATTGGCTCCTAAAATATGTTGCTTGGATTGCAAACAAGGAAGTTTGATTCATTAATAATTGCATTCATTGCAAAAGTCAGTTACTCTTCATAGGTCTTCAGCAAATTGCTGGTGTAAGGATGCTATACAAATAGCATTATTCAATAGCACCTCTGCCCTGATATAGCGAATATTCTAAACTGTTATTTGATGGGGAAAAAAGCTGACTAGCATCCTGGTGCTGTAGTTGGAATCTTATAATGCCCTCCAAAGGCTCATGTGTTAAAGGCTTGGTCAGTAGTCACTTGTGCTATTGGAACTTTGTAGAAGATGGAGTCTACCAAGAAAAAGTTGTTATTTTTGAAACAGGGTCTCATTATATATTTCTGGCTGGTCTGCAACTTGCTTTGTAGACCAGGATGACTTCAAACTCACAGAGATCTGCCTCTTCTGCCTCCCATTGCTGGGATTTAAGGCATGCGCCACCATGCTTGGCTTGCTACCAGGAAGAAGTTGGATGAATGTGCCCTTGAAAGTGATATTGGAATGCTGCTGTCTTCCTCATTGCATCCTTACATCTGTACTTTGGACAGGCCTTCTCTACTACGAACGAAATTAATGTTCCTTCATTTAAATTTATCATTTATATAAAAGATAAACTCCTTATTTGTCACAGAAAACCTTTTACATTACACATGCAAACTGTGCTTTTATTCAGAATTATTCCTATGTTTATTTTGATTAGGAATATTTCTATCTATGGTCAGTAAATAATGTTGTAAATGAAGATCTTTGAATAATTCATTGCTAATTTTAATTTTACTTATCATTCAAGACTTCTATTCATCTCTGTTATGTAAAGTAAAGTAATACCAGAAAAAAGGCTTAGTGCTAATTTTTTTTTTTTTTAGTAAATATACTGTGTAATATTGCTAAGACTAATAATATAATAGCAAGAGGCATAATCTTTTTTCCTCATCTTCTTCTCCTCCTCTTCCTCCTCCTCCTTCCTCTTGGTTTTGTTTTTTTGAGCCAGGTTTGCCTTGGCTGTCCTAGACTCATTTTGTAGAACAGGCTGGCCTCGAACTCACAGAGACCTGCCTGCCTCTGCCTCTCCCAGTGCTGAAGCATGCATCACCATGCCCAGTGAGGCATAATAAATCTTACTTGTGAAGATGGAATGTTGTTTCTTGCATATATGTTAATCCTGGGATAAGAGCATAATTTAAAGTTTTGAAAATTAGACTTTAAATTTAAATTTTAAGTGTGAAATTAATAATGGTCCTGGATTTTTCTTAAGAAATCATCTATGTTCAGGTTTAGTGCTATCCTTTATAGAATGATCCGCTTACAAGGCTACATCCATAATCTAGTGATTGCTCAGATTATTTTTAATCATTTTCTCACAGTTTTGCTCATACCTGTCTTAGAAGAATAGAAAAACATACATAGATCATAACTAAGCAAGTTAAGTTACTCTGTGGCCTTAGGTTACCTGGTCGTTTTGTGAGTCACACTGAAGTTTACCTACCCCAAATTACTCCATTTATTGCAACTTATTCTAAGTAACTTTTGGCACAGTGGAACATCAGAGGACTATGACTTCATTTGCTTAGTGAGTATTTATTAAGTATTCTTGTATGCCAGACTATATTGGCACTAGGATTACTGCAGAAAATATAGCTAATCAGGAGTACATTTAATATGTTATTCTTGTAACCTCCCCCCCCCCCTTTTAAATAATTCAGTTTAAAAACCTTAGGAATGGGTCTGGCAAGATGGCTCAGTAGTTAAGAATACTTGTTGCTCTTGCAGAGGGGTAAGGTTTGGTTCCCAGCATCTACATGGTAGCTCACAACTACCTGTAACTGCAGTTCCAAGGGATCCTACAACTATTTCTGACACCAGGCATGCATGTGAAACAGATAAATAAATGTTGGAAAAAACACTAAAAGAAAAATATAAAAAATATTAGGAACATTAAATTTGTTTGAATCAGCTGTGACCTCTCAGAAATTACATAATGTCACAATTCTTTTCGGCAAGGTATAATAGTACTAGACTCTAAACACAAAGACTAAATGGAATCACTAAGTGAATGCTTGGTATTTTTAAAGTCAATACATGAAGCATCAGCTGCGCATTTACTGTCCTTAAGTGGATTATATGTGCCCTGCTCTTTCTCTGAAGGGCACAGGAAGAAATGCAGTGTGAATGGTGCCCTCTCTTCACATCTTCTTTGGGTTAGGTGAAGTCTAGTCAATACAGCTATTTCTTGTATAGCCCTTCTTACACAGTCATGGTACTCATTTGCTAGCTTTCATTTTGTATCACTTGTTTCTTACTCAGTTCGAGCTTTACTATGGTGGTACATACAAACGTTCTAGTGATCTCCAGTAATACCTAGGAGCATATACATACACATACTACTGAAAGCAAGGACTAATGATCAGACTTCTCAGTAAAACGCTGTTTTGTGAGACTCTGCTATGAGGGCACAGTCTGGTCCTCTCCATAGAGTCTTGTGTTCTAACCAGAAGCATTATTTAATGCACCCTGTGTCTTGGTTTATTATCATCCTCGTAGCTTTGCCACGAGTCTAAGGCTGTATGATGTATGTAAACTCTCTGTGCAATGTGTTTTAACATTCAAATTTTCTTTCTTCATTTTAACAAATTATACAAGTGGTAAATAAATACTTTCTTTCATGTTATTTAGGTAGTATGAGCTTTATTAAAAAAAAAATACACCTGTCTCCTTAGTGGTGGTCATTTAACCATTCATTGTGTCTTTCTAGGCTTTTAGAAATACTCAGTTATCTGTATTTGTATGTGTAGTTGGAGGCATTATAGATTTAGTTTTTAATCTTATTTTGCTACGTTTAGGGTCAAGCTACGTGTGGAATATCTTACTATTTATTATAATAATTTTTCAGATTTTTCTTATTTCAAACATTTTATTATTGTGTGAGTATGTAATCGTAAGCATAAGATATATCAGTATTTTGAAACTTAATACCATAATAGATATTCTTATACCTAGTGTAAAAACATAAAATTAAAATACTACTATTTATCAGAATTTCATTTCTTTAATTTTCATTATGAACATAAACTCTAACAGAGAACTCTTTTATAGACATTTATCATTTAACATGCATCATAGTATTATTAAATATATGTAATACTTACAAATTAAGAACATCCTAAAGAAGAAATTCATATTACCTAGAAGTATTGGTCACGTATGTGTGTGAGTGTGTTTGTATAAATACATGTGTGCACAGGTGGGTATGTGCCAAGCTATGAGTATGGTCACTATTCCTAGCCTTCACCTTGTTTGGAGTGGAGTCTCTTGTTCAAAGCTGCATATGCTAGCCTAGCTGGCTCACACAATGGGAGAAATCCTCCTGTTCCTGCCCCAGCTCTCTGTGTGAGTGTAGGACTACAAATGCTACTATGCACCTATTTGGGTTCTGAAGATCCTTATTCAAGTTGTCATACTTAGATGACAAGTGTATTACCTACTGAGCATCTTTCCAGGCTAACTGAAGAATATTTTGATTAACAGAAAGCATTTTTTATAATTTGCCTGTTATCTTTGATAAAAAAACAGATTATTTCATTTAGAGCCTCTTTTGGAAGGAAATCATTACCCAAGCCCATGTATCCAGTGTAAAATTTCTTAGTTTAACAGTCATTCTTTAATGATTCCTGTGAATGTTATTCTATAGAAACAAGTAGTACTTTAAAGGTTTATAATACATTTAATAGTGTCCCAAATACCATTTCAAATGTTTTACGAAAATAATGGTGTTTAAGGTTATAAATATGTACTTACTAGGCCTTTTGGTATATTTCCCTTAAAGCTAGAATTCACACGTATACACACACATTGCTAAATTAGGCAAAAAAGTTTAAAAAATAAAAATAGGAAAAGCACAAATTAAAAATTATTTATAAATTGTTAGAGCAGCCAAAAGCTTTGTTAGTTGTTTGGGGAAATTCTAGGGACAAATTCAGTTCTATTCCCTTCTGTCTTAACAAAGAGTAGCATACAAATAGCCATGGGAAAACAATTATGAACACACAGTGTGGTTACATTAACAACATATAAGGTTTGTGTCTATCTTTGGAAGGAATAAGTTAACTCTTGGGTGATCTTTAAGGCTGCGTTTTGTTTTTCTGCCAGTCTGCTTCATTAGATACTTTCCATTCTGTAATGTAAGATGGGCATACTAGGGCTTGGTTCCTTCAGTTGTCCTTAAGAAAGGAAGATGGGCTAGTTCCCTGGACCAGTCAGCAAGTCCTTCTGTGACAGGTTCCTAAGGGAGAGGGCAGGGGATGAAAAAATCAAGAAGACAAGACAGCTGGTACCAGGAGGTCTTCCATACCCAATGGATTGTGTCAAACAGGTTTATTAAGAAGTACAGCATCTTCTATGTGGTTTGCAGTGGGGAAATGGGCCAGGGTCAGCAGAGAGCGAAGTCCATGTTGGCAAGAGAATGCAAGATATTTTAGACATAGCAGCATTAAGACTGATAACTTTGTGGGGGAAAGCCAGGTTCCCAGGTTCCTCAAAACTTTGAGGCCCTGACCCCAGGCCCAGACCAATCCTTGCCAAATCTGTCCTGGGGCAAGGACACAGAAGTGTTTCCTTTGTCCTTTCACCAGGGCCACTGAGGAAGCTTTGAGTTGGCCTGGCTCCCAAAAGATTAGAATGTATGTTTTACCGTTGTAGAATTAGGTCTGTCTTATTGGGAGCTCTGCTGTATTAACTAATTAGCTAACTAATTTACTGGACCAGTAAGCTGCTAACATCAGAGATGAGATTTACTTTTATGAATGCCTTAGGCTTTTGTTGTATCAAGTCACCATTCAGGTTAAAAGTTCAGATGGCTGGGGTTTTCCTTTGGACCTAATGCTCAAGGAACATCTGTTTTACCCAGGGCATCATTCCCATACCCTAGCAAATAGCATTGCTCACAGTTTCAGTAGGTCACAGTGGTAGAAAACCAGTTACTACTAGGAGCCAGTGAGCATGAAGGAACCTATGGGTAACAGGGTTGGACTTGGAGTGGCAGCTAACACTGGTGTCTGGGAAACTTTAAACTAATGTACACAAACAAAAGCTTCCCACAAATCCTGGAAAATACCAGGATTATGGTGGTGCTTTGGGGGCCAAATAGAATTAGGCAATCACTTGGACACTGCCGTCTTTCCTTGCCTTTACCTGTGTTCAATGGACAGCTCTATGAGAGCATTGGTATATTTACAACCAGGGCATAAAATCCCAGGTGAAACTTCTCACAGACTAAATGTAGATCCTGAATGGCAGCTGTCTCCCAATCTTACGTCCAGGATTGGCAACCATTGCTGGTGAATGCACTTTTTGCCCTAACGTAAATTCAGCTAATGCCCTTTAGAGCAGGGGAGAGGTTCCATGCACACTCCCAAGCTTCAGACAGAGCAGAGGGGAGAGGTACCCTATGCTGTACCCTCTTCCCTGCTGGAGCCTGTTCACACTTACCAAGAGCTGGGGGAAGAAAGGAATGGTTGTGTATTGCATGCCCTTGTTTAAAGAAGGAAGAAATGTTTAAAAGAATTTTGTGCCTATCCTTTTCAGGCTATATTCTGCTTTAAAAGAAAAAAGAAAAGAAAGAAAAAAGAAAAAAGTTCAGAATTTGGAGGGTACCCACTAAAGTTTGCAGGTTCTTGTATTTCAGCATAGCCAGAATAGCACAGGGCTGTATATTAATGTAATAGAAATGGAGACAGTGTATTAAGAATTTGGGTGAATGCATATGCCAAAAAGCACTAAGCCAAAGGTTCAGGAAGCTAAAAGTCATTCATGGAGCACGTGTTTACATCATGTTTGTATATCCTGAGGTGCTCTTGCATAGAGCCCAGGTGTGAAGGGTTTCAATCCTCTGTCAACTGACTTCTTTCATATGTTTATTTTAATATACATATTTATTTTATTCTAATTGTGTGAATATGTGTGCACACATGAACACAGGTAGTCGCAGAGACTTCAGAAACCCTTGGTGCTGGAGTTACAGGCAGTTATGAAGTACACATTGTAGATGCTGGGTGAGATTCTGTTTCAGACATAAAATAAAATAAAATAAAATAAAATAAAATAAAATAAAATATTACTACTGATTACTTTTCCTTTGACTTCAGATTGTTGGCACTCTTTAGTTTTTGAGACTGATTCTCTCGTTGAATATGGAGCTCACAAATTTGGCTAGATTGGCTGATCAAGGAGGTCTGTCACCAGCACTGGGGGAACATAAATGTACACTCCACTTTTTACCTTGAGGATTCCACATCAGGTCCTTATGCTTATGTTGCAACTGCTTTACCAACAACTGAGGCTTCTTCCCAAGTCCCTATATATTCAAATTTTCTTTTTCACATATAAAAATATTACCTTTATAGTATAGAAGATAATAAGTAAAAACAAAGATATTATTTGCTCAGAATCTTTCCTTCCAAGCAACAGTGTTGTTAGGCTGCACATTCATGCTCATCAAGTTGTGATCATCTACATCGGTGCTTCTCTCTTAGGTGAATGTCACTGGGAATGTACAGTTTCCCAAAATGTCAATACCTTACTAATTAGCAGTGTCCCCATTATTCTCCCGTAGATGATAAGCCTTGCTTACATTTCTGTCTGCCCTCTGCTATGGCAGAGACCAGAACCAGGCTCTTGTTCCCAGTATAGCTGGAAGGAAGTTATTCTGATGATCTCTGTGTGTATGCAAAGGTCTTCATTCCCAATCATGGAGCCATTCCAGTTGGTTCTAGTAGTAAGACCCTTTAGAAAATGTCCTAACTCAGAGCATAGTATTTCAAATTTCTATTTGTTTTCTTGATGGCAGTAGTAGGCATGCAATGCTGTCTCATGTGGAGGTCGAAGGACAACAGAGAGTCATTTTTTTCCTCCTTCCACTGTGTGAGTCTGTACATCAAACTCAGGTTGTTAAGCTAGATGGCAAGCAACCTTACCTGCTGAGACATCTCCCAGCCCTAGTCTGGCTTTAAATTAACGTATCAGACTAGTAATTTTATGATCATAACTGATTTTATTTTATTTAAAAATAGACTCTTAATTTATGTCAATATGATTTGTCCCACTTGGATAAATGGTAAGTTAATTCTTGTACTGCACTTTTAAACTATGTGGTACGTACTGTCTGAATTTAGGGATCAGTTAATTATGACCTTGAGATGCTATGATCTCTGAGTGCTTTTAGACAGTACTCAGTCTGATGGCTGAAGGTTCAGATTTATCCTTTTCGTGTAGTAGCTGCATCGTCAAGTGCTCAATTTTCTGTACTCATTCTGTGGCAGAGCATCACGGTTATTGGGTATTTTGTAGCTTTTGAGCAGCATGCTCTGCTAATGCCTTAGAATAGTTTCCATGACTGAGAAATAGAAGTGAGTTTTGCATGATGGCAAGATGATAATGCAAGAGAACTTGGAAGTTTAAAAATTTTAGTAGGAGATGAGAGAGGGGGCTACAGCTGGGATACAAAGTAAATAATTGTGATTAATATAAAAAAATAAAAATTATTTAAAAAAATAAAATGAATATATTTTCTACTCAAAAAATTTTTTGTATGAAAGAGTTGAATATAGAGTGGATGGCTCTATAGTGTGTGATCTACTGACACATAGCTGAATATGTATAGAATGTAAGGCTCTGGAGTGAGCGAACTGCTGAAACATGGCTGAATATTTATAGAATGGGTGGCTGTAGAGTGTATTATCTGCAGAAACATAGAATGGGTGGCTCTGGGGTGTGAGCCTTAACTTTCTTGTTTGAGGTATTTGAAGTGTGATTATTCCACTGATAATTGCTCACCTAAATATTGCCACAAGTATTGTGGTTTAGACTTAAGAATCTATAGTTAGATTTATTTCTCATTGATGAGAAATCTCTGAGCTTCTGATCACTTCAGAGTATTGGGGTACAGGGTTTTAGGCCTGGTGTATATAGCACATTGTTGGATGGAATGCTGGCTTTGAGGGTAGGCCAGCATTTAGGGTTCTTCTGTGCCTGTTAAGAGTCTTCTCTTACTGAAAAATTTACCAGGGATGAATAGAGTAGTTCAGAAATGAAGCTGAAAAGTATATTGTTGCGTATTGCATTTTCATTTATTTAGAAAATTTCTTTGTTTATCTGGGTAAAAATGACTTAATTTGATGCATTTTTTTTTTTCCTTTTAGGCTCAGTTTATGAACCTCTTAAAAGCATTAATCTTCCAAGGGCTGGTAATGAAACTCTATGGGATAAATTGGATCATTATTACAGAATTGGTAAGCACTGAATAAGGAAATCATAGCAGCTATGACTAGCATTCACTATGCCCTAGTTACATTTCATATATAACATATTGTTGAGATATTATTCTATAATTTGGAGATGGGGTAGTTTCACTGCTTAAGCAGTTATATATGCCAGTTGTGTATCTATACTGAACTGTTAGAGGGAATCCACAGGTCACATCTGGCCCATGAGTAATTTTATGTTACCAGTATCTTTTATATTGGT
>NW_026596034.1:2844945-2910506 GCF_907164565.1 Psammomys obesus
GCATTACTCTGTATAGACCTGTCTGTCTTAGAATTCTCTTTTTAGAACAGACAGGCCTCAAACTGAGAGAAATCTGCCTGCCTCCACCTCCTGAGTCCTAGTATTAAAGGTGTGTAGCACCACACCAATCTAATAGGTTTTATAGCTTGAGTATGTTTTTGTTTTGGTTAATAAACAACTGTTTCATATGAGTATTTAGCTCGATCATTTGTGTATATGTAGATTCTAACTCACTGGAATAAAAGAAGCAATCTCAGGTTATCATTACCATTAACAGAATTAGGTCTCCGGGGGGCTTGTTTGTTGTTGATTTGTTTGATTTCAAATTTTGTTTGTTCAAGATCAATGTGGCAAATTTGTTTTTCAATGTCAGTAAGCAACTTTGAGATATATATGATTATAGTCCTTTATCAAACCATAAATTGGAATGTCTATTGATATTTTGCAACCTTGCTTTTTGTGCTATTTGTTCTTCTATTATGATAAGGAATATAAAATTCTATTCATCTCTCAAAGCATGGGTTTCTTTTTTTTTGTCTGTTCCAACCTCATGTAAGCTTTATTTTTGCCTGTTTTTCATCAGGATTCTCTCCTACATTCTTCGATTGTCCTTTCTGTTATCCTTATAGCAAAAACAGTCTAAAAAAACAAAAGAGTAATTATAGTTTTAAAAGAAGTAGCCTGTATTTACTTTGCACTGTGGGGACCAATTCTTTAGAGCAGTTAAGATAATGTTCTGAAAAAGGTTTGTTTAGTCTGAGAATACTGAGTGTAGTGTCCCATGCCTGAACTCAGCATCCAGGAGACAGATAGAGGAAGATTGAATTCCAAACCAAGTAAGACATTGTCTTAAGAAACAAACAAACAACAAAGTGTTAAGAATTTCAGAGCTGTAAAAAGGGAGTTGAAGGGAAATAGAAAACGTTCCACTGATAAATGGATGTTGCACTCTTGAACTTAAAAGGTCTGTATAAGGTTGGACCTATTAATGCCCTGTTATGGAATGGAACAGGCCTAATGGGACCCCACCCCTGCACTTGGGTTTATGCTTGGCTGATAGGGGAGGGAGAGACATTTTCTTCAATCATATATCCACTGTTAAGTTGCCAAGGCTCCTATAAGCAAGACTTCACCTTTATTTTCATGAAACTCAGTGGACCACCAAAGGAGAAAGGGAAACAGGAAGTAGACGGGGGAAAGTTGGAAAAAGGTAATATTGAGTGTAATCAAAATACAGTGTGTAGATTAATCAAAACATCATGAAAAACCCATTATATATAACTAATATATGATACTACATTGTTTAAATGAAAAAAGATAGTAAAAGAAAAATGTTATATCTTAATCTTTATTACATTGATATAATGTATTCTGGGAAACAGTGATTGTTTATACTTAGAATAAAGTTTACTTTAGGAAATTTAAAAATGTAGTGTAGTAAGTCTGTTTTCCCAGTTTGGAACGCCTTCAAAGAGAGGAAAGCACCGATTTCAGACTTTGTCCACACTTATTTTTCTGTTTTTGACCTTGCCATATAAAAATGGGATTATACTTTTGAAATTTAAACATATTCCTAACTTGTACAGGTCAGTAAGTAAGTGACTATCCTTTGGTAAATACCAGTTAGCAGTGAAATACAGGTGTCTGGGCTGTTTGTGGTCTTTCTTCATCCTCCCTAACTTGTGGATCATTTAGTTTTCATAATCTAGTAGTAGTGGCCTCATGACTGAGAAACTCATGTGTTGTACATTTGCCTTAAGTTTTCTTTCTTAATTGAGTTTAACAAAAAATAGTGTAGTTATATTTTTTTGTTAAGCTTTTTCTCTACCATGTATCTGATGTTATTTCAATAAGATTTGTATCATAGATTAACATTAACCAGCATAATTCCAAACCTTTAATTCTCTAACCAGTTGAATGCTTTCTTCACAACTATAAAGACATTTTGGCTACAGCGACATGAAGTGGTTTAACATCTTCAAAAGTTTTATGCTAAAGCTAATTTTAAAAACAATAAAACTATCAAAAATAGTTTGAAGAAACCAAGAGAAAGTTCTGATTGTGCATTCATTGTCTTTGTCTTTTTTCTTTTTCTTTTTTGGTAGTCAAGTCAACAGTGCTGATATATCAAAGTCCAACAACAGGTCTGTTTCCCACTAAAACATGTGGTGGAGATCAGAAGTCCAAGGTCCACGACAGTCTGTACTGTGCTGCGGGTGCCTGGGCGTTGGCTCTGGCATACAGGTGAGCTGGTGTTCACCCTTGTAGTAGCTTCAAGTGGACTAGTTTTACAGAATCAGTGCATTACGAGAACACTATGAAGTCTATTTTGGAGATCATTTGATAAAGTTGAGTATAGACTGTATGTTATATAACATCAACTCTTAAGTGTCTTGAATATAATCAATCGTGTTTATGGTTATATAAGAGAAAGGCCTCTTTTTTTTTTTTCTCCAGAGATACTTTTACTGGGTGTAGGTAAAAATTCATGTTTGTAGCTTTCAATTAATGAATAAAATTATACTAAGCTGTGGAATATAAAACAAGATAATGCTAGTAAGTGGTGAATCTAGATAAAGAATAAAATGGCTTGTTTATAGCAATATTATTTTAACTTTTTTGCACATTTGAAAAATTTGAAATAACAGAGGGGTAGAAAATTGCTTTAAAAAGTATATGCCACAGAGGGATTAAAGTCAGACACTAATCTTCCCTAAAGACCTCAGAAGAGAATTGAGTTGTATGTAGCTGGGCACATTAGCCGTGCAGATATCAGAAAAATGAATATAATACAATACAGGACAAATGTGTGATATATTTACTTTCGTGCCTGCATTAAATAGGCTCAGTGATGTGACAATCATATATAATCTGTTTTTTCTGACATTCAGCATGTGTACGGGAGCTACAGAAATAAAAAATTAGTATCTTTTATTTAAGGAGGCATGGGATTGGTTTTATCAAGTGGTGGTGATCCACAGATATTTAGTAAACTGAAACAATCAACATGTCATTCTTGTTTTTTAGCAGTGGATATTTTATCTACCTTTAAAAGTCATTCCTAGTTAAAAGGCTTGGTTTTTTATTTGTTTGTTTGTTTTTGTTTTGTCTTGAAAGAACATCTTAATGTAACCTTCTTAATGGTTAGATTTTGCTTTTAATTTTTAAAGCAAGATAATTAAAATATGACCAACTGATTTTTAAACTAAACCTGAGAATATGAAACTTCATACCAGAATATGCCATATGTATCATTAGATGTGTGTTTAGTTGAGGGCATCTTTTAGGACTAGCGTACCCCCTGGGGCACAGCAGTAAAAGTATGTGCCTACCTTAATTTCTGCTTCTTTGAATCGGACTGGGAATTACAGAGTATAAGAGATAGGTTGTCTCCATTTTGTAACAGTGAATTTAAAATAATTGTGGGTGATGTTTTTCTAATATAGAAATAAGCTTTAAATTTTAGCTAGATCATTGTAGAAAAATTCCCACTTAAAAAATTTACTCACTCCCATAAAGCAAGAAAAAAGCTGCACAAGTTTTACCATGATTTTTTTTTTTTTAATTGCAGCATTTCTACATCTGCTGGGAAGATGAAATTTTACTGACAGAATTAGTAGATGTCACCAGAACACAGGATTAGCCAGTTAGTTAAATACTTAATTATCAAAAGCTCTACTCTCCTTTCAAATGCAATTCCAATTTGTTTCCTGAGTTATCTCTTTCACCCAGGCGCATTGATGATGACAAGGGAAGGACCCATGAGCTGGAGCACTCTGCCATAAAATGTATGAGAGGAATTCTCTACTGCTATATGCGTCAGGCTGATAAGGTAAAGCATGTGGACTGAAATTCTCATATCGTTCTAAAGGATTAATTTAACCAGTACTGCAACAGCATCTTCTGAAGAATGTACTTGGAAAAGATAAAGCCACATTCCAGGACAGTCCCTGTCATTTAAATCAGCCTCATCCTTGCTAGCCCAAGCCTTTGTAATCCTGAAACTGACCTAACACCTTCAGTGAGAGATGATTGGAAATTGTTGTTTAGACTTGAATTTCTGTTCTCAATTTGTTGTTTCTTTGATAAAGATGCAGATTTTGGGGAAGGTAGCAAATATCCATAGTTCTAAGCTACTAATTATTTAAAGAATATCCTTGTCAACGTCAGTTTTGGATGTGTGAACTGATCTGGAATGCAAGGAGGCTAGGAATTACAACATTAGAAAACAGACTTTTATAATGTTATATGGAAATGAAAGAAACAATACACATAGCATGGTTTGTCTAAACTGTAAAGTTCTAGACATAACACACTGTTCCCTTTTACTTCCCTACTGTTTTGGGTCCCTAACTCCTTACACAATGTTCACATATGAGCTTTAGTGTGTTATATAAGATGTCATAAGATGACATCAAGTGTAATGATTCTCACAGGACTCAAGAGGTCATAGCCTGTGATTCATTGTAGCAGAAAGAAACAAAGAATGATTGAGAAGAGAGGTACCTGGTGGTGGGTAGGAAATGGATGCTAGCTTCTCAGAGTGGCACATGTATGATGCTGGATGCCAAGGTAGTTCATTAGAGTGCATTTTTCCCTCAAAAAATTTAACGCTGTAAGTACCCTCTGCTGAATACGCAAATTCCAGACTCCCAAGAGAAAAGTGGGTGTAGTCTAAGCCACATCATTTTTTGGCATGCAAGTCACTCTTTTTTTTTTTTTAATTTTTTATTAATTACACTTTATTCACTTTGTATCCCCCCTGTGGTTCCCCCCTCCAGTCCCAATTCCTCCTTTCCTCCACCCTCTGCATGCATGCCCCTCCCCAAGTCCACTGATAGGTCTTCTTTTCCTTCCTTCTGATCCTAGTCAATTAGATCTCATAAGGAGTGGCTGCATTGTCTTCTTCTGTGGCCTGGTAAAGTTGCTTCCCCCTCAGGGGGAGGTAATTAAAGAGCAGGCCAATCAGTTCATGTCAGAGACAGTCCCTGTTCCTATTACAATGGAACCCACTTGGAGACTGAACTGCCATGGGCTACATCTGTGTAGGGGTCTTAGGTTATCTCCATGCATGGTCCTTGGTTGGAGTATCAGTCTCAGGAAAGACCCCTGTGTTCAAATTTTTTGGTTCTGTTGCTCTCCTTGTAGAGTTCAGTAAGATCTCCAGATCTTACTGTTTCCCATTTCTTTCCTAAGATTCCCTGCACTCTGCCTGAAGGTTTTCCATAGTCTCAGCATCTGCTTTGATAGTCTGCAGGGCAGAGCCTTTCAGAGGTCCTCTGTGGCAGGCTCCTGACTTGTTCCCTCTTTTCTCCTTCTTCTGATGTCCATCCTCTTTGCCTTTCTGGATAGGGATTGAGCATTTTAGCAAGAGTCCTCTCTCTTGATTAGTTTCTTTAGGTGTACAGATTTTAGTAGGTTTATCCTATATTATATGTCTATATGAGTGAGTATATACCGTGTGCATCTTTCTGCTTCTGTGATAGCTCACTCAGGATGATCTTGACAGTCACTCTTATGAGAAAATAGTAGAAACCTTTCCAAAATGCAAGTTATCACGTGGGGCCATTTATCACTTGTAAATGTTCTTTTCTGAGGTTGTCAGTAGCTTGCTCTCTGCTAACTCTTTTCGGGACAGTTTCTACAAGTGAATGCACTGGCTTCTAATCTTACCAGTTGTGTCGTTTTAGATAAGTTGACTTTCCATACAGTTCTGCTTCTTTTCCTATCTGTAAAATATGAATCCCAGTAATGCTTGCTTCATAAATTTCCTGTGACGAGAATGAAATAAGGTATAAAAAGTACTTGGTGTGCTGGTGTTGCAGGTAAAATGCTTTCACTCCCTTTACACTGTACCCTTCAGGTATGTTTTCAGCCTCTTTGCTTGAGCAAAGATGCAGAGCAATGATACCTTAGTATTTTGTATGTCATGGTAATATAGATATGTTGTCTTAACTTCTACTTGAAAATATTTTTCAAATGTGATAGATCTTTCTAAGATCTATTCTTAAAGTTATAACTTTAAAAATATCAATTTTACCAACAGAATATGGCAGCATTATTAGTTGGCAGAAAAAGCGAACTTAATACTAGCTAAAAAGGAGGCATCCAACCAAGTTATCCCTTGTCTACTGAGATCTGATTTTGCAGATAATTGTTGCGAAGATTGTTTAGATGCTAAAAGAGAAGTTGTATGTTATAGTTTGGATTGCTGGGATTAAATTAATATGGCATACATTAAGTTGATGTGATTATGGTTAATTTTTTTTAAGTATGATAGTTACTGTTCACTTGCTAGGTATGCTTTCGTGAATGCCACATGTCTTTCTAAGGTCAATGCTTGTAAACAAGCTGACAGTCATACATTGGAATTATTAAATAGAAAGCAGTGATATAATGATAAAAGTTCTCTTTCCCCTTTGTGGTTTGATTATGCAGTAGGTAATGGCTCTTTCTAAATATTATTTACTTCTACCAAATAGTTATCATAATTATGTTTTCTTTTAAGTAGAGCTTGAGTATTATTCAAACTACTAAATTATAAAGAATTAACATTCCTAAAATTATAAAGAATCAATTGGATTTTCTGTTAATTATTATAAATTCATTACTAACAATCCTATTATTAATGTCAACCATTAAAATAAATTTTGAGTTGATTCATTTTAGATTTATATCTTTCTAAAATTTTTTTTCTGCTGGAGAGAGAAACAGTACCAACCCCTCCTAGAGTCCTAATCATAAACTGAAATATTCCTCTGACGTTTACTCTGGGGAACCAGTGGGCTCATTAGGTTAACTTACAGAGCAGTGGGTGAGGGTTATGGACGGGGTATATGTGGTCTTAATAAAGTGCCACCCTCGAAGTTCTGCACCAATATGGATGATGACTCTCCCATGGCCACATAGGTGGAACCACTCCCTAGTCCTCGCCTGCCTGTATATTCTAGCTCCATTTGCAATCAGGGCAGAACACATAGAACTAGCTGGGAAGGAGCAGGGTTAGATGCTTGGGTGAGGATCTCGTTACTCTCCTCATGCCTACTTCATTGATGGATTGCCAGCAGTCAATAAGTCCAGCTATGATGATCCTTTGTAAGCTGTCACAGATAAACTCAGGAAATGGGGGCTCAGGAAACAGGCCTGTACAGTGTTGTCTATCCTACAGATATGTTAGGGTTTTATGGTTTTTTTTTTCAGTTTAAATTTATTATATTTAATATTTTTATTACAATTTATTCACTTTGTCTCACAGCTGTAGCCCCCTCCTCGTCCCTACCCAATCCCGACTTTCCTCCCTCTTCTCCTCCCATGCCCCTTCCCTAGTCTACTGATAGGGGAGGTCCTCCTCCTCTTCTATCGGATCCTAGCCTATCAGGTCTCATCAGGACTAGTCTGCATTGTCTTCCTCTGTGGCATGGTAAAGCTGGCTGCCCCCCCCCCCCCGGGGGAGGAGATCAAAGAGCCACCCATTGACTTCATGCCACAGACAGACCTCTGTTCCCTTTACCAGGGAGCGCATTTGGAGGCTCCCATGGGCTACATCTATGCAGGGGTTCTAGGTTATATCCATGAATGGTCCTTGTTTGGAGCATCAGTCTCAGAACAGACCCCTGTGCCCAGATTTTTTTGATTCTGTTGCTCTCCTTGTGGAGCTCCTGTTCCCTCCAAGTCTTTCTATCTCCCCCTTCCTTCATTAGATTCCCTGTACTCTGCCCAAAGTTTGACTATGAATCTCAGGATACCCTACTGGGTAGAGTCTTTCAGAAGTTAAACAACAACAAATTAAGTAACCCAATTTAAAAATGGGTACAGAGCTAAACAGAGAATTCTGAGTAGAGGAATATCGAATGGCAGAGAAACACTTAAAGAAATGCTGAACATCTTTAGTCATCAGGGAAATACAAATCAAAACAACCCTGAGATTTCACCTTATACCCATCAGAATGGGCAAGATCAAAAACTCAAGTGACAAACATGCTGGAGAGGATGTGGAGAAAGGAGAACCCTCCTCCATTGCTGGTGGGAATGTAAACTTGTACAACCACTTTGGAAATCAATCTGACCCTTTCTAAGACAATTAGGTATAGTGCTACCTCAAGACCCAGCTATACCACTCCTAGGCAGATATCCAAAAGATGTTCAAGTATACAACAAGGACATTTGCTCAAACTTCCAGTTCTTTCTTTCTTTTTTATTTAAATTAAATTTTTTTTTTTATATTAACTACAGTTTATTTACTTTATATCCCAGCTGTAGCCCCCTCCCTCATTCCCTCCCAATCCCACCCTCCGTCCCTCATTTCCTCCCTACCCCTCTCTAAGTCCACTAGTAGGGAAGGACCTCCTCCCCTTCCTCCAGGTCTTTCTGTCTCTCCATTCTTTCATAAGATTTCTTGCACTCTGCCCAGAGTTTGGCTATGAAACTCAGCATCTGCTTTGATACCCTGCAGGGTAGAATCCTTAAGAGGCCCTCTGTGGTAGGCTTCTGTCTTGTTCCTTATTTTTGCCTTCTTCTAATGTCTATCCCATTTCTTTTTCTGAATAAGGATTGAGCATCTTACCCAGGGTCTTCCTTCTTTATTAGCTTCTTCAAGTGTACAGGTTTTAGTGTGATTATCCTTTATTGTATGTCTAATATCTAATACCATGGATATATCCATGGTACATCCAGTGAGTATACCATGTGTGTCTTTCTCCTTCTGGTATACCTCACTCAGGATGATCTTTTCTAGTTCCCACATTTGCCTGCAAATTTCATGATTTTCTTGTTTTTAATTGTTGAGTAGTATTCCATTCTGTAAATATACCACAATTTCTGTATCCATTCCTCAATTGAGAGACATCTGAGTTTTTTCCAGGTTCTGGCTATTACAACTAAAGCTACTATGAACATGGTAGAGCAAATGTCCTTGTTGTATACTTGAGCATATTTTGGATATATGCCTAGAAGTGGTATAGCTGGGTCTTGAGGTAGCACTATACCTAATTGTTTTAGAAAGGGTCAGATTGATTTCCAGAGTGGTTGTACAAGTTTACATTCCCACCAGCAATGGAGGAGGGTTCTCCTTTCTCCACATCCTCTCCAGCATGTGTTGTCACTTGAGTTTTTGATCTTGGCCATTCTGATGGGTGTAAGGTAAAATCTCAGGGTTGTTCCTGAATGACTAAGGACCTTTAGCATTTTCTTCACTGTTTCTCTGCCATTCTATATCCCTCCATTGAGAATTCTCTGTTTAGCTCTGTATCCCAATTTTAAATTGGATTACTCGATTCATTGCTGTTTAACTTGGGTTCTTTATATATGCTGGATATTAGCCTTCTGTCAGATATAGGGTTGGTGAAGATCCTTTCCCAGTCTGTAGGCAGTCGTTTTGTTCTGAAGATGGTGTCCTTTGGTTTACAGAAGCTTTTCAGGAGGCCCCATTTATTGATTGTTGATGTTAGAGCGTATGCTGTTGGTGTTCTGTTCAGGAAGTTGTCTCCTGTGCCAATGAGTTCAATGTTATCCGCTACTTTTTTTTTTCTAAAATGTTTAGCGTGTCTGGTTTATATTGAGGTCTTTGATCTACTTGGACTTTCATTTTGTGCAGGGTGATAAGTATGGATCTATTTGCATTTTTCTACATGTGGACATCCAGTTAGACCAGCACCATTTGTTGAAGATGTTATCTTTTTCCCCTTGTATGGTTTTGGTATCTTTGTCAAAGATCAGGTGTTCATAAGTGTGTGGGTTTATTTCTGGGTCTTCTCTTAGATTCCATTGATACACCAGGCTTTCAAGCATTTTTGTTGCCATAACCTTTCTGGGTCCCTTATCCTTTTGGAGTAGGAATGTGGAATATATTAGTGTAATCCATGGAGTGTGGGAGACTGATTCAGAGATTGAATGTTATACCTGGAGGGGTATCTCTTACCATATGTTGCATGAACTTTCACTGGAGAGATGTGAGCAGGTATCTGTTCCTCCAGAAAAGACAGAACAAAGTTTAGTTCTACCCAAGTCAAACCTATGAGTTCATTGTGCTTGCTCCCAAGGATGAAGGGTTACTTACACAGCAAAGGTGATTCCAAAACAGCCACACCACCAAAGAAAGTCTCACTTCAGCTTGGATAACAACTTACCTATACCTTCAGAGACAGAATTCCTCTTCACTTAACCTTCCACAATCTATATACTGCACCATCAAGCTTAGGCGAGAGACAACGTACACATGGAACACACTTACAGGCAACTGTGAATGAGCTGTAGGGTGGAGTGACAAGGATCTCAGTTGAGGGTTTAATAGCTCTCCTCCTTAGAGGAACTGATGATGGGCCAGATCTTGGATCTTTTTTTAATTTGGTTTGTTTGTTTTGAGACAGGATGTCTTTGAGTAACAAGACATCCTGGCTGCCCTTGAACTCACTCTTGTAAACTCAGAGTTCTGCCTGCCCCGGCCTCCCAAGTGCTGGGATTAAAGGTTTAGGCTACCAATACCAAGGAATAGGCTGGATCTTAAAGGTCTGTTTCAGGTAGCCACAGCCACTTTGATGAAGGTAGTTGTTTTAGTTTTATGTATATTTCTGTGATAAAATATCCTGAAAAAGCCACTTGTTGGAGAAAGGGGTTTATTTGGCTGTCAGTTTCAAATTATAGTCCATCATTTTGGGAATATCAAGCCAGGAAGTCAACCAACATGTCAACCCACACCCAATGTCAAGAGAAAGGAGAATAAGCATACCCTTGCCTGCTACTCCCACACAGCTAGCTCTTTCCCATGCTGTTCAGACCCTCAGCGCTGTGTGCAGACAGTGTGGATGCTGCCCACTGTGTGCTGAGTCTTCCCACTACAATTAGGAATCAAGGTTGCCTCCTAAGGATGCTCCCACAGGCCAGCCTGATCTAGAGAATTCTTCATTATGACTCTTCACCAAAGATCCTAGGTTTTCTCTCAGGTTGGAATCAGCACAGTGGTACCAGTAGGAGAAAAGTAATATAAACCTTACCATACCTCTTCATATTATTCCTCCTGCTGGATGGACCATTTCTTTATGAATCTATGGCACTATGAATGTTGTTTTATTGCACATGTGTCAATACATGTTTGTGGAGTTCAGAGGACAACTTATAGAATTCTTCGCTTTCTACTAAGTGGGTCCCAGGAATGGAACTCAGGTTGCTTGGCAAAAGCACTTTTACTTGCTGACCTATCTCAGTATGTGTGTGTGTGTGTGTGTGTGTGTGTGTATGTCTGTGATGTGCATGTACCCTGGTGTATGTTTAGAGGAAAGAAGACAGCTAATTGGAATTAGTTTTCACCTTGTACCATGACTCAGCATCCGGCTTGGTGGCAGTTTTATTTCTAGGCCTTTAAAGGTGAGTTATCTTTCTATCTTTTTCTCCCTCACTAAAGCAAAGCACACTTGTAGGGTAAATTTCCTGTTTGGCCTCAAGCCTTATGTTCTTCGTTTTCTGAAATAAATTTATAATCTAGAAAGTATAAGCTTCTTTTCTTTCAGTGATTGTGTGTGTGTGGAATGTGTTGCCTGGGATTTTTGTAAAAACTCTCGCTAAAAGATTTTTAACATTATCAGGAAGTTGAAATGAATGCATGGAATTCTCCTTGACATGGAGGATATAAAATAGTATCATTTTGTGTTTTATTATCTTGTCTGGGCTAGTTTTATTAATGTCTTATTTTCTAATATTTTATTTGCTCGTGTCCTGGCTAGTTGTATGTCAGCTTGCCACAAGCTAGAGTCATTTGGGAAAAGGAAACACAATTGAGAAATTGTCCCTACCAGATTGGCCTGTAGGCAAGTGTGTGGAGCATTTTCCTAATTAGTGACTGATATGGGGGAGCTTAGCCCACTGTTGTTGGTACCACCCTGGACTTGGTGGTCCTGGCTTCTATGAGAAAGCAGGCTGAGCAAGCCACAGGGAAACAAGTGAGGAAGCAGCACTTTTCTGTTTCTGCATCAGCTCCTGCATTCAGGTTCCTGTCTGGATTTCTATTTCACTGTGATGAGGAAGTGTAAATGAAATAAACCCTTTCCTCCCCAAGTTGCTTTCAGTCATGGTGTTTACCACAGCAGTGGAAACCCCACTGGAGACACCTCTTTTCTGATCACCCCTGTGGAGAAGACACAGGGTAACTTGGGGTTTTTACGGTGGTGGTGCCTTGTGCTTAATTTCTCTTAAAATGCTGCTGAGTAGTTTGTAATCAATGCAAAATCACTGAAATTTTGTAAAATTTGTTCTTCTAGAACACTTATAAGGATGGGATGATTATCCTCTTGATGCATGTTTTAGGGCTATAAGTTTAGAATGGATGACAGACTAACCATCCCTCCTAAGCTATTTACTCACAATGTCAGTAAAATAAAATTGATAGATTGACTTTAGAAAAAAATTGCTCTAATCATTTTCTTGATCCTTACTTGACAAATGCTGGGTAGCCTATAAAATACTAATTAATGTAGTTTGTTTCTTGACTGTTTTCAAGAGTACATTTTTTTGAAGTTGACATACAGCATACCCCATTAATTTTCAAAGTGTACAGAATTTGAATCTTTTCTTTTCTGAAATCTTAAATTACTTGTCTTTTATGAGCTTTGAAATTCAAAGCCATTATATAACTCCTCATGTGAACATCTTTAATCATTTAGCTTTTAGTTTTCCCCTGACACAGTGGTTAGAAATAAACTCTCTGCTGGGTTCTCACATGTCTTGAAGACAAAGGACAAACATCATTTTGTCAGCTGTACAGTGGCTTTATTAACCTGACAAAACCTCATCCTGTTAGATCCCTATTAAATGGGTGTATTGGTTAGTTCTTGTCAGCTTGACACAGACAGAGACACTTGGAAGGAGCGAATCTCTGTTAAGGAATTGAATTGCCTCCATCTGTTTGGCCTGTGTTTAATGATTAATGTTTTAGGGCCCTGCCGACTATGGTCAGTGTCACACCTGAGAATGTTGTTTTAGGCTGTGTAAGAAAGCAAGCTATGAAAAGCTAGCTGGTGGACAGTAATTTCTTTCTTTCTTTTTTTTTTTTTTATTTTTTTGCTTTTTGTTTCCTGTTGGAGTTCCTGTCTTGACTTTCTTCTGTGATGGACTGTAACCTATGAGCTAAATAAACCCACCTTCCCTCCACCATCTTGGTTTCCATTAATGTCTTATTAGAGTAACAAAAGAGCAAACTAGTTCAGAAATTAGGTACCAGGAAGTGAGGTTATTGATGTGACAGACCTTACCATGTTTTGGGAAAGGACTGTGGAAGTGTTGTGAGCTTCTGGCTGGAAAAGCCATTGAACGCTCAGTTTCATATGCTGTTCTTTGAGGGATTTTAAGATTGAAGTATTGAGAGAAATGCAGACCATGCAAGCCTAGTCGTTGAAATCTCACAGGGAAGTTTGAGAGCTTCTTGAAGACTCTATTGGGGTTGTCCTGTGGTGTATATGAAATGAGAGTTTGGGGAAGCGAAAGATGGTATGCTATACTAGGGTGATAGGTGCTGGCTGCCGGGCCTGGAAACTCAGCGGGGACTAACAGAAGACTAGCATCGTGGAGGGAAAATCTGGGAAGTGTTTCCTCAGAGTCAGGGATACAAACAACTAGGACAGCAGGGGACATGAATTTTATTTCAGCTCAGCCATATATTTTGATTAGGAGTCAAGAATGATGTTCATGGCTTTGAGATAACCATGGTGGCAAGACAGGAGTGGCTTCTGATTGTGCGGGTCCAGGCTATTGCTTGTGTTCTGTGGAGACAGAATGTTCACCTTCTTCGAGTTTCTCAGTTATGTCATAAATGGAAAATAGACAACCCCAATTGTCTCCTCATTTTGTTGTTGTTTTTAATAGAATATTTATTAGTCTTTGACAATTTTGTACATATGATATGTTCTGATCATATCCACCCCAACATGTTCACCTGCACTTGATGTCCTCTACTTACAAAAATTATTTATTTTAGATGTGTGTGTGTTTTGTATGCATGTATGATTGTGTACTACATGTGTGCCTAGTGTCCTTAGAGGCCGGAAGAGAGTGTTGGATCCCCTGGGTTTTTGAAGTTCCAGATGCCTGTGAGCTCCTATCTGCTCTGCCATCAATCCAGCCCCATCGTTTTTTTTTTCCTCCCTGTTTCTTGTTTTCTTACAAACTCTTGAGTCCAGTTAGTGCTGCCAGTGGGTATTTTGACTGCATGTTGGCTTGTTCTTATGCGGGAAATCGTAGCTGCAGAGAATTCATAAGAGCAGTGGCTATGTTATGACCAAAGCACTGAATTTTATAGGATACCCCTTGTGCCTTTTGACATTTTGCTGGTAGATTCTGACTTTGGTTTTGCTGACTTTAGTCATATGTGCGGGACCATGGGGCCAGGTCTCTCAGTCCTAGGACAGAACTTTTTGTCATGATAGAAATATTCTGTGTCCATATTGAGCATATACAGTATCCTTAAGAGGGCATGGAACAATTGAAATGTAGCCAGAAAGTGAATTTCTAAACTGAATCTATAACCTTATGCAATTTTAATTCATTGTAATTTGATTAGTCACTTTGTAAAAAGTGGCTACCATTTTGGACAACATAGCTCCTAAAGTGAACCAAGGAGAACTTTTCTTTATTTATATTACTTCAAATACTAAATGTATGGGTGCTTCATGCCAATCAAACCTTCATTTTGCTATATCCAACATTCTGCTGTTTAATTCAAGTATATAAGCAACTGTCTCAACTTAATGTAGATTCCAGGGGCTGAAGGCTCTGAACTCTAAAACTGCCTCTGACTTCAGAGTCCACTAGTGTTAGGATTAGGTGGTGTAAGGTACAGTGGCAGGTCCTGGCCACAGTGTGCTACTAAGAAATCACACCATACAACAGATCTAATGCAAGAGGTTATTGGGGTGGGGAAGCAGTGAAAGGCCATCTTGCAGTGGGGACATAAGAGAGAGATACAGACAGACCATGAGACAGAGAGAACTAGATAGAGGGCTGTGATGTCAAGAGGGACCTTTTAAAGGGTACACATGTTAGTAGGATCAATGGAAATGCACCACACCTGGGAATGGCAGGTGATGACATAAACTACTGATGCTAAGTCACTGAAGGCAGGCTGGGTGAGCGCCTGACTTATAAGTCACTGAAGGCAGGTTAGGCAAGCGCCTGACTTATCAGAACTACTAAGTAGTGGCCCCAGGTTACCCACATATCTGACTTCACTATAAATTTGAATTCCCATGAGTTTCTTTAGGATCAGTAGTTCATTTTAATAGCTCAAGGAATACAGGGAAATACTTCACTTATCATTTATTATATCAGGTATCATAAAGGATACAAATGAGTAGACAAATGAGCACATATTAGCAAGATGCCAATCGGTCATGAGTACTGAGTTTTTCTTCCTGGGAATTGTGGAGTTCTACTACTTCCTGGCATTTAGTGTGTTCCCTAACCTGGAAATTATCCACAGGCCATCATTTACGGTTCTTTCTAGAAGTTTCATTTTGAAGGCAGGATTAAGCAAATCATTAGTAATTGGTATTAACTTCATATCCTGCTGCTCTCTCTACCTTCCCTAGGTGAGTCCTCATGGGTTGAAAAGCCAAATGTCAGTTTTTCTTTTGTTTCCTTTGAAAACTACCTCCCTTCTTTAGGTGTACAGTTTTGAAAGGCTAATGGGATGGACATCAGAAGAGGGTGAAAACAAGAAGCAAGACAGGAGCCTACCATAGAGGGCCTATGAAAGACTCTACCCAGCAGGGTATCAAAGCAAATGCTGAGACTCAGAGCCAAACTTTGGGCAGAGTGCAGGGAATCTTATGAAAGAAGGGGGAGATAAAAATACCTGGAGGGGACAGGATCTCCACAAGGAGAGCAACAGAACCAAAAAATCTGGGCACAAGGGTCTGTTCTGAGACTAATACTCTAACCAAGGACCATTCATGGAGATAACGTAGAACCCCTGCAGAGATGTAGCTTATGGCAGCTCAGTGTCCAAGTGGGTTCCCTAGTAAGGGGAGCAGGGACTGTCTCTGACATGAACTCAGTGGCTGGCTCTTTGATCATTTCCCCCGAGGGGGGAGCAGCCTTATCAGGCCACAGAGGAGGACATTGCAGCCAGTCCTCATCATGATAGAGTAGGGTCAGATGGAAGGGGAGGAGAACCTCTCCTATCAGTGGACTGGGAGAGGGACATGGGAGGATATGAAGGAGGACAGGATTGGGAAGGTAGAAGGGAGAGCTCAGCTGGGATACAAAGTGAATAATTGTAATAAATAAAAAATAAATTAAAAGAAAAAAGAAAACCACCCCCCTATCCTGATGCCACCTATGGGCATATCAGGAAGCACCTGATTGGCCATCTTCAGATGTCTCTGAAAGGGACCTATGAGCAAAATGTTCCTTTCACTTCTGTCACAGGGAATATGTGAGGATCCAGAACTATTGAAGAAACACAATGTCTGTTTTAGTTTCACAGGAGAGTCAGACCAGTAAAGAGTATAAGAACAGAAGTGAGGAAGAGAGAGAAGCAGGCTGGTTATAGCTGTCCTAGCTGACATTGACCTAGCTGACAATGTCAGCTATGCAAGGTCAATACCTATGCAGGTATTGACCTAGGACATTGTCAGGACCCTACACTTCCTAAAAGCAGGCCAGTTGAGTTGCTTACACAATATAACACTTAGATAAGTCTTTAAGGATGAGAATTTTGAAAGAGATAAGAATATAGTTATGTGTGACTCCTCAGCTGAGTGAACTAAGTTAGCAATATAAGCATCTGTATATTAGCATCACTCTTTGGAAAAAGAAGAAATCTCTTGCTATATGTCATTCTGTTTGTTTTTATTATTCTTTCATTATTATTATTATATATTTTTTTGCACATTACTGGTATCACAAAATGCTGTTCAAGTTCAATAAAGCAGGCCCTGAAAGAGGATGGGTGTTTTGGTCTTTGAAATTAATATGTCGGATTGTTTAGAATTTAAACTTTGTAATCTACAGTGGTTAAGACAGGACCATTGGCTCATAGTCTCAGCTACTCTAGAGAGGTGGATATATCCCCTCGGCTTGTTATTTGGAAACAGTTTGGCCAACATAGGGTGAGACAGCCAATTGAAAAAAATATATATTATATGTAATTAGTAAATAAAGAAAATGCCCTGTAACTTCATAGAATTCTTAGCTTGGTAATGATGTGTGAAGGAGAAATGAAAACATACTTGTATTATCAATTAGGTAAAACATGTTATCCGTGAAGCAGGGAAGTTTGCATACTGACCTGCACTAGAATATAGTCTAAAGTATTTTTCCATTGACTGTCGTTGTTAAGAATTTCCAGGTAACTGTATAGTTGACTACAGTTTTATATAGTAGACCCTGTTTTACATAGAAAACATGTATTTCACTCATAATCAAATAAGATGGGCTGTCATGGTGGCTCAGCAGGCAAAGGTGCCTGCCACCAAGCTTGATGACCTAAGTTCAATCCTTGGGTCCCACATGATGGAAGGAGAGAACTGATCCCCACAAGTTTTCTACCAACCTTCAATAGCTTGTGTTGTATAGGTATACACACCCACACATATACAAATACACACACATATGCAAACACCACACTGTGTAGGCAAATGAAATGTTTTTTAAAAACCTCAATCAAATAATGTGCGAAATATTGCAACAAACTGTTGCTGCCATGCTCATACACTTCCTATTCCATTTTAATTCAGTGCTGTGATCTGTCATTTGACAGCTGCGTTCAGTCTAATAAGTGAGTCATCATGAGCTTTGTCTATCACTTTTCCTTAGTGATAGACTTTCTACTTTGTCCATTCCTCAGCATGTAAGTTTTAGCTTTCCTTATGATAAAAATTACTTGAGAATAACTGATGGTCTTCAATTTAGATGAATACGTGAATAACCACAATTCATATTTGATATTTGATTCTAGGTCCAGCAGTTTAAGCAAGATCCACGGCCCACAACTTGTCTTCACTCTATTTTTAGTGTGCACACAGGGGATGAGCTACTTACCTATGAAGAATATGGCCATCTTCAGGTAAAAGAAAAATTAAAAATTTATTTCTCCACTATTTGCATTCCATAGCATGGCATATTTGAGGCTCCTTACACTTTTTAAAAGTAAATTTCATGATTTACTTTAAAATACGAGTGTAAATGAACTCTATAATAGAAAAGAAAGTTCACTTGCAACCCACAAGGCTCAAGAAATTACTGTCATGGAGTTTATGGAGTATTTCTCTTTAGAAGATAGATGCCTACTCTTCCCTCAGTAATTAAAACTTGTTTATATATTTTAAAGAATTTCTTCACTTGCAAATAAACGACAGTTGACAGGAGTATAACAGTTACTCAGAAGTTTTTGTTGGACTACAAATCATTTTTAATATGTCAACCAATCATTTTTTAAAATATCACATATATTTTGAGATGTACCAGTTTTGTGTTTTGTTAAATTCTATACCCATGCTAGGAACGTACCATAGAAATTTTTTTGTTGTCTTATTTTCACTACCACCCCTACATCTGTGTATATCCTAGATATTCTGTGGCTTGTTTGTAAGATATAATTGTTATATATGCTTTTTATTCTTAACAGAGTTTCTTTTTGTTTGCCTGTATATTCTGCTATTTTAGAATAAAGTACTATTAATCATATATTTCTTACTAAAAATAAGAGTTTTTCCTGTATGTGTGCAGGTGCACGTGTGTGTGTGTGTGTGTGTGTGTGAGAGAGAGAGAGAGAGAGAGAGAGTGTACATCAGTGTAGATAGAGGCCAGAGGACAAGCTGCAGTGCAGTTATTTGACACTCTCCAGCTTCTTTTGAGATAGAGTCTGCCGTTGGTTTAGGGTTCACTCATTAGGCTAGCCAGTGAAGCTTAGGGATCTGTCTTTTTTTTTTTTTTGCCTACCAGCACAGGGATTACAAGAGGTGCCCCCAAACCCAGCCTGGGTTCTGGAGATCACCCTATGCTCATGCAGGCAAGCACGTTAACAGCTGAGCTATCACTCCATCGGGAGCCTCTCCTCTTTATTGTTCTTCACCCTGTTGTAAATATGTTACTGCGTTAACCAATCAGTTGAATAGATCATATTATTTCTACTTAGAATTTAGAAACTTACCTTAAGAAATGAAAGCTTGTTATAAATTCAAAAGAATTTCAAACTTTAGTATATTTTCTCCAAGCACAGAAAGTACTTTGCCCTGTTTCTGTGTAGGAGAAAGTTATGCTTGTTTTTAGTGATGATGGAGTTAACTGTATTTTTTGAAAACTTTATTATAGATTATTAAAATCAAAATGCAAAGTGTGTAACATTAATTTTCCTTTAAGCAAATAAACTTTGGATCAGTGAGATAGCACAGTGGTAAAGGTACCTACCACCCAACCTGTTGACCTAGGAAGGTGAGAACCAACTCCAGAAATCTGGCCCCTGACCTCCACTCATGCACCATGGTGTATGTGCATGCACTGGACAAAGATCTAAAATGTAATAAAGTTTAAATCCTTAGGATTACTAATTTATAAGGCTTTAAAAGTCTCAAAAAGATTATATCAAAAGAGAGCAGTCTCTCTAAAGAGTAGAATTACAGTTTTTTCCCTTGTGTTCACACTTATCATTTTAATTCTTGTGATGGAATATGTGTATGGAAAATATTTTTAATTGATAGGTC
The DNA here is from genome assembly GCF_907164565.1 of Psammomys obesus. Lineage (NCBI taxonomy): Eukaryota > Metazoa > Chordata > Mammalia > Rodentia > Muridae > Psammomys > Psammomys obesus. The sequence goes on from NW_026596034.1 coordinate 2,864,631, forward strand.
ATCTATATATTCCTGGTATATGTAATTTTAAATAATAGAGACAATTATCTGACCAAGATAATTGGCATGTCTATCATCTCAGACATTGAAAATTTCTTGGTGTTTCAGACTTTCAAAGTCTTTCTTGCTAGCCCAGAGGTGGTGCACACCTTTAATCGCAGCACTCAGGAGGCAGAGGTAGGTGGATTCCTGTGAGTTCAAGGCCAGCCTAGTCTACAGAGTGAATTCCAGGCTGTCCTGGAACTCAGTGAAATCTTATCTGGAAAAAAGCCATAAAACAAACAAACAAACAAAAAACAAAACACCCATCTTCTCAGGGACTGTCTCTGACATGAACTGATTGGCCTGCTCTTTAATTACCTCACCCTGAGGGGGAAGCAGCATTACCAGGCCACAGAAGAAGACAACACAGCCACTCCTGATGAGACCTAATTGACTAGGATCAGAAGGAAGGAAAAGAAGTCCTCCCCTATCAGTGGACTTGGGAAGGGTCATGCATGCAGAGGGTGGAGGAAGGGAAGGGTTGGGATGGGAGGAGGGAGAGAACCACAGGGGGGGATACAATGTGAATAAAGTGCAATTAATAAAGAAAAAAAATAATAAAAAACAAAAAACAAAGTCTTAATAGAGATTTCTATGTATTTAATACTCTGCTATTCTTAAAATACTTTATAGTGTGTAGCTAATGAAAACAAGGCAAGATATTATAAAACAATTTAAATGTGTAGTTAGTTATATAAAAATTATAAAAATGAAAGGCACTCTTGGGAAACTTTCCTAGAATGTACTGTCTCAGACCTAGAATTGGAGATGTGGCTTTATTTTGGTTTTTACGATACTCATCTTTGAAACAGAAGAAGAATTATTTTTCTCCTTTCATTAAGAAAATTCAAAGTCATGTGCAATATCCTTAGGCTCATTGCCTGCATCACATTATACGCACGATAGACTATTAAGACCTTGTTTAGTGCCTTTCATTTTCTAAGGCAGGAAGTTGACATTGAAAGAAAAATGACATCTCTAAGGTCTCTGGGTCGATGTAAGCTCAGCCATTTCCTATCTCTAGGACTCAGGTTCTTCATCCATCAAGTCGACTGCTGATTTTATCCTGGAAATACATATTTCAGACAAAATTTTACTTTGGATGTCAGCACATCATAATTGAAAGTTGGGACTCTGGTTTAGATGGAGGCCTGCTGTCCTGTATACCTTGCAGATTGCTCTCACCTGTTCCACTTCTGCTACTAGAGGACCTAGTATTTTTTGTAATTAAAACTTTCTATTTATTTATTTATTTTTAATAATTTATTCATTACATATATTCATCATTTCAATAATTTATTCATTATATATTCATTTAAATATTTATTCATTATATATCCCCCCTCCCTCAGTTCCTCTCAGTCTACCCTCCTTCTGTCTTCTCACTTATCCCCTTCCCCTGTCCACTGAAAGGGAGAATTTTCTTTCCCTGCCATCTGCTTATCAAGTCTCATATGGACAGCCCAAATCTTCTTCCTCTGTGCCCCTCCCCACACACACTAGGAGGAAGTGATCAAAGAGCAGGCAACAGAGTCCATGTCAGAGACAGCCCCTGTTCTCCTTACTAGGAACCCACATGAAGACTGAGCTGCCTGTCCGAGCAGGGGGTCTAGGTCCTCTTTCTGCATCCTCCTTGGTTGGTCTGTCAGTTCCTGAAGGCCTCCATGGACCCAGGTCTTTTACCTCTGTTGCTGTCCTTGTGGAGCTCCTGTCCCCTTTAGGTCTTTCTATCTCTCCCTTCTTCCATAAGATGCCCTGCACTCTGCCCAAAGTTTGGCTATACGTCTCAGGAGGACAGGAACTTTCCACAGAGGGCCTCTGAAAGACTACCCAGCAATTACCACGTTCAATTTTAGAACATTTCTTCACCCTCAAACTCTAAGCAAAATCAGCTGCTCTGCATTTTTCCTGAAGTTCCCTAAGTAACCTGTTTCACTTCATGCTTCTAGAATGCCTTTTCTTCACATTTCAAATTTAAATGCAATCATATAAGATAGGATGTTTTGTTGCTGACTTCTTTGATTATCAAAGCTACATTACCAAATGGTTTCATAGTTAAGGAGCCAATAGCGAGGGAGGGAAAGGATATGCTTGCATATATACTTGAGACCAGGCTGTTCAGAGTTGTGTGTTGATAGGTAATATTTGGGAAATAGCTTATGTAACTTTTAATTTCTTTTTGAGAGCTAAGGTGTCACTGTTGCTCACACTGGGTGCACCTCTGTGTTAAAATAACTTAGCCTTCTAAGTGGTACAATTACAGGCACATGCCATCACACCTGGCAGCTCACATGATTACTGATGCTGAGTCCCACAACAGCCCATCTGCAAGGAATGACTAGGATTCAAGTATTGAAGCTCATGCGAAGTCTGAAAGTATGGTTCTCAGTTAGAGGGGAAAGGGTGCATGATGTGTGAGCCCTGGAACCCTAAAGCTTGAGAACCTAGAGCTTAACATTGAAGCCAGAAGAAAACTCTCCTTGCTGTGGCAGGAAAAGCAAGAATTTGCACTTCCTCTGCCTTTGCTCCACATCCATGGACAGTGTATTACTAGCTATCCAGGTGTCCTTGTGTCTAGTGAAGTTGACAGTGAAAAGTAATCATCACTGAGGTTGTGTTCATATTGGAGACTGTACTTTCCTGCTTCTTTATATAAGATATTTATATTCTACCACAAATCTTTTATTGGCTATATTAGGAAGCATTGTGTTTTGTTTAGATTATACAAAGCATATATTAATAGACTAATAATTTCTTAACACTTTTTATAGTTTTAAATTATACGGTAAACCAATGATTATAGGTCATATGTTCCTTTGTTTCCATAAAATCTGTTTTGTCTGAATGAGACTGTTTTCAAGATGCTCTCCTAATTGTTTATAGTGTGTTGGTGGAGGTGTGATGTCTTGCTTTTCAAATAGCTTTTTCTTTTACATCTATTTCAAATGAATGGCATTATATAAGCTCCTCTGGAGCAAAATTATTTCAAAAGGAAGTACTTTAGATTCTTAATTTAAAAGTCGAAGGAAACAAATGTTACAGAAATCATGCTAAGAATTGTCTTTATAGCCTTCTCAGACCCAGTCACGTGTTAACCTGTGGGATCTTAATTGCCCAGGCTTACATAGGAAGGTTGGGTTGACGGAGCTTCAACCCAGAATACCTCAAACATGGGGACAATAGGAGTTGGCTACCTTTCCTCTCCCAACCTGGAGCCATAAAGCCAGCTCTCCTACTATCAACCCTAGTGAGAATTTATTACCCTGAGAGTTATCAGGCTTCACTCCTTGTTTGATCTTATAAGCCCTACTCCCTTTATCTTCCCCTCTCCCTCGCCCCAACAATCCTGTAGCCCCTGAACATGCAGACAAAGCCAGTGGTGCACCGCTACACAAACTTTGCCCCAGACACCCTGGCCACCTCCCTGAGTTCATAAGTACTCCCTTTCCCCCCAATAAACTGAATCAGTTCCCTGAAACTGTTCTCAGGTGTGTTCATTGCCTGTGCACTCAGCACTCAGCACTGACCAAGATCCTGTGCTGCACTCAACCTCACCTGGCTGGGCTTCCTTCCCTCCAGTCCAGCTCCATGCTACCTGGAGGGAAGCAGCAGAGGGAGGCATGAATCAGCAAAGCGGATTTAGAATTTTAGTACTTCATATAAAATGCTGGTTTTCCTGTTCTGGTTTAGGTTCATGTTTTTTATTTAGTGAGGGGAGAAATTATTTTTTTCTTGTACTATTGGAGAAAATGACAGTATATTTAATTTTACAGCGTAATATTTTCATTCTTTCTCTTAACCTTTACTATTTGCTGTTTGTTTTCAGATAAATGCAGTATCACTCTTTCTCCTTTACCTGGTGGAAATGATTTCTTCAGGTCTCCAGATAATCTATAACACGGATGAGGTATGATTTCCCCAAATTTCCTGTTACTGAACCACATGGAGAGTTAAAAATGCATGCTTTAAATTCATGTAGTTAGATATTAGATTTTGGATTAAATCTAAAGTTATCTTTTTATTAAAATTTTGTGTTAATTTTTTATGTATGAAATAATGGGTTTCATTATGTATGTACATTCATACATTTAGATAAATACTGTTTTACTTCTCTCATATTGTATCAACTCTTATTCTTCCTCCCTCTTTCTTCCTATTAGTCTCTTATTCCTCTTTCTTTCTTTCTTTCTTTAGACTTACTCCCTGTTCATAGTCCATTTGTTACTTTTATGTGTCATGTGTACTTATGCATGCACATGCGTACACACACACACACACACACACACACACACACACACACACACACACAGCAAGTTGGGAAGGAAAGTCTCCCTTCCCTGGACGGTTCGTCATTGAAGGAAATCAGGACAGGAACTCAAGTAGCTCAGGAACATGGAGGCCTGAGCTGATACATTTAGGCCATGGAGAGGTGCTGCTTACTGGCTTGCTATCCATGACTGCTCATCCTGCTTTTTTATAGAACCCAGAGCCACCTGCCCATGGTTGATTTCATACACCATGGGCTGAGCCCTCCTCCATCAATAACTAATAAAGAAAAAGCCTTGCAACTAGGTCTTACAAAGGCATTTCCTCAACTAAGAGTCCTCCTTGCAGATAACTCTAGTTTATTTGTCAAGCTGACATAAGACCAGCCGGGGCAACATGAAAGAAATCATGTGATGTTCAACTTTCTGATTCTGGTGCATTTGGTTTGATATACTGATTGCCAGTTCCATCCATTTTTCTATAAATGACACATGCAGTTTAAAAGCAAGCATAATATAAAGCAGGTAACAGAACTTGAGTGGATGGCCTATCTCAGATCATCTGAATAGAAGAATGTAACTTTCAGAAAGGTTTAATAACAATGAAAATAAAATAGCTTTTATAGAATTTCTCAGTATTTTCACACCATTGCTTTTTAGAACTCATCCATTTAAAAGTCAAATGAGTAAACCTTTCATCTTATTATTTTTATTTGTAGGACCTTAGTGCTTCCTTTTTTTTTTTTTCCCCAAAACAAAAATGCTGTTCTTATTCTCATTCGGAAAAGTGTAAAGGATTTATATTTCAGAGCTGTGATCCTTTGCTTTGTTTTTTTTCTAATTAGTTAATTAATTAATTATAATTTATTCACTTTGTATCCCGGCTGTAGCCCCCTCCCTCATTTCCTCCTAGTCCCACCCACCCTCCATCTTCTCCCCCTTTGCCTTTCCCTTGGGCACTGATAGGGAGAACCTCCTCCCCTTTTATCTGACCCTAGCCTATCAGGTCTCATCAGGGCTGGCTGCCTTGTCTTCCTCTGTGGCCTGGCAAGGATACACCCCCCAGGGAAAGCTGATCAAAGAGCCTGCCACTGAGTTCCTTCCTGTCAGAGACAGCCCCTGTTCCCCTTACTAAGGAACCCACTTGGAAACTGAGCAGCCTATGGGCTTCCTCTGAGCAAGGCTCTAGGTCTTCTTCACAGTGGTTGGAGTAATGGTCTCTGTAGGTCCCCCTGGGCCCAGGTTTTATGGTTTTGTTGTTCTCCTTGTGGAGTTCTTGTCCCCTCCAGGTCTTCCTATCTCCCTCTTCTTCCATAAGAATGCTGGCACTCTGTCCAAAGTTTGGCTATGAGGCTCAGTATCTCCTTTGATACCCTGATGGGTAGAGTCTTTCAGGTCCTTTTGTGGAAGGCTCCTATCCTGTTCCTTGTCTTTTTCTACTTCCGATGTCTATACTGTTTGCCCTTTTGAATGAAGATTACACGTCTTCCCTAGGTACCTCTTTATTGTATAGCTTCTTTAGGGTTCTAGATTTTAGTATGTTTATCCTATAGTATATTGCTAATATCCACTTATAAGTGAGTATATATCATATGTGTCTTTCTTCTTCTGGGTTACCTCACTCAGGATGATCTTTTCTAATTCCTACCATTTGCCTGCAAATTTTATGATTTCCTTGTTTTTAATAGCTGAATAGTATTCCATTGTGTAAATGTATCACACTTTCTGTATCCATTCCTCCATTGAGGGACTTCTAGGTTGTTTCCAGATTCTGGTCAGTACGAATTGAGCTGCTACGATCATGGTTGAACAAATGTCCTTATAGCACATTTGGGGCATTTTTTGGGTATATGCCTAGGTGTGGTATAGCTAGGTCTTGAGGTAGCACTCTTCCTAATTTTCTGAGAAAGTGCCAGATTGATTTCCAAAGTGGTTGTACAGGGTTACATTTCCACCAGCAATGGGGGAGGGTTCCCCTTTCTCCACAACCTCTTCAGTATTTGTCATCCCTTGAGTTTTTGATCTTAGCCATTCTGACGGACATGAGGTGGAATCTCAGGGTCATTTTTATTTCCGTTTTCCTTATGACTAAGGACATTGAGCATTGCTTTAAATGTTTCTTTTCTATTCAATATTCCTCTGTTGACAATTCTGTTTTGCTCTCTACCCCATTTTTTAAATGGATTACTTGGTTTGTTGATGTTTAACTTCTTGGGTTCTTTATATATTCTGGATATTAGCTCTCTGTCAGATATAGGGTTGGTGAAATCTTTCCCCAGTCTGTAGGCAGTCATTTTGTCCTCATGACAGTGTCCTTTGCTTTATAGAAGCTTTTCAGTTTTGTGAAGTCCCATTTATTGATTGTTGACCTTAGAGCCTGTGCCATTGTTGTTCTGGTCAGGAAGTTGTCTCCTGTGCCAATGAGGTAAAAAATTCTACTAGAGAACTTCTTCAGCTTATAAACACCTTCAGCAAAGTGGCTGGATTCAAAATTAACTCAAAAAATCTGAAGCCCTCCTGTATACCAAAAACAGACGGGCTGAGAAAGAAATTAGGGAAACAACATCCTTCACAATAGCCACAAATAACATAAAGTACCTTGGAGTGACTTTAACCAAGCAAGTGAAAAAAACTTCAAGTCTCCGAAGAAAGAAATAGAAGATATCAGAAGATGGAAAGATCTCCCATTTTCATGGATCAGTAGGATTAAGATAGTGAAAATGGATACCCTATCCTAAGCAATCTACAAATTCAATGCAATTCCCATCAAAATACCAACACATTTTTTTTTACAGACCTTGAAAGATCAATTCTCAATTTCATATGGAAAAACAAAAAACCCGGAATAGCTAAAACAGTCCTCTATAATAAAAGATCTTGTGGCAGTACCTCCATCCCTGATCTCAAGCTGTACTATAGAGCATCAGTAATAAAAACTGCATGGTACTGGTATAGAAACAGACTGGTGGATCAATGGAATCAAATAGAAGATCCAAAAATAAACCCACATACCTACAGAAACTTTATTTTTGACAAAGAAGCCTAAACCATACAATGGAAAAAAAAAGATAGCATCTTCAACAAATGGTACTGGTATAACTGGACGTCTATATGTAGAAAAATGCAAATTGACTCATATTTATCACCCTGCACAAAGTAAAGTCTAAGTGGATCAAAGACATAAAACCAGCATAAAACCAGACACATGTTAGAAGAAAAAGTGGGGCACTTTACTTTGAAAGGGATCAATATGAGAGTAAATGCACAGGCACACTCACTGACAAACTTAGAGATGCACTCTCAGCCCAGCCTCTCGTTTCCTTCCTTGTCCTCCTCTTGCTCTTCCCTATTCAGCACTTCCCCACACTCTCATCTTTGTGTTCGTGTGGTTTGGCTTTGACCAGTGCCGTCTCTGTTGACCACAGGGCTGGAATTAATCAGTTGGAGACTCATGGGTGCCTAGTAGGTATACAACTGAAGACAGTGGATCTCCTCCTCCCACATCTTTCAGTATCCAGTGGTTCCACAGGAAGGGACAAGGGCCCATAACGTTTGTCCCCAACCATGACTGAATGTTGAGATGTCCAGTCTTGTGCAGGTTTAATACAAGAAACTGAAGCTGCTGTAGTTTATTATTAAATTAGCTGTGCTGTGTATAGGGGATAGTTTAACTCTACCTTGCTCCCTATCTTTTCAGCTCTTAAATTATTTGCATTCCCTCTTCCATGAGGCTTTTCCTGAGCCTTAAATGGGAATATGGCTTGTTTATCAATAAGCCCTCACTTGTCACTTCTTACACCATTCACTGCAAAGAGAGGCTTGATGTTATTTTGATTTATCTAAAGATTATTACAAATTTGTCTAGGGCATATGACCTGCTGACAAATGGGTTTTTGATGAGGTTTACAGTAGTAGGCATGGTTTCTCTTCTATGGGGGCAGGTCTGAAACATAATATTTTAAAATTGGTTACCCCCATAACATTCATGGTACTATTTTGCATGTGGATATATCATGTCTACCAGGTTGATGCTAAAGGTCTTAGCATAGCTCTCTGCTGGGTTAGACCCTTAATATCTTTTCTACCCTGGCAGCTTGCATGGTATATTCCAATACTTTAATAGCTAGCCACCAGGATTAGGTTGTCGGCTCATTTCCACCTTGATTTCTCTGTATCTTGCAACTAAGATATTTGGTGTCTTCAGCATTAGGGTCTTAACATGTAGTTCTGGTGGGCAACCAAGAAAGGCAAGAGCCTGTATTGTATTGGGAACCTCTAGGGCCTCCCTGACCAGCAGTGCCTATAGACGGTTCTGGGGGTTTTGTTTAGTGTCTCATTGCTTCTAGGGGCAGGTTATCTAGTAATGCAATGCATCGCCTTATGAAGTATTTTCATATTTTTAAAATTGGTTTAGAAAATAGTAGGTTTCCATACGTTTTTTCCATATTTTTATTTTGGTTTACTGTCTTCCTCCCATAATTTTTATTTTCCCTATCCTCCTAATCCCATTCCCTGCTTAACTCTTTCCACTCCCAATAGTATCCCCCTCTACTTTCATGTTATGTATATTCTACTGACCTCACAGACCTCTTCCCAGTTACCTGCCCTCCACAGGCAGTCCATTTCACACAGGACTAAGAAGCTAAGTCTCGCATATGAGAGAGCATAGTAGCATTTGTCTTCCTTGGCATTCAGTTTATTTTTTCAACTCTCTTCCTTTTTTTTTGAAATTGTTTTTGAAATTGCACAACTTCATTTTTCTTTAAAGCCATACAGACTTTCATTGTGTATATGTACCCCATTTTTCTTATCCTTTAATCAGATGATTGTAATCTAGGCTGATTCCATGTCCTAGCTATTATGAATAGGGCAGTGCTGAACGTAGACATGCAAGTGTCATAGTAGAAAATGGATCTGCTTTCCTGTGTAGCCTGGAATGATATAGCAGGATCAGATAGTAGTGTTATATGTTTTTGTTTTTTTTAATTTAAGAAATTTTATGTATTATTCCCAAAGTGGACGCTCTAGCTTACTTCCTCACAACAGTTTAAAAGAGGCTCTTTCCTCATTGTGACACAAATATTTGTTCTCAGTTGTATTCTTTTTTAATTAATTGATTGATTTATTGACTTTACATCCCAATCATAGCCCCTTCCCTCTTATCCTCCTGATCTCACTCTCCTTTCCTCTTTCCCCCTCCTCCATCCTCTATTCCTCAGAAAATTGGAGACCCCCTATTAATTCCCTTTCCCTCCAGCTCATCAAGTCTCATCAGGACTGAGCAAGTTCTCTTCCCCTGTGGCCTGGCAAGGGAGCTCCACCAGGGTTAAGTGATTAAAAAACAGGCAACAGAGTCCATGTCCCTACTCCCCTTACTAGGGAACCTACATGAAGCCAGGGCTGCCCATCACCTACATCTGTGTAGGGGCCCTACGTCTAGTCCATGCATAGTCCTTGGTTGGTGCTTCACTCTCCACAAGGCCCCTTGGGCTCTGGTTAGTTGACTCTGTTGGTCTTCTTGTGGAGTTCCTGTCACCTCCAGGTATTTTTATCCTTCCCCCACTTTTCCACAAGACTCCCTACGCTTTGCCCAATGTTTGGCTATGAGTCTCAACTTCTCTTTTTGCTTCTCTGCTGGATGGAGCATCTCAGGGGACCACTATGCTAGGTTGCTGTCTGCAAGCATAGCAGAGTATCCTTAATAGGGGCAGGGGTTGGCTGTCTCCCATGGGATGGGTCTCAGGTTGGGCCAGGCATTGGTTGTACATTCCCTTAATCTCTGCTCTGTCTTTATCCCTGCATATTTTGTAGGCACGATAAGTTTTGGGTCCAAGTTTATGTGGGTGGGTTGATGTTCCCTTCCCTAGGAGTCTTGCTAGTTAGAGGGCATCCTCTTTAGTCTCCATGACCCCTGTTACTGGGAGTCTCAGCTAGCGTTACCCGCATATCCTCTCAGAAGCCTACCCTGTCTTGTCATAGGGATACCTCAACCCACTGTTTCTCCTTTCTCTGCAGGCCCTCTGTCCTCCTGCTCCCACTCTCTTCAGGTCTGATCTCCACCCTCATTTCTCTCTGTGCTTTCTCTCAGTTGTATTCTTGATGATACCCATTTAGACTGTGAAGAGCTAGAATGCTATGGTAGCTTTAATCTGCATCTCCCTGATGGTTAAGCATAATGAACAGCTTTTAAATGTTTTCTAGCTATTTGTATTTTTTTCTTTTAAGAAAGAACTCTGTTTAATTCCATAGTCTACTTTTTAATTGGGTTATTTTCTTGATATTTCAGTTTTAATCTATAATCTATAATCTAAATGCTAATTCTCTGTCAGAAGTAGAACGGACAAAGATTTTTTTTCCGTTTTGTTTTGTTTGGTTTGGGTTTTGGTTTTTCTAGGCAGGATTTTTTGTGTAGCCTTGGCTGTCCTGGAACTCACTCTGTAGACCAGGCTGTCCTCAACCTCAGAGAGACCTGAGTGTTGGGATTAAAGGTGTGTGCCACCACTGCTCTGTTTTCTGCCATTTTGTAGGCTGCCTTTTTACTCAGTCAATGGTTTTCTTTGCTATAAGACTTTGTAGTTTCATGAGATCCAATCTATTAATTGTTGTTCTTATTGGTACTAGACTCTTATCCAAAACATCCTTACCCACATGCATATAATTGATGTGTTTTCCTGTACTTTTTCCTCCAGCAGTTTCATATAATCAGGTCTTATGTTGAGATCTTTGATCCATTGGAAATTGAGTTTTGTGCAGGATGAGTGTTGAGGATCTAATTTCATTCTTTTACATGTATATTTATGCTTTCCCCAGTGTCATCTGTGTAAAAGGTTGACATTTCTACAGTATGTATTTTTGACAAAACCCAGATAGATCTCTGTAATTATGTAGAGTTTTAATCTAAATCTCTATTCTGTTCCAGTAATCTCTGTGTCTGTTTTATGACAGCACCATTTTGTCCTCATTACTGAGATTCTGTGATTATAACTTAAATCAGGTATGGTAAGACCCCCATACCCCCCCACACTCCCACAAAGTTTTTGTTCAAGATTTCTTTGGCCCTCTAGAATCTTGTATTTCCATATGATTTTCCTATTTCTCTGACGAAGTCATAGGACTTGATTGGGATTATATTGAATATACAGGTTGCTTTTGGTGTGATGGTAATTTTTACAATGTTAATTCTTCTAATTCATGATGAAAGGTGTTCTTTCTATTTCCCAGTGTCATCTTCAATTTCTTTCATCACTATTTTAAGAGTTTTCACCTTGCAGATTGTCTATATCCTTGGTTGCCCCCCCCATGCTTGGTGGTTTGTTTGTTCACTTACATTTAGACTATTGTGAGTGGAATTATTTGTGATTCCTTTTTCACTATGTTTGTTATTGATCAAACTACCCATTTTTTAGTGTTCATTTTATAACCTAATACTTTGTTAAAAGTGCTTATCATCAACTCTGAGAATTTTTTAGTAGCACCTTTAATGTTTTTTTAAATAGGAACATATTATGCAAATAAGGAAATGCTGACTTCTTGTTTTCTTTGCTTTTTTCCCCTTTGTCTTATTCTCAAGCTAAGTCTTTAAGCACTGTATTCTGTAGAATCGAGAGTGAACAGATTCTTCCTTATATTCTTCCTTATCTTAGTGTAAATGCCTACCTGTAGGTAACATCACAATAATGGACTTAAATGTGCTGGATTTACTTCACTTTTGTGTTGGCTATAAATTTTTAAAATCATTTCATCTTTGTCTAATTTTGATTGTTGTAGATATCTAAACATTCATCCATTTATTTTTGTTTTTCAGTTTGTGAAATATGTTCTTAAGCTATGTTATTTTCTAAATTTCAATGGTATCTCTACCAATATCTCCATTTTATGTTAATTTGACTAAGAGTTTATTAATCTTATCTCTTCAAGTAACCAACAGTTCATTTCATTGATTTTTTTGTATTGTTTATTAAATTTTTATTTTTGAAGGTTAATTATAGTTTATTCACTTTGTATCCCAGCTGTAGCCCCCTCCCTCATTCTCGCCCAGAACCACCCTCCCTCATCTCCCATGCCCTTCTTCAAGTCCACTGATAGGGGAGATCCTCCTCCCCTTCCATCTGATCCTAGCTCATCAGTTCTCATCATGACCAGCTGTATTGTCCTCCTATGTGGCCGGTCAAGGCTGCTCCCCAATTAGTGTTTTGTTTGTTTGTTTGTATTTTTGTTTACTTGTTTCTGTTTTATTAATTTCTACCCTGATCTTAACCATTTCTTCTGTGAACTGCTTTTAGGGTCAGCTTGTTTCCCCTTTTTCCAAAACCTTAAAGTAGATCAGTACATTATTTGATTCAGTACTTTCTGACTTTTGATGTGACATTTAGTGCTATATAACTTCCTCTTATGACTGCCTTCATTGTGTCCTATGGATTTGGCCTGTTGTGTTTTCATTTTTATTCATTTGTAGCACTGTTTTCCATTTCCTTCTTGACTTTCTTAGTGAGTCATTTGTAATATTCAGCAGTGTGTAGTTCAATCTCCAAGAGTGTATACTTTGTATACTTCCTGAAGTTTCTCTTGTTGATACCTTCCTTTATTTCTTTATGTTCATATAGAATACAGGATGTAATTTCAGCTCTCTTATATTTGTTAAGGCTTGATTTGTGTGTTAATGTTACCTCTTTTCAAGAAAGTTTCATGTTCTGTTGACTAAAAATGTGTGTATTCCCTAGCACTGAGGGGAATATTCTCTGTAGATGCCTCTTAGGTCTGTTTGATTTATAGTGTCATTTAATTCCAGTATTATATATATATATATATATATATATATATATATATATATATAATTTTTTTTTGTCTGGATGACCTTTGTCTTGGTCAGTGTGGGGGTATTGAAGTTGTCTGACATAGCTGTGTTGGAGATTATCTGTGGCTTTATGTCTCTTTGTGTTTGCTTTCTAAAATTAAGCTCACATGTACGTGGTTAGTATATACTTAGAGTTGCAGTATGCTCTTGAGGGATTGTTGCTTCAGTTATAAAATGGTTACAAGTCTATTTTGTCAGACATCAGAATAGCTACTTGAGGGTCAGTGAGATAGTTTAGTGGGGTTAAAACACGACCTACAATGCCTGATGATCTGTATTTGATACCCAGGACCCACATGAAAAGAGAGAACTGACTTCCACAGGTTGTGTTATATCCTCCATTGATGCACTGTGGCCAGGACATACACACACTGAATAAATACATCTTTTAAATAAAAGAAAAGCTAACCCAGGTCTTTTATATTTTTATTTGTTTGTAATACTTTTTTATACCCTTCTACCGTATGTTTGTGAAATAGTTTTCTGAGAGGCAGAAAAAAAAAATAGTATCCTGTTTTTTAATCCATTCTTCTGTGTCTTTATTACGGAATTAAGACGGTTAATATTCAGGGTTGTTATTAGAAAATATGTTCTTTCTTGTTATTTTGTTCATTTTATCATGTTTTCCTAGACTTTTTGATTAGTTGTTATGGTATTGTTCCCCTGTAGCTTCCTGTGTGTGTGTGTGTTTTCTTTAGTCTCCAGTATCCTTTGTAGTATTGGTTTATACTTAAGAGTTGCTTTAGTTTGTTTTTACCATGGACAGTTTTGGGAGGTATGATAATCTAGGTCAGCTAATAGATCACGTCTGAGATGCCAGAGGTCATGATAAGGCCCTGTACTTTTATTTCTAGGATGATGAGTTGCCAAGGGAGTTTGAGATAGGGACATGTCGTAAAGTGAGCACATCATTCTGTAAAGACTCAGTTTTAAGAGGGTGGTTTCATAGTAAGAGGTATCAGTTCTTTTAATCATCGAGTGGAAGGACTATAGCTCAGATTTGTGTTTTAGCAGAAGATACTTTAAGATATAATAATAGATCTTCAGTACATATGCGACTGTATGGATGTATTTATGAATGGATGAGCAGTGGATGAGAGCTAGATATAACAGTTGCACCACAGTTGTAAGCCTGCATCACTGAGCAGTGTTGTTAACTGACATGTGGAGACTGTAAAGAATTAAATGTAGCAGATGGGAGGCTTTGCAAATTTAAATTCAGGATGTCTGTTCAACTCTGAAGGACAGGAGCCTCTTAAGTGGTTGTCTAGCCTCGGCAGAAGTTTAGGAGAAACGGCTTGACTGGTGATGGGAATCCTGGTGTTAATTACACGGATATTTAAGTCATGGAACTACACGTTACCTGAAACATGAGTATAACTGGAAAAGAGTTGAATCTTCATCTCATCAGTAAGACAAATCATGTGTATTTAGCAAAGGATATTTAAAATTAGTGAAGGAGAACAAATTATAAGCAAATGGAAGTAATTTAAAAGCAGGGAATAGTCACTTCTGCAGTAATATCAAGGAAGCAAAGATGTGGAGTGAAATTTACCATTGTTTTAGCACCATTGTCCTTTGTGAGTAATGAGATACTTCATCTCCATGTCAGAATACTTTTAAAAGTCAATGGGGGGCTCTATTCAATTGTTTGAAGACAATTCGCATAAATCATGATTATATATCACCGAAGTTGTCCTTGAGATTGGTAGGAAGGATTTCAGAGAGACTAATATCTTTTGGGGAGGAAGAAGGAGGAGAGACAAAACAGAGAAATGAAGAGCTCTTCAGCAGCATTTCTGAGAAGGACCACAACAATGCAGTAGAAGTGGGCTGGGATGCAGCTCAGTGATAGTGCTTGACCAGCTTCCTCAAGACCCCAAGACTGAGCCTCAACACACCGTGCTGACACACGTGAAAGAAACAGGAGAGTAGCCAGTGGAGAATATAGCGATGGGAAAACTTTATTTAAAGTGGGAGATAAAGGAATGTGAAAAAATCAGTACAGATGTAAAAATTTGATCATTTGGAACTGAAAAAATTTAACTATTTGGAACTGAATAAGCAAAGTTCTTGAGTAGCTAGGGTAGGGTGAGACACAGTGCATAGATAGAGGGATCACTTTAAGTTTATAAATTTAATAGTTCAGTCTTTAACATTGTAAATGCAATGAATGAGCCTTGTCTGATCTCATTCTCTTCATGAAATAGGAAACAAGGGTGTCAGTTGGGCACGAAACCCTGTAAATCACAGGAGGTTGTAGAAGGATGAAATAGTCATATAGTCTTGTCATTATTATCTTGAGAAAGAATTCCAAGAACCGTTTTCCATAAATAATTTTCATCATGTGACTATATATGATTTTGTATTTGGCTTTAATTACTAATTTGGAATTTATGCCACAAACCGAAACACAAACCATTTATCCCAAATAAATGGTTTGTTATCTAGGAAGAGTCACTCATTTATTATATTCTTCTGAAATTTACTTAAAAGGAACTATTACGTCTTCTTTGAGTTATGTCCATCAGGCATTATTTGAAATTTTATTTCCCTGTGTCCTAAAAATAAATGAGTGGTGCTGTGTGGGAAGTCTCAAAGCAGACTCTAGTTTCAAGTGCCTGTCTGAGAGGACTCAGAGGGCCCAACATATTCTGTCATGGCTGTGGTTTACAGTGAGGGAACAGAAGGGAGACCAGGAAGAGGTCCGGGTGTGTAGAACAAGAACTGCAGAGTTGGCATACAAGCTTGCAGGAGTCTGTGGCCATAGGGACATGCTTACCTCCTCCAGCATCTACCTTGAAAAGTCATACAAAAGTTATCTTCTTAAAGACCGGCTGCTGAACTGTTATTTGAGGCTGATCACACACTATCCTCTGCTTAGTTATGTTCTAATTTCAAAGTCCCAGAAGGAAGTAGGTTGTTTATCTTAACACTTATTTATAAAAATGTTGTGTGCATAAGCAGTTTGGGGACATTAAACACAACTATGGCTTAATTAATTACACCTTCATCCTCTTTGTGAAAGAATATTATATATTAGTCATCTTAATTACAGGGTTTTTATAGCTTATGTACATAGATGAAGAAATATTTTAGTATCATTATTTGAGCTTTTGAAATAGGCTAATGAGCAAATAGAAGAGTCCCTAACAAGAGTCAGTGTTATCACATTTTGTCTGTTCTAACCCCAAAGGGAAAATTATATAATAACTTCTTATGTATGAGAAGCTCTAGGAATTTAGGAGTAAACCAGTGTTCTTTACTCATCAGTATCCAATCAGAAATGATGTCATTTTGCTGTGAAACAATGTCGTTTTCCTGAGATTTTTTTTTTCCAGAAATTTAATACATTTGTGTTATCTTGGCATTTTAGGATCGTCAAAAGCTTTATTCAATTGCAGAGATATTATCTTGCTTAATTTTGTACATCTGAAAATAAGTAACTGTAAGTTCGTGGCTGGAGAAATGGCTCCATGGCTAGGAGCACTTATTGCTCTTGCAGAAGACCCAGGTTCTCTTCTTAGCACCCACATGACAGCTCACCAATGGTCTGTAGGCCAGTTGCAGGGGATCTGGTGCCCTCTTCTGGCATGTATGTCTTCATGCACATGGTGACATACATGCAGGCAAAATTCTTAAACACATACAATAAAAGGAAATCTTTAAAAAAGTCTATAAGTTCATTGACTCTTTTTTTTTTCTGTCTTGTACCAAGTATTAAGTCACAAGTTATAGGTTATATGCAAAACACAATCTTCCAAATGTAAGTAAAGTTCTATTTTCCTACTCTCAATTCCTATTTACTATGCTGACCCTTTGTGTATTTTTTGTCTCTGGGGGGGAAGGTCATATTTTACAAGGAAAGTTCTCTTTCACTCTCAAGCCTCAATTATTTACCATAAACTTCTCTGTAATATTCCTTCTCATTTTACAGTCATAGCTTCTCTAATGGCTTCCCCTTCTTGATTATTGAACCTAATAATTTGTGGCATCTATGATTTTTTTATGCTTGGTCTTGCTTTTCGGGTATTTTTTAATATATATTTTGGTATCATTAAGTCAAAGTCTCACTATATAGCTCTGGGTGACCTGGATCTGCATTTTAAGTGAAGAAGAACAAAGCGGGCAGTTTAACTGATGTATTCAATCACCCTCTGGTGTGAGGTCCTCTTTTCACACAAGCACTGGTGCTGATGTCTGCCTTTGTGGTGCTCTTTCCTTTTTGTCCTACATTCTGTTTGTTATAAATAGCCCCTGATGGTTTTGCTCTGTTAATTAATGCTTACTTAATGACTGATTGTGTGCTTAAATGATTTTCCTTTTATTCGGGTTGGGGGGCAGGTCCAGGCATACTTCCCCTCTGCTATCCTTAGCAGCCTGATGAGACCTAGAGCTTTAGTTAGTCTTGGGCCAAATTTGGGACTAGGCAATTTATGAAGCAGAGCTGCAGATTGTAATGATCATGAGAACTAGGGAGAAGCGGACACCAAAAGAAAGTGAGGCATACCTAAAAGGGGCGAGGGCTCCTCCCTGAGAACTGTAGATTAGTGCTTTTACAGCAGCCAGATGGGAAATCTTGGTGGAGTTTGGAGTTACTCTTGTATCATTGGGTGATTCTTGAGGGGTGCCTCAGAGGACTGAAATTCATAAGGTCTGTATCACAGGGCTACTGGAAGGTAGGGTGTCTTTAACATTCCCAGATCTGTTAGAATTATTAGGTAAGGTCTGGGAAAAGAAATGAGGTTCTACTTTCAGACTTTAAGCCTAGGTCATTGTCACTGCTACCTGAACATAAGATATCTCCACCAGAAAGGCGTAGTTACTCGGGTCCATGGGGACAGCATGTGAGTACCGTGACACACCTGATCAAAGGACAATATGTGGTTCTCTCCTCCACCACGTGGGGCTCAGGAATAAAACTCAGCTTTTCAGGTTTGGCAGCAAGCACCTTTATTTGCTGAGCCATCTTGCTGGACCCCAAAATGCTAACTGTGCTGGAATTCTTGCTTGATGATGGGCTATTTCCTCATGTCACCATAATTTCTCCGCCATCCTATCCAGCTGTCTCCTAGCCTTTGCAGAAGTCCTCTGTGTGTATTTCAGTTATAACTTGGAAACTCTCATAGTTGGAACATGACTGCTAGTTTTCACTAACTGTATTAATAGCTGGCTGAGACTGAACCGTGTGTCAGAACTCTGCAAACCAATGTCTATGGTGTAGGAATCCTCAAGAACTCAGTGACTACGTATGTGCCAGCCCTTTGCTGTAACTTCCCAGCTTCGTGTGATGGTTCAAATATATATTAATGCTGCTATTAATGATCATCTGATGAATATTTATCTCTATTATTGGAGGGGTACTTAAAGTTTTAAAATTAAGCTTTTATCTTGAGATTGCTGTGATTTTGCTGATTTCATGATCAGGCAATGAATTTATGATTAATCCAAATCAGTATCTTTGAATTTTTTGTTTTAAAAAACTGATTTCAGACTTTAAAATATTACTTTTGTAATTTTTGTTAGATATATGGTAGTTTTATCATATTTTTAAAAGCCTATTTGTAATTTGTATTTCAACCTAGTTCTTAAATTAGGCTTAATCATGAAAAACTAAGTTAACTCATTTTTTTTTTTTTTTTTTATAAAACTTCAGTGTCTTAAATAAACAAGTACTTACTTTTGTCATGTAATAAAATTATTGAGGATAGCTGGCACCTTGGTTTGTTTTTTTATCCCAAGCCACTTAAAAAAATGATAAGCTAAAAAGTTAATTAAAGACAGGAGATGAATTTTAGCTAAAAAGTTAATTAAAGACAGGAGATGAATTTTAGCTAAAAAGTTAATTAAAGACAGGAGATGAATTTTAGCTTCTTTCCATCAGATGTTTCTTTTCTCAGAACTATTGAAAGTCCCCAACGCACTGCCACAGGACCGTTATAAGCAGCTGTTCGGTGAACAGAGAGGCTGTGTCTCTCCTCCATCTCTGTATAAAGAGATCACGAACTGCATAGGTGACTGACAATATACTGGCAACAACATCAAAAGGACACATAAAATTACGTTGATAATATATGGATAAGTATGGAGTCTATTGTGATATTTTGGTATGTAATTCATTTAAAAGATTAAGGAGACATTTCATATTTCTTCTTCTGAGGCTCTTTAAAATCTGTTCTGTATTTTGTACGAGAAACCAAGTTACAACTCTAGCTACACGCAAGTGCTAGAAGCGCACATGGAGTGTGTGTACTAGTCACAGTCACTTACCTGCCTGACCTGTCCTTTACACTGTACACATGTTCCTGATGTGATACATGGAATCTGAAATCGCTTTCACTCTGTTTTCTCCATCTCTCTTCTGTCGTCCTTGTGAATGTGTGGCCTTGTTGGAGGAGGTGTTACTGGGGTGGGATTTGAAAAGTCCATGCAGGCCCAGTCTGGTCCTGTCTCTGCTTACAATTTGTGAATCAGATGTGAACTCTCATCCATTCCTCCAGTGCTCTACCTGCCTGCCACGCATCTCCACCATGATAAGCGTGGACTGACCCTCAGAAACTTGAAGCAAGACCCCAATTACATGCTTAGTTTTATAAGCTGTCTTGTTTATAGAGTCTTCCACAGCAATTGAACAGTCACTAAGACATGATTTCAAGAAGAAAAACTGGAAATTGAAAAGTACTCTGGAATGACAATAAAAGGACACATTAATACTTACGGAAAGTAGATAATATGTTATTAGGACCATTCCCAGCTACTCAGGAAGTTGCAGTGGTATTATAAACTTAGAGCATTCCTGGATTATGAAGTGAGTTCAAGGCCAACCTGGACAAATTAGTGAGGCCATATCAGAACTAAAAAGAATAGTAAGGGAGTGTAACTCCATAATCGAGTACTCACATAGCGTGCTCAAAGGCCTAGGAAGTAGTGGAATAAAAGAATACCTTAGAAAACACAAAAGATGTAGAAGGAAGACAGTGATGAAGATTAAAAATAGGATGTTTCAAAATATGAAAGTTCAATTCTGAGCCAAAGCAAAGCTTTTTTTTTTTTTTATTATTATTTAAACAAAAAGATTACCAGTATACAAACCCTGGTAAATTTATCAAGCAGACAAAGAATACTCTAATATGACTTAGATATGAAAAGGGTAAAACTATAAACATACCTTTTAAATATCAAAAGTACTGTAGGAAATTGTAATAAAATATATTTTTAAAACACCAGTGTGGGTTGTTCTCTCATAAAATCATGTTATAGTCTGAATTGTGTGTGTACTCATCCCCGTCGGTTTTCATGTTGAAGCCCCAACTCTGAGAATGCATCAAAATGTTAGAGGTAGTCTCGTAATTTAATTTAATTAATTAATTTATTTATTATAATTTCTTCACTTTGTATCTCTTCTGCAGCCACCTTCCTTGTCTCCTCCCAACCCCACCTACCCTCCCTCTTCTCCCCCTATGCCCTCTCCCTAGTCCTCTGATAAGAGAGGTCCTTCTCCCCTTCTATCTGACCCTAGCTAATCAGGTCTCATCAAGGCTGGCTGCATCATCTTCCTCTGTAGCCTGGCAAGGCTCCACCCCACAATGGGAGGTGATCAAAGAGCCGGTCATTGAGTTCATGTCAGAGGCAGCCCTTGTACCGCTTACTAGGGAACCCACTTGGAAACTGAACAGCCAATGGGCTTCCTTTGAACAGGGGGCCCAGGTCCTTACCATGCATGATCCTTAACTTGAGTATCAGTCTCTGCAGGACCAACTGGGCCTAGGTATTTTAGGCCTATTGTTCTCCTTGTGGAGTTCCTGTCCCCTCCAGGTCTTTCTCCCTCTTCTTCCATAAGAATTCTGGCACTCTCTTCAAAGTTTGGCTGAGTCTCAGTGTCTACCCTGGTGGGTAGAGTCTTTCAGAGGTCCTCTGTGGAAGGCTCTTGTCCTGTTCCTTGTCTTCTCCTACTTCTGATGTCTATCCTGTTTGCCCTTCTGAATTAGGTTTCAGCCTCTTCCCTAGGGTCTGCCTTGTTGTTTAGCTTCTTTACGGCTATAGATTTTAGTATGTTTATCCTATATTATATTGCTAATATACACTAATAGGTGAGTATATATCATATGTGTCTTTCTTCTAGGATACCTCACTCAGGATGATCTTTTCTAGTTCCTACCATTTGTCTGCAAATTTCATGATTTCCTTGTTTTTAATTGCTGAGTAGTATTCCACTGTGTAAATGTACCACAATTTCTGTATCCATTCCTCTGTTGAGGGACATCTAGGTTGTTTTCAGATTCTGGCTATTTCAAATAAAGCTGCTATGAACATAGTTGAGCGAATGTCCTTATAGAATGGTGGGGCATCTTTTGGGTGTATGCCCAGGAGTGGTATAGCTACGTCTTGAGGTATCAGTATTCCTAATTTTCTGAGGAAGCACCAGGTTGATTTCTAAAGTGGTTGTATAAGGTTACAAGGTTAAATTTCTACCAGCAACAAAGCAGGGTTCTCCTTTCTCCATAACTTCTCCAGCATGTATCATCTCTTAAGTTTTTGCTCTTAGCCATTCTGATGGGTGGGTGGTGGAATCTCAGGGTCATTTTGATTTGCATTTCACAAGTGACTAAGGATGTTGAACATATCTTTAAGTGTTTCTCTGCCATTTGATATTCCTCTGTGGAGAATTCTCTGGTTCAGTCTGTTACCCCCCCCCCTTTTTTTTTTGTCAAGTGAAGAATGTTTTTTTTTCTTTATTAATTATACTTTATTCACTTTGTATCCCCTCTGTGGTTCCCTCCCTCCTCCCATCCCAATCCCTCCCTTCCTCCACCCTCTGCATGCATGCCCCTCCCAAGTCCACTGATAGGTGAGGTCTTCTTTTCCTTCCTTCTGATCCTAGTCAATTAGGTCTCATCAGGAGTGGCTGCATTGTCTTCTTCTGTGGCCTGGTAATGCTGCTTCCCCCTTAGGGGGAGGTAATTAAAGAGCAGGCCAATCAGTTCCTGTCAGAGACAGTCTCTGTTTCTATTACAATGGAACCCACTTGGAGACTGAACTGCCATGAGCTACATCTGTGCAGGGGTCTTAGGTTATCTCCATGCATAGTCCTTGGTTGGAGAATCAGTCTCAGGAAAGACCCCTGTGCTCAGATTTTTTTGGTTCTGTTGCTCTCCTTGTGGAGTTCCTGTCCTCTCCAGATCTTACTGTTTCCCACTTCTTTCATAATGTTTCTCAGCCATTTGATATTCCTCTATGGAGAATTCTCTGTTTAGCTCTGTGCCCCGTTTTTTAATTGGATTACTTGGTTTGTTGGTGTTTAACTTCTTTAGTTCTTTATATATTCTGGATTATCAGCCCTCTGTCAGTTGTAGGGTTGGTGAAGATCTTTCCCCAGTCTGTAGGCTGTCGTTCTGTTCTGAAGACAGTGTCCTTTGCTTTATAGAAGCTTTTCAGTATCATGAGGTCCCATTTATTGATTGTTGATCTTAGAGCCTGTGCTGTTGGAGTTCTGTTCAGGAAGTTGTCTGCTTTGCCTATTAGGTCTTGGCTCTTTCCTACTTTTTCTTGTAATATATTTAGTGTGTCTGGTTTTATGTTGAGGTCTTTGATTCACTTGGACTTTAACTTTGTGCAGGGTGATACATATGGGTCTGTTTGCATTTTGCCTCATGTAGACATCCAGTTAGACCAGCACCATTTGTTGAAGATGCTGTCTTTTTTCCATTGTATGGTTTTGGCTTCTTTGTCAAAAATTAAGTTTCCATAGGTGTATGGATTTATTTCTAGGTCTTCTGTTCAATTCTATTGATCCGTCATTCAGTTTCTATGCCAGTACCATGCAGTTTTTATTACTGTTGCTCTATAGTACAGCTCGAGATCTGGGATGAAGATACCTCCAGATCTTTTATTGTACAGGATTGTTTTAGCCTTTCTGGTTTCTTTTGTTTTACCATATCAAGTTAAGAATTGTTCTTTCAAGGTCTGTAAAAAAATTGTGTTGGTATTTTGATGGAAATTGCATTGAATATGTAGATTGCTTTTGGTTGGATAGCCATTTTCACTGTGTTAATCCTGCTGATCCATGAGCATGGGATATCTTTCCATCTTCTGAGATCGTCTTCAGTTTCTTTCATCAGAGAAACTTTTTTCATATAGGTCTTTTACTTGCTTGGTTAGAGTTACATCAATGTACTTTGTGTTATTTGTGGCTATTGTGAAGGGTGTTGTTTCCCTATTTATTTTTCAGCCCTTTTGTCTTTTGTATATAGGAGGGCTTCAGATTTTTTTTGAGTTAATTTTGTATCCAGCCACTTTGCTGAAGGTTTTTATCAGCTGAAGGTTTTCTCTGGTAGAATTCTTGGGGTCACTCATATATACTGTCATATCATCTGTGAATAGTGATAGTTTGACTTATTTTTTTCTGATTTGGTTCCCTTTGATCTCCTTTTACTTGTCTTATTGCTATAGCTAGAACTTCAAGAACTAAGTTGAAGAGATAAGGTGAGAGTGGGCAGCCTTGCCTCATCCCTGATTTCAGTGGAATTGATTTAAGTTTCTCTCCATTATTTTGATGTTGGCTATAGGCTTGCTGCATATTGCTTTTACTGTATTTAGGTATATGCCCTGTATCCCTGAGCTCTTCAGAACTCTAAAATGAATTGGTGTTGGATTTTGTCAAATGCTTTTTCAGCATCTAAGGAGATGATCATGTGGGTTTTTTTCTTTAAGTTTGTTTATGTGGTGGATCACATTGATGGACTTTCATATGTTGAACCACCCCTGCATGCCTGGGATGAAGCCTACTTGGTTGTGGTGGATGATATCTTTTATGTGTTCTTAGATTTCAATTTGCAAGTATTT
This sequence comes from Psammomys obesus, assembly GCF_907164565.1. NCBI lineage: Eukaryota > Metazoa > Chordata > Mammalia > Rodentia > Muridae > Psammomys > Psammomys obesus. The sequence continues at coordinate 2,888,634 of NW_026596034.1, forward strand.
TATTAAGTATTTTTGCATCAATGTTCATAAGCGAGATTGGTCTGAAGTTCTCTTTTGTTGTTGGTTCTTTGTGTGGTTTAGGTATCAGGGTGACTGTAGCCTCATAGAATGAGTTTGATAATCTTCCTTCTGTTTTCTATTTTGTAGGTCTGTTTTGAAGGTCTGGTAGAATTCTGCACTGAAACTGTCTGGCCCCGTTTTTTTTTTTGTTTGTTTGTTTGTTTTTGTTGTTTGGTTGTTTTGTTTTATTTTTTTTTTGAATGGGAGACTTTTGATGACAGCTTTTATTTCCTTAGGGGATATAGGACTATTTATTTACCTGATCATGATTCAGCTTTGGTAAATGTAACCTATCGAGAAAATTGTCCATTTCATTTACATTTTCAAATTTTGTTGCATATAGGCTTTTGAAGTAGGACCTAATGTTTCCTTTGATTTCCTCTTTTTATTTCTGATTTTGTTGATTTTGACAGTGTCCCTCTGCCTTTTGGTTATTTTGGCTAAGGGATTGTCTATCTTGTTGATTTTCTCAAAAATAACAGCTCTTGGTGCCGTTGAGTCTTTAAATTGTTCTCTTTGTTTCTAATGTATTGATTTCAGCCCTGGGTTTGATTATTTCCAGCCATCTACTCCTCTTGGGTGTGTCTTCTTTTTCTTTTTTCTAGTGCTTTCAGGTGTGCCATTTAAGTTGCTTGTATGGGCTGCCTCAATTTTCTTTATGAAGACACTTAGTCCTGTGAACTTTCTGAGCACTGCTTTCATTGTGTCCATAAGTTAGGGTAAGTTTTTCCTCCATTTTTATTAAGTTCTAGGACGTCTTTAATTTCTTTATTTATTTCCTCCCTGTCCCGGGTGTCATTGAATAGAGAGTTGTTCACTTTCCATGTGTCTAGGGTTTTTGTTATTTCTGTTATTCCATGGTGGTCTGACATGATATAAGGGATTATTTCAGTCTTCTTGTATCTGTTGAGGCTTGCTTTGTGCCTAACTGAATGGTCAGTTTTGGAGAAGGTTCCATGAGGTACTGAGAAGAAGGTAGACTCTTTTCTGTTTGGGTGAAAGGTTCGGTAGACATCTATTAGGTTCATTTGATTTAAGACCTCTGTATGTACAATTATTTCTCTGTTTAGCTTCTGTCTCAATGATCTGTCCCTTTGTGAGAGTGGAGTGTTGAAGTCTCCTACTATTAGGGTGTTAGGACCAATTTGTGATTTAAGCTTTAATAATGTTTCTTTGACAAATACAGGTGCCTTTGTGTTTGGTACATAGATGTTCAGGATTGTGATGTCCTCTTGGTGGATTTTTTTTCCTTGAGGAGAATGAAATGTCCCTTTTCATCTCTTTTGATTAATTTTGGTTGAAAGTCTATTTTATTAGATGTTAGGGTGGCTACTTCTTTGCTTCTTGTGTCTGTTTGCTTGGAAAACCTTTTTCCAGCTCGTTACTCTGAGGTAGTGTCTGTCTTTGTTGCAGAAGTGTGTTTCTTAAATGCAGCACAATGTTGGATCCTGTTTCCATAACCAATCTGTTAGTCTGTGTCTTTTTATTGGAGAGTTGAGATCATTAATGTTAATAGATATTAGTGACCAATGATTGTTAGTCCCTTTTATTGTGGAGTTGGTGGTGATTGTGTGTTGTTTTCTTTTGGTTTTTGTTGTGAGTGTATATTTATCCTGTGTTTTCTGGGTTTAGTTGATCTCATTGGGTTGAATTTTTCCTTCTATTATCTTCTGTAGAAGATATATTGTTTAAATTTATTTTGTATAAATTGAGTTAGTTATTTTGTTTTCTCCATCTATGTTGATTGAAAGTTTTGCTAGATATAGTAGTCTGGGTTGGCATCTGTGATCTCTAATCTTCTGCATGATATTTGTCCAGGCCCTTCTGGCTTTCATAATCTGTACTGAGAAGTCCAGTGTGATTCTATAGGTGCCTTTATATGTTACTTAGCCTTTTTCCTTTGCTGCTTTTAATATTTTTTCTTTGTTCTGTAGATTTAGTGTTTTGACTATTATGTGGTTGGAGGAATTTCTTTCCTGGTCTAGTCTATTTGGTGTTCTTTAGGCCTCTTGTATGTTTATGATGGTATCTCTCTCTTAAGGTTGGGGAAATTTTCTTCTATGATCTTCTCAAAAATATTTTCTGGGCCTTGGAGCCTGGAATCTTCTTTTTTGTCTATTCCTATTATTAGGTTTCATCTTGTCATGGTGTCCTTGATTTCTTGGATGATTTGTATTTGTAACTTCTCTGATTTTTTTTTTCCTTGAGAGATGTATCAATTTCTGCAATTGTATCTTCAGCGCCTAAGAGTCTTTCCTCCATCTCTTATATTCTCTTCGTGATGCTTACCTTTGTGGCTCCTGATCACTTCTCTAAGTTCTCCAACTCCAGGATTTTCTCTGTTTGTGTTTTCTTTATTGATTCTAATTGTTTTCATATCTTCCACCATTTCCTTCATCTTTTTGAGTGTGGTTTCCTGTCTGTCCATGATGGCCTCTATGTTTTTGTTCATTTCCTCTTTATGTGCCTCGAATAACTGCATAATTATAGATTTAAGAAGGTTTTCCTGTGTTTCCGATGCAATAGAATATCTGTTGATTTTTTGGAGATTCTAGTAAAGCCATGATGTCCTGGTCTTTGTTGCCTGTATTCTTGTGCTGACCTCTAGCCATCTGTTTGTCTGTAGCCTGAACTGATTATTCTTGGAGCCTGTACTGCAGACTAGATCCACCTGTCTCTGGAGTCTCGAGTAGTCTCCCCTGGATTCACTGTCTCTGCTGGCTCACTGTTTGTGACCCGGGTAGCTGTGGTACAGGCAGAAAGACCTCTGGGTCTAGAGCTGTTCCAGTGTCCCACAGTCTTCCTTAAGAAGGTGGAGGATGGGATTTTGGGTCCCAGGCCTGGCTCAGCTCTGCTGGGTTCCCTGGCTGTGCTGGCCACATTGTTTCTGACCTAGGTGGGCTAGACTGCTGGGGAGCAGGCAGAAAGATCTCTGAGCGTAGAGCTGCTCCAATACCCTACAGGTCTCCTTAGGGAGGAGGACGGTGAACCTTGGGTGAGGTGCCTAGCTCAGTTCCACTGGGTTCCCTGTGCTGGGCTTGCTTTTCTGGCCTATGTGAGCCAGGCTGCTGGAGTACTAGAGGATAGCTTTGCCTAGAGCTGCTCCAGTGTCCCACAGGCTTCCCTTAGATGGTGGGGAATGGAAACTGGGTCCCAAGCTAGCTCAGCTCTGCTGTGTTCACTGTCTGTGCTGTTCTGGCTGATTCTGACCTGGGTGAGCCAGACAGGTAGGGAGTAGGCAGAATGGAGGTGTGTGACTCCCCCACAGTACCAGAATATGTCCCCTCTACTGGGTGGTGAGACTGAGCGCCACTAGCTGCTGCAATCAGGAAGGTGTCCACCGGATGTTGAGTGTGGTCTCCTGGGTTTGGAAACAGGAGCTTCTAGTACCCAGAAGGTGTCCACAGGACTGAGAGAGTGGGCACCCAGGTTTGGAGTCTCATCCGCACTACAGGAAGGTGTTCACTCCACAGGCAGTGAGAGTGAGCACCCAAGGTTGGAGCTGCCTGGCTCTGGTTCTAGGAAGATATCCACCGAAAGTGGTCTTGGGCGGTTGGTGGCATAAGGCTGCTGCAGGTTCAGAACTGCTCATGCCGCACAGCTGCCTGTCCTGAACAGTATCCACAGATGGTGTGTTTGAGCAGGTGGGTGGCCTAAGGCTGTAGGGTTGGAGCCTGGCGTGCATGTTGCAGGTCCCAGGAAAGTATCCACTGATGGTGGGTTCCAATAGCTGCCCAGTGAGCCAAGCATGCTGCAGCTGCCTTTGGGGTGGGTTCTGGTGGCTGGTGTAAGGCTGCAGGGTAGGAGCCTGCCTCCTGCTACTCCCAGGAATGTATCCACAGCTGGTGAGTTTGTGCAAGTGGCCTAGGGCTGCAGGGTCAGAATCCAGAGGGCTGCCACCTGTCTCAGGAAGGTATAGGCAGATGGTGACATTGGGCAGGTAGTCTAGGGCTCCAGCAGTGTTGGGCAGGAGCCCAGGAATTTTTCCTGGTGTTAGCCGGGTGGCCTGAAGATGGACCTTCAAGTATCCCCATGGATTCTCCTCTCACCTGAGAAACACAGACGTCGGAGTTTTGGGGTCCACAGTACGGCCTGCCAGTCACTCTGTTCTCACCGCTGAGCTGCTGTTTCGATAACCTGGGTGGTCAGCACTTCCATCTTGGATATCTGAGATACAGTCTTTTAAGGACAAAGCCTTTAAAGTAAGACAGGAAGATGTGGCCCTGAGATGAACCTTTGTGACCAGTGTCCTTGTAAGAGGAAGAGATATGAGTACAGAAACACCACGTGGTCATCACATGACAACAAAGGACAATGCTGTGAGGACTAAGTACCACAAAGATGGCTCGCTTCAAACCTTCAGATCTGAGGAAAGTGCTTTTCTTTTTTGTCAACACAAACTAGGGTCATCTGGGAAGAGAGAACCTTAATCGGCCTGAAGTGCAGTGCCTTCTGTGGTCATGTGGTCCTGAGAAGTATAAGGATGGTAGCTGACTTCAAGCCTGGAGCGCAAGCCAATAAGTAATTCTCCCATGGTTCTGCTGCATGATTTCTCTCAGTGATAGATTATGATTGGGACATGTAATCAAACCTTCCTCCCTAAGCTCGCTTTGGTCAGTATTTTTATCCCAGCAGCAAAAACCTAACTAGACATAGCATACTAATATAATTACTAAAACTTAATTCAGTAAAATTTAAAAACAAGTATATAAATTGAGTTTTAACAGTGTTTCTGCAATTGTTGTTATAGCCCCTAAGGAAGAGAAATCTATTTAAATACTTCTTATTACAAATATTAAATACTCAGGAATAAGATTTTTGTACAGTTAAGTTATCCTTTGGCAGGCTCTACATTATTGCAGTGTCAATGGGCCCTGTCTTAGTTTGGGTTTTTATTGCTGTGAAAAGACACCATGACCACGATAACTCTTATAAAGGAAAATATTTAATTAGGGCTGCCTTACAGTTGAGAGGTTTACTTCCTGGTGGGAAGCATGGTGGCATGCAGGTAGACTGGTACTGGAGAGGTAGCTGAGAGTTCTACATCTTAATCCACAGGCCACAGGAAGTGAACTAACTTGAGTTTCTGAGCCCTCAAAGCCCACCCCCTAATGTTGTATCTCCTCCAACAAAGCCACACCTAAGTACAACAAGGCCACACCTCCTAATAGTGCTACTCCCTATAGATCTAGTATTCAAACACTAGTCTCTGGGGACCATACCTATTCAAACCACCACAGGCTGCATCCAGCTTTTCCAAGAAACTGTTTGATCCCCTGAGATGTGCATGACTAGTCTTCGGTCAAATATAAATTAGTCAAAAATCTTCCCTATTCACTTGATATTTTTAAAGGAGGAGGAATTCCTGAAAAAAATGACTGTATGTAAACATCAAACTGTAGACTAATCATATATATTCTCTCTTTTTCTATTCTTTATGTATTCATTTAATCATTTAACTATTTTTTTTAAAAAGCTTAAGTTTTTGTCATTGGAACTTGCGAACACAAAGAACAGTGAAAAAACAAAGATCTTGCCTTTTGAAAATTGTATTTGAGTTGGGGAGTTAGCATAAAGTTAACTTTCTAAATAGACAAAAGATTCAGTGCCAGTTCAAATAATGCATTGCGATAGAGAAGAAAAAATATATTGCTTTGATTGGATAAAAAAAAGTTAAGGCCCTGAATTATGCATGAGCCAACTCTAGCTGACAGAAAGAAGAGAAGGAGACACTGTGGATGACAGTGAATCAGCAAAGTTGTACATGGCTAAAAAAAAAAAAAAAAAAAAAAAAAAACAGCCCTGTCAATTAGTAGCGGTTTTATTTCATGTACCATTAATTCTGCACAGAGAGCATCTAGACCACTTTGGGAAATTTATCTTGTTGATAATGTAAAATACTTTTTTCTTCCTTTTGGGGGGAACATTATTGAGATAATTTATCTAAACAGTGTAGCTTCTGGATGTCAGATCTACATTGGCAAATAAGAATTGAGAAAGAGGGCTTTGCTTTTGTTCTTAAGTTTCTCAGGTCACTGAGATGGCCCAACAGGTTAAAAACTGTTTCATCACTACCCTGATGACCTGAATTCCATCCCCAGAATCTACACTGGAATGAGAGAACCAACTAATAAAGGTCAACCCCTGACTTCCACCCATGCGCCTTGGTGTGCGCTTGCCTTGCTCTCCTGGTCATAGCCACTCTCACTGGGGTGAGAGAGAACCGAAAGTAGTCTTGACCCACAATTTCCTCAATAGCTAAGTATATGGACCATGTTAAAGGATTTATTAGCCCCCTGTGTTTCTTATTTTGAGAAGTTTATTTCTTTTTCTCGTTGTTTGATTGTATTGTTTATTTCAGTGTTTATTTTTCCATGTTAATTCTCCTTCAGGTCTAGAGCTGGACTCCTATTCTTCAGGCTATCCTTTCACTCCATTAACTGTTTTTCTTTGCTGTAACAAAGCTCTTTAATTTCTTGAGCTCCCACCCATTAATTGTGTTCCATGTTTCCTCAGTAATGTGTAGTCCTATCCATAAAGTCCTGATGAATGCTTGCATCTTGAAGTCTTTTCCCTACTTTTTCCTCTGAAATTTCAGAGTTTCTGGTCATTGGTAAGGTCTTGATCAGTATGGAGTTGATTTTTGGGAAGGGTAAGAAATTGGGTCTGTTTCTTTCTTCTGCATGTAGATACACAGTTTTCCCAGCACCATGTGTTAAGGCGGTTTGTTCTCCAGTCTGTATTTTGGGGTTCTTCGTCAGAAACCACGTTGCAGTAGCTGTGAATACTTATATCTGGGTCCTCTATTTTACATTAATATACGCATCTAGTTTTGTGCCAGCGCTATTTTTATTAGTATGGCTCTGTTGAAATTGAGTGTGGTGATACCTTCAGCATTACTTTCCCCACAGGATTGCTTTGGGTATCCAGGATCTTTTTGTATGAATTTTAAGAGTGTTTTCTGTAGTCCTCTGAAGAATGGTGTAGAATTTTGAAGGGCATTGAATTATATCTGTAGACTGCTCTTGCTATGTGTCCATTTTCACAATAGTCATTCCAACCTATGATCATAGGAGCCCTTTCCATCTTCCAGTGTCTTCCTAAGTTTCTTTCTCTGGTGTTTTCAAGTTTTCACTATACAGATCGTCACTTCCTTGGTGAAGTTTATTTCAACTTTGTTTTGTTTGGGTTTTTGTTTTCCTTTTCTGAGCTAGGTTGTTGTTTCATTTTGTTTTGATTGCTTTTCAGCATATTTGTCATTGGTATAGAGGAAGGCTATGAACTTTTTATTTGTTAAGTTTGTATCTGGACACATTGCTGAAAGTGTATCAGCTCTTGGTTTTCTTGTGGAGTCTTTAGGTCTTTTTTTTTTTTTTTTTTTTTTTTTTTTTTTAAATGTGGGATCATGTTATCCAAAATCAGGATGCTTTTGATTTCTTTCTTTTGTATTTTACTTTTGTTTTCTCCCCTTGTCTATGAATTCTTTCAGGGTCCTGGTTAGAATGGTTAGAATTTAGACTTGTCCAATGTGCAATTTTTTTTCTTACTCTGGGATCAAATTTTATTTTCAACAGGCACATTAGAGAAATATTGTTCAATGAAACCTACAGAAACTGGGAGGCAGAATGTGAGACAGTAATTAATTTGCACTACTCAGTACTTACTGTGTGAGCTAACATAGGTCTCCTTTCAAGGAACAAAATAAAAAGGCATCAAGGGCATTTTAGAGGATCTGCTATACTTCCCATTGAGTTCCTTTGGTATCTGCTCAGTGTCTCATACTGTCCTAGCTCATTTTCTGTTGCTAATAACACAAGACAAAAGGCTTGGCAAGGTTTAATGTAGGGTGGCTTAATCTGGCCCAGATTCTAGAAGTACAAATCAACAGGAAGCATTTGGCTATGGCTTTCTTTTTTTAATTTTAATTTTTTATATTAATTACAGTTTATTCACTTTGTATCCCAGCTGCAGCCCCCTCCCTCATTCCCTCTCAATCCGATCCTCCTTTCCTCCTCTCCTTGCATGCCCCTCCCCAAGTCCACTGATAGGGGAGGTCTTCCTCCCCTTTCTTCTGATCCTAGTCTATCAGCTCTCATCAGGAGTGGCTGCATTGTCTTCCTCTGTGGCTTGGTAAGGCTGTTCCTCCACCCCCCTCAGTTTGTAAAGGTACATGCCACCTTGCCTACAACTTGAGTTGGATCCCTTCCCTGCAATTCACATAGTAGGAAATGGTTTTCTACTTCCGCAAGTTGTCCTCTGCCCTCCACATGCATGCTGTGGCACACACACACACTCACACATATACTCATAATATATATCTACTCGTACATATACACACATTGCTCAGAATAAATTAACACAATTTTAAAAACAGTACTGTTCAGGGATGCAATAATTCCAGCAAGGCTCAAGACAGAACTCCATAATAATCACATTAATATTTTTTATAAAACACGAATATTCACATAAAATGGAATACATAGGGAGAAATCTCATCTCAGTTTCTGGTTTTGCTGAAGAATGAGTTAAGAAAAAAATTGTTTGCGAGCTTGTGATATTTTATTACTCCAAACAAGAGAATGTAGACTGTATACTAATTAGAGGCGGTATGAGGGCAACATATGAAAGAAAAAGATAATGAGCTGTGAATGTAGCTTTAAGAATAATGAGAACTATTAGCATTGCATCCTTTTGAATTGAGGTTGAAGGAAAATTCAGTTTCTGAAAAAGTGTTTCAGTGGGAAGTGAGTAAGACTAACATGGCTGAACCACTTGGAACTCAAGGTGCTAGTCAGGGATTTAGATTAATAAATAGAGTCATATGACAAGCATGGGTGGACTTAGAAGGACTTGAATGTCTACTATCAAAATCATGAATAATGTGAAAAATGGCTGACCGTGGTGGTGGAATGAAGATAAGAGAGAAAGGAAGACACAGTACTGTCAAAATATACCAAATTTAGCTGACATCTAATTGGTTTCATTAGTGATTTGGGAATTAGAGCATATCACCTTCAAAGATTTTTGAAAAGACCACTCAGGATCTGGGCAGAAGAAATTGGATATATTGTCAGAAAAAGATTGAAGAAAACAGAAATGGAACAAAAATCAGATTTACCGTTCCAAGGTTGCTGTCTTTATAAGATTGAAATGGCGAGGGCTCAGCACAGAGCCAGGTGGCTCCCTTTATGTCAGTCTTGGTGTAGCTCTCTCCACTCTCTTGTCCTGCACAGCTTCCAACTGTGGGCTGTGTTTATAATCAGGATCCATAGTTACAGAAGGAAATTACTTTGCAGAAGTGTGGACGGAAAAACTCCAGGCTGATCAATATGGGACCAGAATTTTTCAGAAAAGAAAAATCCTTTTTACTTTTTAAAAGGTTATTATTTTACTTTTCAAAGCTTTACAGTTAATATGTGTGTGTTTCATATAGACATTTCAGTTTCTAAATGTTACCCAATATAAAATACTTTTCTATGTTTTACTTAGTTCTTCCAATGCATAGCCCTCATAAACAGTAATATTGTCTCATTGAAAAATTATAGTTGGAACACTGAAAGGATTTAAATTTTATTTCTGTAGTGTATTTTACTAATTAGGTTCTCACCAAAGTAAGCATCAAATTAGAAAAACTAAGTACAGCTGAGGTCTCATAGTAATACAAGAATTCATCTTGTTAAAAAAGTGCTTTGGGGTCTGGGAATATATATAGCTTAGTTGGATGAGTGATTGCTTAGCATGCACAAAGCCCTGAGTTGGATCTCCAGCACCCTCCAAGCTAGGTGTGGCATATACCTACCATCACACCACTCAGGAAGGAAGATCAGAAGCTCAAGGTGATCTTGATTACATAGAGTTAGAGGTCAGCCTGGAGCACGTGAGACCATGTCTTCAGAAAAAGAAGGAAAGGTAGCAATATACTTCGGGAGATAAGTTCATACTTGAATTTTAGATGGCATGCAGTTATTCTTCTCAGTGTTGCATGTGTTCTTATGTTTCAATTATTTTCTTTTCTTTTAGGTCTCATTTATTCAAAACCTTGTGTTTTGTGTAGAAAGAGTTTACCGTGTTCCTGACTTTGGTGTCTGGGAAAGAGGAAGCAAATACAATAATGGCAGCACAGAACTACATTCAAGGTATATGCCCAGTTTTGAGGATGGTTTTAGTGTTGTTTATATGTGTGGATATGAATATGAAACTAAAAATTCAAAGCATTAGATTGGATCTATGATCTCTGTGTTCATTCTAGTACAGCTTGTGTTCTTGTTGGTAAATTCAAATAGGATTCACTTACAATAAAAGCAGAGTTCTTTGCATCATAACCTGACAAAGGAGCAAGGCCTGTCTCCCACTCCTCCCCCACAGTTCAACCCTCTTATTAACCCACACCTTTAACTCTCTGGTCAACTGTGTTGTATTTGAAAATGCATTATTTGAAATAGCAATTCTGTCAAATTGTCCAGATACCAGAGGTGTATGCAGTGTGTGTAAGATTCCTTTCCATAGTATCGTTTCTACCCAAACCGCAGGCTCTCTTATTTTTCACTAAAACTTAGCATTCTTCTGTTTGACTGCCATCACCATGTTTAGCTGTAACTTGTGTGTGAATAAGAGCAATAGTGGATGACTGAGGTTGGTAATTTATGAATTCTCTATATCTGTGTTGTTGAAGAAATAGCTTTAACAACTCATGACAGCTTTTATTTATCCTGACTCAATGCCATGGAGGCTATCTTCTAACTGATTACAGGACAGTCTGAGTGGGCTCTGCTCTTTTTCTGAAAGGTGATGCACTCAAAGAATGTAAGCAAAAATTATCACTAGAGGTCAGTTTGGATTGTTGAGACTTAGATGAAGAATAGAAATAAGTCTAGAAAATACTTGTTAGAAATACATGTAGTAAATACAGTCTAGATGAATTTGCATCTCTGGGGCTGGAAAGATGGCTCAGCAGTGAAGAGCATGCACTGGTCTTACAGAGAGTGCCTGAGTCCCCTTCCCAGCATCCTTTGTCTGGTGGCTCACAGCACCCTGTAAATATGATGCACTCAAGGACTCCTGTGTACATGACCACAAACAGGTACACACATACACATAGTTAAATAAGAAAATAAACATAAAAAACAAGACACTACAACGCTGTATGTTTTCATCAATGACTAATCTCCTATAACAAATTAAGCTAATGTAACTTCCTTCTTCCTTATTTAAAAACTACCTCTGGATCCTATCTCTGTAAACTTGAGTAAGTTATGTAATCATTGTATGTCTCTGTTTCGTCTTTAAAATGATGTTAATAATGGTTATTTTGTAGACTTGCCACAGTAATTTAAATGTACTATATATTTTGAATGCCTGGCACTAATGAGGACTAGAATACTGATGTATCACTTATTTAAGAACATTTCACTACAAAAGATGAAATAAAGAGGACTGTCAGATTAATCCTGATAAGCTAGTATGTAGGCAATTCTCTGTAGATTTTTATTCACATGGAATGTTATTACATGTAGAGCAGAATAGTAGCAATCATTGAATTTAGAGAAATTTTGTGGGAAAGCTCAGTTTGAACATTTAAGTCTAACAAATTCTAAAAATTCTGATATATTTTATTTCTGCCATCTTCTAAGCCTTCAGTTAGAGGACAGCAGTTAAATCACATGAGAGAAAATGGATCTTAGTGTTATATAATTTTTTTTTTTTTAGTATTTATGCCTCCTGCTTCCTTTTTAGTAACTACTTAGTAATGTACCAGTCTGATTCTGCTGTATTATTTTCATCCTAAAATATTTGAACTAAATTTCTTTCCCATCTACAAAACTGACCTTCAACTCAGCAAGAATTCCAAGTGACAATCCATAGGAGAAGTGAACATCTTGAGTTGCCACTAATGAGCACACAGAGACTTCACCTGGTTTTCATGTAACTCGGGTGCCGCATTCTAACTCAAGGGTTAGAAAGCTGTCATGTGATGCTCTCTGTTATTCTTTGTGAAAAATTAATTTTAACTGTAGCAAGACAATTTTATTAAACTTGTTAAGGAATGTAGTTTGCCATTTGAGTTTGGATGATATGTTCTATATATTTAACATTAATAATATTATTTATTATATAAAAATGTATAATCTCCTCAGAATTTTATTTTTTCTTATACACCGTCCAATTCTGCAGTAGTTCTGAATTATTGTTCACATATGCCTGTTTTAGGTGTATCATCTCTGATGCTGAAAAAATATATTTTGAAATAGCAAGGCAACTGTGTTTCATGGTGTTTATGGACATAGTTACGGTTTCAGTGGCAGTCAACTAGTATCTTCTGTACTGTGTCATAGAATATAATAGAGAGCTAATTCCAGCTGGGGATCATGACATGAACCTTCATTGATTTCTATAATAGGATACCTCTCGATTATGTGTGCCTATGTGGATCTGTTCACTGTTGCTGAATCCTTAAGCTTTTCTTATCATTTTAGATTGCACTGAATTAATCTGTGCAGGTGCTCTTCTACTAAATGGGGCTACTCTGGATAAACCTATCCTAGATTGAACAGACCATAAGTAGAAAATGTGTTTAATTACTTACCCTGCTGAATGTCATAGTTTTACATTATAGTACATTGTAAATTATCAGCTGTTTATCCTTATACTAAACTGGCTGACTGGGAGCTGTTCAGTAGCACAAGAGTATAAATGTACCATGTATTTCTAGCCTGAGAAAAGATAAAAAATTTTAAAGTATGTTTCTACTGAATTGTTATTGCTTTTATATCATTGTTAAAAAAATTACTAGTGTCTTAGTCACTGTTATTGCTGTGAAGAGGCACCACGAGCAAGGCAACTCTCATTAAGGGAGCATTTAGTTGGGGCTGGCTTATAGGTTCAGAGGGTTAGTACATGATCATCATGGTAGGAATCAGAAAGGTATGGCTCTGGTGCATTAGCTGAAGGCTTTACATCCTGATCTGCAGGCACTAGGGAGGTGGGGATGGAGAGAGAGGGGACCTTTGAAACCTCATAGACCAATCCCAAGGACATACCTCCTCCAATAAGGCGATACTTTTTAAGCCTTCACAAACAGTATCACACCGTGGGGGCTAAGCATTCAAAATATATGCACATATGGGGGCCAACCTCATTTAAATCACCACAACTAGTTAAGTCTGACAGGATTCTTTAGCTATTCATCTGAATCTCATTAGCTTTTCTAAGGTAAGGCTTCAGTGAAAAGATCTGTTGCTGGACTTGAGATAGCTCGTTTGGTAAACTGCTTGCCTTCCAGTTATTGGACCTGTTTTGATAACCAGGTCTCACTTTAAAATGCAGGGCATGGTGGTCCATTGGGTAGGCAGAGACATGCAGATCCTTGGGGCTTTTGGCAAAACAGCCTAGTAGACTTGGCAAGTCCAGATCAATGAGAGGTCCTGTCTCTGGGGGGCGGGGAGAGGAGTCTGTTGCTCTCAACTCCTCGTCATTGTGATGCTCACGAGTCAGGCATCTGTCTGTGTAGTAATGTGTGTGATGACTATTTCTACTTTCCTACTCTTTTGAGTCTTTGCCATTCTGTCTGTCTGTGCTTTACACTTGTCTGTAGCAGAAGAAAGAGTGAGGGATGGGGAGTCTGACTGTCGCCTTAGGTCTGGCTCTTCCTTCTCTTCTAAGCTGCACTTTGTGTGCGGGAAGGCTCTGAGCTTCTAAAACACATTTCTGTGGCTCTGGGCCTTCAGTCCTTTTTGACATCCTGCTCATCAGCCCTTAGTAATTGCAGTCTGTGGTCCTGAGGAGCTATAGAACATATATTTAAATAATCTAGAGTGCATCAGTCTCTTTTTAGAGGAAAACAATAAAGTTTGGAAGGGGTGTATAATTCTCCCTCTTAAATTATACATACAGTAAGTGATAGAATCAGAACTATATTTCAGGTGAAAAACAAGATTAGAAAAAAAAAAAGAAAGAAAAGAAAACCTCTACACTGGTTTCCAGGTTATCTTCAGTTCTTGACCTTCAACTCTCTTACAGTCTCAACTTAACATTTCTTAGATAAACCCCAGAATAACGTTGTATTACTTAAATAGTACTCTTCATCCGTTTATCTAACTCCATCTGAGCATAGCCTTACCCTTTCTGGGGCCTCAGCAGAAGGGTCTGTTAATCGCTCCAAATTCTGTTAATGTTTCCTGAATAACTGTTTGCTGGACCTGTGCTTTCTCCCCATGCTTTTTCGGCTGATTTGGCTTTTTCTAGGCCTGAGCTTCTTTCAGCATCTCCCAGGCCAGCTGGGATGACACCCAGCCGTGTGCTTCCCTTCCCTTCTGTTCATTCTCCAAGGCCGGTAATGAATGCTCGAATAGCACTTTGTTCTCTGTTTATAGCGGCACCAGTTCTCAACTCCCAGTTTCAGATCCAGCTGATCTCATATCACCTCTGGGGCTATATTTAAACCTGTACCTTCTTGGTTTTTGTGAAGACTCAAGTTTTACCTATAAAGTGTCCTTTGAATCCTAAGCCCTAACCTTGTGGAAAAGTGTTCTAAGTATTAACTCATAATTGACTCTTCTGCTCAATCAAATCATCCACTTGCTTTGTCAGCAACTCTTGTAGAAGTAAAAGATTTATTTTTTTATTCTTTATTAATTAAACTTTATTCACTTTGTATCCCCCTGTGGCTCCCTCCCTCCTCCCATCCCAATCCCTCCCTTCCTCCACCCTCTGCATGCATGACCCTCCCCAAGTCCACTGATAGGGGAGGTCTTCTTTTCCTTCCTTCTGATCCTAGCCAATTAGGTCTCATCAGGAGTGGCTGCATTGTCTTCTGTGGCCTGATAATGCTGCTTCCCCCTCAGGGGGAGGTAATTAAAGAGCAGGCCAATCAGTTCCTGTCAGAGACAGTCTCTGTTCCTATTACAATGGAACCCACTTGGATACTGAACTGCCATGGGCTACATCTGTGCAGGGGTCTTAGGTTATCTCCATGCATGGTCCTTGGTTGGAGTATCAGTCTCAGGAAAGATCCCTGTGCTCAGAATGTTTGGTTCTGTTGCTCTCCTTGTGGAGTTCCTGTCCTCTCCAGATCTTACTGTTTCCCACTTCTTTCCTAAGATTCCCTGCACTCTGCTTTTTCTGTCTTACTTCTCAGGCTTGTTCTCTTAGCTTGCCATTACAGCCAGCCACTTCTCTAATTGCACCTGACTAGATCTTGTAATCCTATAGATTATTTCCTTTGGGTTTCTGTATTATTAATTCAACAACTCTCAATATTCCATCTTTGGTTATTAATATGTAGTTTTTACAAATACTGGTTATGATTTTTTCAGCACTCAGAGGAAAAAAATGCTACTTGAAATCAAGAATTATTGTATGCACAACAGACTTGTTGATTTTAAAAGTTGGCTTTGATCAGATTGCTTTTGAAAGAAATTTCTGCTCCATACCTGGTCTAAAGAAGAGTCTTGGAGAAGCCACATGTAATGGCAACATTATTACCTGTGTGCCCAGACTTGTAGTGATGGCAGCTCCCCTGCCCTTCTCTGTACTGAGACATCTGATTTCTGTCATGAGAGGTAGCTCCCCGGAAGAGACCCTGGCCTCCGGAGAAGTTGTGTCACAATCATTTTGAGTGTGTTTGTTATTTACTGTATTGTAATTTTGTCTTTTTTTAATGTGGACCCCTCTGTTTGTTTTACAGTGTTTAATTATGTACTCCAGGCTGACATGGAGCTCATTATGTAGTCTGAACCTCAAACTAACCATCCTCCTGTCTCAGCACCCTGAGTACTAGATCACAGGTGTTTGTCACCGCAGTACCTCACCGTACCTCACATTATGTTATATTTTCATTTGCTCATTTTATCACCCAAGATATTAATTGTAAAAAATAAAAAAAGAAGTAAAAGATTTAAAATCTTTAATTTTTAAAACTTTTATATTTTGCTCTTGTTTCTAGTAAAGAAAAGAAAACAATAAAATGTTAGATTTGTAGCAATTGGAGATGAGGGAGGGAGGGTGGGATTGGGAGGGAATGAGGGAGGGGGCTACAGCTGGGATACAAAGTGAATAACCTGTGATTAATATAATATATATATATATATATATATATATATATATATATATATATATATATACATACACACTTCCTTTAAGATAACTACTTAGTATTTTTTCTTTGTTTTTTTCTCTTTTTATTATTAATTTTTAAATTTCTTCTTTTCTCATATATTACATGACGACTGCAGTTTTTTCTCCCCTCCTCCTCCTCCTGGTCCCCTATCTGGACCCCATCCACTTCCTCCTGATACCAACCAAACATGTCAATCCAGTTAGAATAAGACTATGTACCTCTCCACTAGGAAGAAAGCTTCCCCAAAGCAGGCAGAAGAGTTAGAGACAGCCCCTGCTCCCATTGTTAGGAGTCCCGCAAGAAGACCAAGCTGCACAACTCTAACATACGAAGGCCTAGATCAGGTCCATGCCGGCTCGGCTCCCTGGTTGTCAGTTCAGTGTTTGTGATCCCCTATGAGCCTAGGTTGATTCTGTGGGTTTTCTTGTGCCCTTAAACCCTCTGGCTCCTATAATCCTTCTTCCCCATCTTTTACAGGTTTTCCTGAGCTCTGCCTAATGTTTGGCGTGGGCTGCTGCATCTGTTTCCATCAGTTGCTAGATGAAGCCTCTCTGATGAGAGTTGGGCTAGGCACTGATCTATGAGTATAGCAGAATATCATTAGGAATTATTTCATTGCCTTTTTTTTTTTTTTTTTTTGCCAGTTTTGTTTGGTCTATTCTAAGTCTTTGCGCTATTCAGTATCTGAGTCCTGGCCCTCCAAGCTGTGTCAGGAGTGGGTTCCCTCTGGTAGCATGAGTATCAAGCTCGACCAATCATTGGTTGGCCACTCCCACAATTACTGCACCATCTTTATCCCAACACATCTTGAAGGCAGGACTAAATGTAGGTATGATGAAGGTTTTATGGTTGGGTCCCAATCCTTCCGCTGGAAGCCTTGCCTGGTTCCAGGAGATGGCATATTCAGGCTCCATATCCTCCATTGCTAGGAGCGTTGGCTAGGGTCAGTCTAGCAGATTACTGGGAGTTTCCCTTGCACTGGGTTTCTAGCTTGTTCTCAAGAAGCCCAGTTTCAATAGTCTCTTCCAGTACTCTGTCCCTCCATCCTCCCTCCACCTAATCCCTCCTGTTCCTGTCATCCATGATATCTATTCTGTTTCCCTTTCCAGGGACATTCATGTGTACCCCATCAAGCCCACCTTGTTACTTAGCTTCTCTGGGTCTGTGGATTGTAGCTTACCTATCCTTTACTTTACAGCTAATTTGTTTGTCTTGCTGGGTCTGGGTTACCTCACTCAGGATGGGTTTTTTGAGATAGTATCTCACTAAGTACCTTTGGCTGACAGCTCACAGAGATCCACTGGCATCTGTTGACCTTGATGTTTTTAAACAAACCTACTTTAGGGTTAGTAAATGTTCCTTCCAACCCCCAACACCTGGTAGGAGGAAAAAATGTTAGTGGAGATGGACGGAGTTCTCTCTGTTACTTCCTGCTGGATAGGGTATAGGATTCTTTTGGGGACAATACCAATATTTTTTGTTCAGAAATCCAGAAGTCCAGTTAACCAGCAAATCAGCAAACAGCAAATGCAGCAGCCAGAAGAATCAGCAGCAAGGAATCCTCCTCCAAGCAGTTGCGCCTTCTTCCTCTGGGCTGTCGTATTTATATCCCTCAAAGTCCACAGAATTTAATAATTCCACCTGGCAAATATAATGCTCCACATGAGAACTTAACAGGTATGGACAAACTAAAATCCCCAACTTGGATTTTTAACAAACAACATGCTTACATATCATAAACCAAAATATCCACAACAGGCATCGGCCTCCCAAGTGATGGTATTAAAGGGGTATACCACTGTGCCTGGCCTACTTAGTAATTCTTATGTATTTTTTTTTGTTTGTTTTCTAGTTTGACTATTATAGAAGCTTCATCCATTTTGCTTCATTTTATTCAAATGTCCATACTGATCCATCCATGAACATTAGTTATATTTGCAGTACTGAAGAGTCTTTGTCTCATAAATATAAATGAGTAGGGAGTTATGGCCAAGTGATTTGAACAGAACTCTGTGAGCCTGGTTTTGGGCCTGGCAGTATAGGTTATTTGGTATATTTTAAATTACCTAGCTCAAATCTTATCATCTTCTCTAAAAATTATTTGTTTTTAAAAATAACAAATTACTTTTTTACAAACTGTCTTTTAAGCAATTACTGCAACATTTAAGCTCTCTTAAATGAATGCTAGAACAAAAAATGTGGTATCACCTTAAAGCTATTTTATCAGCATATATTTTATTGACTAGTAATTTAATACAGTCAGCAGCTAATAATAGAATCATTAATTCCTTATGCCATTAAAATATTTAATTCTTTTAACAGCACACATTTTTTTGCCAGTACAATGTAATATCACAATAGAAAAAGTTGTTGTTTCCAGAGATTTGAATAACTAGTGAGTAACTAATTAGTGTATTTGTGAATTTAGAGCATGTCTAATTAGTTATATTTGGAAAGAAGGTTAAAATATAAATAATCAGGGAATGTATTTTAATCAAGGTGCAGTGTTTGCTTTTCTAAGCCCATTTCCAATTTCGTTCTATAGCCATTTAATTGTTCTCCCTAGCCCCAATGCATTTTGAGATGTTGCATTTTCTCTTTACTCATAGAGCTTTGTCAGGTCCATCTTTTAGACTTAAATGATCTTCCCGATTCAGCCTCCTGAGTGTTTGGGAACCACACTAAGCCAAACAACCATCAACAAAGAAAGTTAGAAGATTCACAGTTTCCATTTTCAGTAAGTACTTACTAGAAAGGCAGGCCTGATCACTGATACGTATATCAGCACATAGATGGTAGAGACAGAGGCAGAGGATTAGGGTTTCAAGATCATGGCTAGCTTGGGCTACATGAAACCCTAAGTCAAAAAATAAAAAGATAAAAAGATAAAAACCCTCTCCCAACAAAACAAGACTTATTGCAAAACTACAGTAAGTTGAGTTTGTGTGGTTTGTCAGTACAGATAAGCATAGAGATCAGAAGAATTAGCAGTCTAGAAATAAATCTATTCATATAGGACCAATTCATTTTGATAGTACAATGATCCAGTGAAGACTAGTCTTTTCAAAATGGAGTCATAGACAAATGGATATCCACATGCAGACCAGTAGATCTCGATCTTACCTCACACCATGCAGAGAAACAAACTTGGTGTAGCTCAAAGACTGTGTATAATAGGAAACACTATACATGGCCAACAGTAAACGAAGCAGAGCGCTTATGACCTAGGGTTAGACAGTGACTTCTTAGATCTGGAGCCTGAAGCACAGGCATCTCAAAAGGAGACAACAGTTTGTTCAGATTTCTATGTGAAGTGAAAATTTTCTGGGCTTAACGCATAGTATTGGGTATTGTATACACAGTTATTATATGCAAATCATAGTCACATGGTTCATTTTTGTACAGAAATTTCTAAATTCTTCTAGAAGACATGTATGAACTTGCATTTCTACCAGCAGTCGTGATGTAGTTTGTTGTGTGCTGTGGTGGTGTTAGTAATTTTTATTTTAGCCACTCTAGCTGGCTTACAATGATGTCTTTCTAATTCTGATGTTATTTGGATTTCCCATTGGCTAGAAAACACATCTTTTCATGTGTTTATTTATGTTCTATATATCCTTTTTGACAAAAAATGTTTCTCTCTTTTTGTTGGTGTTCTGGTTAGAATTTTTTTCTTTGCTGATTTTTGAGAGTTCTTTATATATTCTATATATCAATCCATATTTGTTTATTTTGTTTACTTATTGAGGTAGTGGGGATTGAACCTAGGATCTCATGCACATTAGGCAAATGCTGTTCACTGAGTTTATAGCTACTTTAAAATGTTTTTAAATTATTATGCGTTTAAGGCTGAACATGTGTCTGTGCACCACCTGCTTACAGGAGCCTGCAGAGATCAGAAGAGGCATTGGGTCCCTGGCCCTGCAGTTACAGATGCCTGGGGCTGCCGTGTGTGTTAGGAACCAAACTTATTGTTAGAGCAGTAAGTGCTGTTCTGTCATCTCTCCACCCTGCTCATTAAATTTTTTTAATTTCTATTTTAATTTCAATGAAGTCCAGTTCAGTTATTTTATGGTTTATGTTCTCCGTGTTGTCTTTGATAGCTCTTTGCTTAGTCTTTGCTGAAGATTTCCTCAACCCCCTTCCAATCCCTGTGGGTTCATAGTTTTACAGCTTATATGTGTGTTCATGATCCACTTTCAGGTAATTTGATATAAAGTGTAAAACTTATACAGATTGGGAAGCTTTGCTTTTCTTCATTTGCTTTTTAAATACTGAGTTCCCAGCACCATTTATTACAGACTGTCTTCACTGAACACTTTTCTCACTTTTAAAAATAGCATGAGGTAGTGTAGCTCAATGTACCTAACAAGCTCAAGGCCCAGAGGTTGGTCACTGGCATGAAAAAATAAAGTTAATCAATTAATTGATTGATTACATGGGCACAGGCCTGGCAGGATGTGAAAGTGCTTGCCATGAACCTGAGGACCTCAGGTCAGTCCCTGGAACCCACAATACAAAGAAAGAACTCACTAATAAATGTTGTTCTCTTCCCACCACACGTGTACACGGCACACAGTACATATGTACACATGCAGGACACACAGTGCGCATATTCACGCGTATGTATGCACAATATACACATGTAAACAAGTTAAGTTTTTAATAATAATTTTAAATGGGCTCATGTATCATATCTGTCTGTTGCTGAGCTGTATGTCTGTCGTCTACTGGTACCACACCAACCTCAATACAGCTACCCAGACAGCGGTATGATAATTTCAAGATGGAGTAGACTGATTCCTCCACTTTAGTCTTTGTTCTGCAATTATTTTTAACATTTTTCATATAAATTTAGAGTAATCATGTCAGTATCTACAAAAGTTTTGTTGGAATTTTAATGAGCTTTGACATCCTCTTTAGTATACTTCTTACATAGACAGTCAGTCACCCCATTTTGGAACTGAGGACTGCCTATAGAGTTTCTGTAGATCAAATGCCATTCTTAGTTTCTTGAGATTTTTTTTTTTTTTTCTGAGCAGATGCTGACTTATTCTAGATGCCTTTTCTCATTGGTTGGTACAGCAATATGGTTTCAGAGTGTTGGTATGATAGATTTCATTCGGTGGGTGGGCTTTGCGATATCGAGCAGGCAGTTGTCCCTGGAGTAATCCCACTTGGTTCTGAGAGCTCCTGTCACATACCTTGTTGAAGGATGTGGAGGATTTCAGTGTGTATGCTCAGGAGAGTGTATGGGCACAGAAGTCTGTACACTTCATTTTGTATCTTGTGTGTATATTTTGGTGTCAAGGTAAAATGCTTGCTTCAAAAACATGAATTGTACATGGGAAAATTGTCTTCAGTTATTATTCATTTTAAATATTCTGTAGAAATCTAACAAAATCGTTCAGTCTTAAAAATATTGTCTTGACCATTTTTCTCTTTCTTTTTCTAATTAAAATATGATTACATCATTTTACACCCTCCCTTAAATACCTACCATGCCTTCCATCCCCTCTCAAGTTTGTGGCTTCTTTTTCTTGAATTGCTATTATTACATATACAAGTAAAAAAAAAAATATATATATATATATATATATATAAATATATATGTATATAATGTACTGAGCCTGTTTAGTATTATTTGTGTGAATATTATATTATATTATATTATATTATATTATATTATATTATATTAT
>NW_026596034.1:2910516-2928443 GCF_907164565.1 Psammomys obesus
TATATTATATTATATTATATTATATTATATTATATTATATTATATTACATTATATTACATTATAATACATTATTTAGGGCAAACTATTTGTTGTGATAACCACTTAACAGGCTCATCTGGGGAAGAGGTTCATTCTCCATTTCTCAGCAGTTGTTAATCACCTAGCACTCTTCACCTCAGGGTAGTCCTATGAGATTTCACTTAAGTTGGCCTATCAGCTGGCATTGCCATTGTTCAGGCCCTGTTTAAGCAGCAATGTTGTTGAGATTTCATGGATGTTGCTTTTCTCCTATATAAGACCCTGTCCACAGCAGACTTCCTGGTCCTCTGGTTCTTATGATATTTCTTTTCCCTCTTTCACAATGTTCCCTGAGTCTCTGGTATAGAGTTCTGTTGTAGATGTATTAACAGGGCTGGACAGTCCATGGTCAGGTCAGTTGCTATCTGCATTTTGACCAGTTGTGGAATTCTGTTATGGTCTCCATCTGGTGCAAAAAACATAAAGTTTCTTTGATGAACGGTGAGGCCTACATTTGTCTGTCAGTATAAGGATTCAAATTTAGAATGCTGTTAGGAAAGTAGCAACAGTAGTTTGTGCTAAGATCCATGACCTCAGTAGGTTGGGTAGATTTATAGTACCAGGCATGATTTCTTTCCTGTTGATCAGGCATTTTACTTCCCATTAGCCAGATTTTGGTTACCATCAAAATATAAATGCCACTATTGTATCTTCAAGGATATCTTGCCCTGCGTTTCTGTGATTCATAGGTTCCATAGCTAGCCAGAACTATTGATTGTGTTCTTCCTTTGGCAGCTTGTATAGACCCTATGGTACTATGAAAGCTAGTCTTCAGGAAGGAAGACCTGTTTCCAAAGTTGGTGATGTCTTTACCAAGAAACGAAAAGGGTCTTACCTTCTGTTTTCTAGGAGGCAACAAAGGGCAACAGCAAAAGCCTACATTGTTAGTTTGGGGATTCTCTTGGACTCCCATGACCAACAACTCAAAAGAAGGTTTCTCATGACTGATACTGGATTTTTATTAGATAGTCAATGGCTCTTGGCAGTGGAATTATCTTCCCAAATGGTATAACCATAACTTCATTCATATATATATATCTATGACATACATAAATATTAGATTAAATTTACACATATTACATGTAATTTTAGGTTAACATAAAATACTGTAATTTCCTATGGCCATTTCAAATGTCCTCAGTTTTACTTCCTTCCTCCACCTGCTCCCAGTCCTTCATGTTGCCCCTCTCCCAATCTCTTGCTATAGAGCTATTCAGTTTATTAATTTTCTATTAATTAAATAGTGGCAGTTTGTGTTTTTTTGTTTTGTTTTGTTTTGTTTTGTTTTGTTTTTTTTTTTTTTGGTTTTTTTTTTGCTTTCCTGGGAACTGAGGAGTTTTAAGTTGTCAAGTGTATGTATGTGAAATATTTGGAGTGTTTTTATTATCCATTTGATATGTCTAGTGTTTGATACTGGACACTTTTTTCCTTTTGATTTTTTTTGTCAGTCTTTCTAGAGATTTGTGTATTTTATTTAGTGATGCTTTTTAAAAAATATCTCATTATTTCACAATTTCTCTGGTGATTTTTTTTCCTCCTACGTCTTGATTTTATTGATTTCTGTTTTTGATAATATTTTGGGGGTTTAATTTGTTTGTTTTTCTGGTGAAGGCTTAGCTCAGTGATTTGAATCTCTTCTAAATGTATGCCAGACATAGAGATTCACATAAAAATATTTCCTGGGCATCTGATTCCCCCAGACATCTCAGATTTGATTTTTCTTTCTTTTTTCATTAATTTATTTGTTCACTTTATATCCTAATCACAACTCCACTTCCTTGTCTCCTCCCAGTCCTGCCCTCCCACCCACTTCTCCTATATATCCATCCCAGTACCAACCCCCCTGGCACATCAAGACTAAGTGCCTCCTCTTTCACTGAGGCAAGACAAGGTTGCACTGATAGGAAAACAGGATTCAGAAAAAGGCAACAACAACAGAAAAAAATTCTCTCCCAATCGTGCTTTAGGTTTTCCATACACATTTTGACATATCATTTCTTGACTGTGTCTGTTGTTTTCTGGAAATGTCCTCTGTGACTCCTGTGGTTATGTGGAAGGATGGCATTGTTTTTAAGTATCATGAAAGAACAATTACTGTTATTTTCCTGTTAATGATTTCACTTTCATTCTGTTGTTGACATACAACACATTGTGACTTAAATTATTTTGTGTTTTTGAGGCTTCCATTTATGTCCAGGGTATGGTCTGTGTTGGTGTATAAAAGCATGTACTTTTAAAAGATTTCTGTTTGGGGCCAGTGTGATGACTCAGCAGGTGAAAAGGCTTGCCTTGAAAGGCTGACAATCTGAATTTGATCTCCAGAATCCACATAAACATGTGTATAGAGAAACAACTGAAATAACTTGTTCTCTGGCCTCTACACATGCACCATGGTCCATGTACTAGAACACACACATACACACACACACACACACACACACACACACGCTATACACACATGCAAACAACAATAATAAATAGAATGGGGTGAAATAAACTTTAAAATATTTGTGTGCTTTGCCTTGTTGTATAGACCATTCTAAAAGCCAGCTTCATTGGTAGGGGCATTAAGCCCTCCTCTATGCCAGTTCCCATTGGCATAAAGCCCTCCCATATCTTTACTGAATCCCTTTGTTCTACCGGCTGTTTAAAGACCATTGACGTCTCCAGAATGACTGTTTGATTCTTCTCTGTTCTGTCAGTTTGACTTCATGTACTTTGAAACCCTGCTACCTCTTCTTGTATTGACTCTTTCATCATATAATTTCTCTATGGTAATTTTCTTTACTCTGAAGTCCACTTCATCTGTCCACGTCATACTATATTTGCCCTGCTTTCTTTTGATTAGTGTTTTTATAACATGAATTTTCCTTTATTTTTGCTTCCATTTTGCTTATACTGTTACATTTGAAATGAGGTTCTCATTGGCAGTATGTAGTTAACTTGTACTGTAACGCTGCATTCCCTTTTAAGTTTTTAAAATTTTATTTTTACTTTTCATTTATTTGTGTTTGTGTGCACATGTGTGCAGATGCCTCCAGGGGTCAGAAGAGGGCACTGGATTCTCTAGAGTTATGTGCAGTTGTGAGTCACCCATTGTGGGTGCTGGGAACTGAACTTAGGTCATCAGGAAGAGCAGCAATTGCTCTTAACTGCTGAGCCAACTTTAGAACTCCTCTTTTCTTTTAGGGATGTAGGCCTTTTGTATCAAATACTGATACACTTGAGCTCAAGTCTGCCATTTTATATTGTGTTTTCCTTATTCTTTTCATTTCTGGTTTTTTTTTTTTTCTCTTTTACTGTGGATATGTGAAAATTGTTCCATTTAGCTTCATTTTTATTTACTTTAGTGGCTTTAAGCATCTAGTTTTTATGTGCATGTATATATGTGTATGTTGATATCATTTCACTAGCTTGAGGGAAGTATAGAAACTTGAATTCATTTTCTGATTGTCTTAAGTATTTCATACATTTGCATTTAGAATCACATCAGTCTTATTTTTGCCCTCGCTATCAACCACAGAGCTGAAAGGAACCTGCTGCATTCACCTATTTGTATTTGTTTCCTATGCTCATTACCTTTCCTCTGTCTCTCACATCTACAAAAGTTTCAGGGTTTTTTTCCTTTTAATAAATTATCACTTTTCTGCTTGGAATGCTGCCTTCAGCAATTCTTTTAGGGTAGATTTGATGATGGGTTTCTCGCTGACTTTTACTAGATCACACATCTTCTGGGTAGAAGCCTCTGGGTTGCTTCCTGTCCTTCTCCAGTTGAAGACTCTTATAGCATATCTTCCTAGTATTCATAATCTGTATAAAGTGAGCAACTCTCATTTCAGTCTTTTCATATGGAACTAACATGTTTGTTCTGAGTAGTAGGTACTTTGGAGTTCTCTTTCTCACTCTGTCTTTCTTTTGGTTGTTTTCAGAAGTAGTGATATGTTTTGTTTTGTTTTTTTTTATTCTATTTGCTTTCTTTCAGCTTTTTCAGTTGGTATGTTTATGACTCTTGCTAATTGGGAATTTTTCTGCTCTTATTTCAAGTTCTTTTTTCATTTCTACACCTTCTCCCCTCAGAAATTTAAATGACATGTTTGCTTTTTGACTTTTTGAAATGTATCATTTGTGTTGTGAGGAGGGGAGACAAGTGCATACGTGTCAACAGTACACATGAAGTCAGGGCTCTGGGGATTGACCTTAGGTCACAGGTGCTTTACCTGTTGCAGCATCTTGCTGGCCCCAATTTATTTTCACAGATTTCTGATGCTCCATTTTTGTTTTCTGTTTTTGTTCTGTCTACTTTTCTCTTTTATTTTTATTGGGTAATTTTGCTTTAATTAGTCTTTTGTTGTTGTTGTTCTTTCTTCCTGTTATTGAATTATGCCCACTCAGCTTTTAAAAATCACATTTTAATTTGTCATACATGTTCATAATCATTTTTAAAGTATTTATATATTTATATATGAGTGCTCTGTCTTCATACCACACAAGGAAAAAAATCAGATTCCATTACAGATGGTTGTGAGCCACCATATGGTTTCTGGGAATTGAACTCAGGACCTCTGGAAGAGTAGTCAATACTCTTAACCACTGAGCTATCTCTACAGCCCCGTTTGTAGGCATTTTTAACAATGCTTTTGACACAGAATTTACATGGGACAGAAGATGCATAATCTCATGCTGCATGAGAAAATAAGGTCAGGGTTGTTACACTGAAGATGAGGATTCTCATTATCTCTGAGATAATACGTCTCATATGTTACTTTCCTTGATAGGCCCTGTCTCTTTATTCTCATTTGACTTCTATTTATGACTATGTATGATTGGCAAAAATTCATGACTCCCTGCTCCCTCTGACACCATCTTAATAGGAAAGAAGCATTCACTTCTTTAATTTAATCATGGGGGTGGTGGTGATGAGAGTCCAGAGTCTCTGTTGTTACCAAGGTTGATTGAGAGGGGTATCTCTTAGTATTGGTCTAGAAGAGCAACATTGGCCTTCTCTTTTTACTTCTTTGACATCACAGA
Organism: Psammomys obesus; assembly: GCF_907164565.1. Classification (NCBI taxonomy): domain Eukaryota; kingdom Metazoa; phylum Chordata; class Mammalia; order Rodentia; family Muridae; genus Psammomys; species Psammomys obesus. The sequence continues at coordinate 2,915,624 of NW_026596034.1, forward strand.
AGCTAAGGATGTTGAGGCTGACCATGAACTGGAGTTGATAGGGTACCAGCACAGTTTTATCTGAGTGGCTACTGTCTGAATTTTCCTTAGTAATGGATAGAGCAGACCGTGTGTGTGTGTGTGTGTGTGTGTGTGTGTGTGTGTGTGTGTGTGAGAGAGAGAGAGAGGGGGGGGTAGGGAGAGAGAGAGGAGAGAGGAAAGAAGGGAGGGAGAGACAGAATTAATTAATTAATGTTAGAGTTTGGACATACACATGCTGTGCCATGGGAAGCAGTGTCACAGCACAACTTTTTAGGTTACAGTCTCTTGTCCATTTTGTCCTTATCACTGCAGCTGTACTATGTATTCCAAGGTAGTTCACCATGAGCCTTGAGGCAGATCTTCTGGATAGATCCAGTAGACATTTGTCAATGCTTTTCTGGCATGTTCTACTTACATTTTCAGTTTATCTGTAGCTGTCAATCTGTAAGGCAAAGAAGGAAACCCAGGGAAATCTCTACACTGTTGTTTTTAGAGTTCTGAAGATGTCTGCCTTCTTCTCTTTTTCTTTTTGAGCCTTATTAAGTTTGTCTTATATGTAATGTCTGTGATTTTTTTGTTCTATGTAATAAGAACAACGGATATCATCCCCATTATTGTCCCATCTACATAGATTTTAAAGTGTCTAACCACTTATTATCCTATAATAAATTGCTTGAGAACAGTTTGTTTCAGTATCTAAAAATGTTGATAAAGCAGTAATAAATAGCTTATTGTAGTGCTTCTGATTTATGATTCATTTGTTCAGTTTTTGATGATGGTAGGAAGAATTCTACGACTAAGCTTGTTGGATTAACTTTTCTTGGAAGAGAAGTGAATAAACATCTATTTACCCCAGACAGCTCTAACAACAGACCAAGGGAACAACTGCATCCATGTTCAACTTGGTGAACCAATGACCTTACTGTCCTTACAGAAGCAAAGTGTAGGGTGCTTAGAGCAACATGAGTGAGCACAGTAGCTGTGTCACCAGAAGATCCCACCCCGGCACGGACAATGACTGCATAGTTGGACTGACTCTTCTCACCCACACTTCAGTTTATTTTCTACACTTTGTACTTGAGCACCTCCACAGACAACACGCAGATGACTAGAACTAGATATACTGGCAGGGAGTCACAAATCAGAAGTGCAGCTGGAATTTCAAATGACAGTGTAATGACCCTTCCCACCCCTCCTTTCCTGAGGGAACAGCAGTACCCACCTTAAACATATCTTGTGGGTAGTCACACAAGATTAAGATATCTCTGGTTAAGATAGTAACTGCCAGGCTGTACCCAGAGGACAGTGTCCTATGGAGAGAGTGCACATTCGGCCAATCATTCTTAAATTTAGCATGCATGCAAACACTTGTTTATTGGGACCTCATCCCTGACAAAAGTGAAAACTGGCATTCCCAACATGCTGCTAGGTGCTGCTGCTTTGGGACCACACTAGAGAAATACTGACTTGGTGACAGCTTGTTGAGTTTCAGTGATATATATGAGCAATATATACAGCTGGGCTGAGTAAAAAAATACTAATGTGCAGTAAGCGAGATAAACTGGGCTGAGAACTTCAGTTACAGCAGAAACAGGCATGATCTAAGCAAGGGTGAAAGTTCACTCTGCTTGCAGCACTTGTGCAGAGCGTTGAATTTGTGATGGAATAAGTCATTCTCAGCACTGTTCTTTGTAGCATCTTAGAGGCCAAAAGATTGGGACACTGAGGGAAATAGCACTCATTTTATTACAGAGAGTATAGGCCAAAATGAGAGATACAGTGATCTGTGAACATAAAGTAATGCCAATTTTATTGGATCCTAGAAAGAACCTATTTGAGTGGCTACCCTAAATTACGTTCTGTAACAAGTATATGACACACAAAATCTTTTTTAAAGTCTCCAAATTGACACCAGAAGAGTCTGTTCCATTGATCTGAGTAATGATGCCCAGCCAGGCAGGGACTGCACAGGTCTCATCCAGAAGCTTGCCACTATGTCCTGAGCTCATGAACAGAAATAAAACTGCTCCATTCAGTGGTAAAAATCCAGGTCAACATGAACCTAGAAGTAGTTTTCATTGGGTGATTAATATAAAAAATAAAATGAAAATAACCTGTGGTGATGGTGTTTTTCCCCAGTGTGGGCTGTTATAAGGTACTTATTATGAAAGAAACCTGTTGTGGTGTGGCAGTAATAATGTCTTCCCTTCTCTCTAGCTCTGTTGGCTTAGCAAAAGCAGCCTTAGAAGCGATTAATGGATTTAACCTCTTTGGAAACCAGGTAAAAGAAAAATCTAGTATTTGCATATTTAAGTAATTTTGCTATCTGTTGTCAAAGTTACTATAATTCCCTTAAAGCAGTGACTGCCTGAAATGTATGTGGCAGTTCATTCTCGGACAGCTTTGCTTGGAAATGATTGGCCCCACTTCAGGTTCAACTTTCATTTGGTGGTGGGACTGTCTTCATAAGTTTGATTTTGGTTGTTGGGTAACTTCTTCATTCTCTGAGTCGATTCTAAGGAGTTTCACATTTTGATGTATCCACATTTTGATATATTCCTTTCATTGTGTACCATACAGTTTCCATGTTAGGTCTCAATGTATGTTTCATGCAGAGAGGGAATTTTTGTAATGTCTATAGGGAGGATGGGAAATTATGGGCCTAGTGAACCTCAGAGCACTCTCTCTCTCTTTCTCTCTCTCTCTCTCATCTCTCTCTCCCTACTCACCTCCTCACTCCATCTTTGGATAAAGTGAAGGTCAGAAAATCACTTTAGATTTTCATGTCATATTTAAGCAATGTTTTGTTTTTTTTTTCCACTTAAAGTCTCTAACAGCTGACAGTAGATTCAGTTGTTGCTGGAAGAGAATGAGTAAGAGAAAGCTCACTATTCTGGACCAAGAACTAGACTAGTTTTCTTCAGGAATGTTTGTAGATTCCTGAATTGGCAAAGCAATGTGAAGTTCCACGTGATTTAACTAACAACTGGTTACTAGTGTTCTTAGTCATAGAGGGACAGTGGGCTCTGCCAAAGCTATAAGAAAAGGAAGTCCAGTAAGGAAGCTAACAAATTGGGGTGGGCTGTAAGCCTTCTAGAACTTCTCAAGAACACTGCCAGGAGTTGTGGATGAACGCAGAGGGCTTAATAGAACAGCAGCTTGAAAAGGTCAAGCTGCCAAGGAGAAAGCTGGGTAGGGCAGAGTGTCTAGTTTGGCTGTGACCCTGGTAGTGGCCGGCTTGGTTTTTGTCATGCTGTTGCTTCCTTTGCAGGGCCTCAGGCTACACCTGCTGTTTAACACCTACTGCCTCATCTCCACACACACACTCCTCACAGCTGCTGCAATGACTGCTGTCCCTGCCTGGTTGCCAGGGCTTTACTTTTCTGGAACATCTGACTTGTCTAACCGGGCATTGGGTCTTAGCTGTAAATATTCTGCCAATATTGTTTCTTAGTGTGTTTTTAAATCTTGTGTGTACCCTAGAATCATTGGAGTGATTAAAAAAGCAGTCATGCTTTTTTAGGCTCCATCTAGGCTCCTTCCTGACCCTGGTGTAAAGGAGACTATAGCCCCCTTAGAGTTTTAATGCTCAAAAATTCTAAACTGCTGCCAAAAACGTAGATTTTTTTTTTAACATAACTACATGCTAAATGTTAGTAAATAGGCAATTTCCTTTAGCCACACAAATAGTAATTTGAATAGATAAAGAAAAAGAAAGGATACTCACAAAAGCCTATTCAGACACACCTAAAACCAACCAACCAAATGACATACCAAAGTGTACATGTAAAAGTAAACAATGAAACAGAAACTATCAGATCAACTAGTATTTCTTCCTGATTAGAACCAATATTATTTCTTACTTGGGGTTGTCTTTTTTAGCAGGCTTCACAGTTGCATGGTAAAAGGAGGAATCCACTATCATAAATTCAGACACATTAATATATGATGCCCTTACTGAGTATGCCTGTGTGGGACTCCTCTCTCTGTAAGAATTCCTTAGTTTAATGCCCTGCACACATCTAGCTATCTCTGATATGCTAGCACTTTCCATGCTGGCTTTCTGGAATCTAGGCTCTGAGGGTAGTGGAAGGCACCTTAATGCTGTGCTAACCTCTGTGGTTGCATGCTATTATGTGTCCTTTTGTAATTCTTCCTGGCTAGATCTTGGTTGGTTTTTGTTTGGTCTGTTGTTTCCCATACATCTTGGCAGGAATACTTTAGCCGCCATGAGGAATGCACCAGGTTTGTCACACTTGTTTATTCTCATGCTGTGCTCACTCAGACAGTGGCTGCACTAATACTTCCTGTAGTCCTTGGACTAGTCACTTATTCTTGGAAAATCTCAGCTTTTGGTTTCTACTATATACTTCTGTTACAGATTCTGTGGCTAACTATGTCCTGTCCATCTCTCCACCCTTAGTGTAGCTCAGCTTCTTCCTGGTTCACCAAACGTACAGCCCTACACTCTTTGGCAGCTCTTGGGGCCTTGCCTCAGGAACACTGGATCACGCTTGCTTCTTTTAGGGGTCTTTATAGATCTCACCTGGGCTTATTTACTTTCTCACAATTGCTTTGTATGTTTCTGCCACTCTTCAACTATTTCTTTCCTAAGAATAGAGTCTATCCAATTCTTTTCCTTGATGGCTTGATGACTGATGTAGCTTCTAATCTGCTATCTCTATAAGAAGTCCCTCTTTCTCTCCAAATGCAGTTAGCCTGGAACCAGCCAGGACCTGCCTTTCTAAAAGTACCTATCAAAGCGATACATGAAAGAGCTCCTAATGGCATCCACAAAGTCAGAAGACACTGTGCAGTTTCTGCCCACTCTCCAGTGGCATACAGCTTGCCCAAGAGACAGTAGCACTAATAACACATGTGCCAGCACTGGTCTCAGCCTGGCGTCACATCACTTTATTGAGACTGTTGGTGTTGGCAGTTTATAAGGGTCACAGATATTACCTTTGGCCTTTGTGACCAACTCAGGAGTATCTGTTCTGGTCATGAAGCTTAAGTGGAGAGGGCAGCCCTTCCACAATACCAAAACTCATGTCCTCATGGTGATGGTCAGGTTCAATCATCTTGTTCATCTATTAGAACAAGCAATGACAGATACTAAGATGGATCGAAAAGTTTGAGCTCTTAGTTGTAAAAAGACTCTAGATAGAGTCAGCATATTATGCAGAGTCGTGGCTTTAGGAAGTGGAATATAAAAATCAATCTAGGGACTATGAAGAGATGACTCAGTGGTTAAGAGCTCTTCCAGAGGTGTCCTGGGTTCTATTCCCAGCACCTACATGGTAGCTCACAACCATCTACAACTGCAGTCTTAAGGGATTTGACATCCTGTTCTGGCTTCTGTGGGTACCAGACATACATGTGCAGCACAGACACACATGTAAGCAAAACACTTATACATATACAATAAATTAAATATCAAATAACCGAAGTTAATAGGTTCTCTCAAGTAATTCCTTTAACACATCCTTTCCTGTTCTTGCCTTTAATTGTGAAAGGCAGGAGACTGACAAATTGCACGGAGGTCAGAAGCTGGAATGACAGATTGCTCATGTTCTGCAAAGTATTCAAAACAGAGCAGAGATCTGCCTTCCTTTGAAATCTGCAGCCCTAAAAGTGCATGTTTGTTGATTTAAAGTAGGTGATAATTCTGTGTGAGCTTTTCTTGATGTTGTTAATGAATTGCTTCTAAATGGAAACTTGCTGTCTGTGTCCTTATGTGGTTCTAGGGTTTTTTTTTTTTATTTGTTTGTTTTATGTTTTTCCCCTCCTGGAAATCTTGGCTATAAGGCCTATAGCATGGTATATATTTTTATACAGATGACAGTATTCTATCCCAGACATTGGAGGCAGTCATTTTATGAGATTATTTTCTCTTAGGCATACATCTTAAAGGGTGGCAGATAAAAACTGGAACCTCAACAAATACTTGATGAGTTTAAGTAAGTTATTTATTTCTGGCCAGAAAACATTAGTTTACTATTTATTTTATCATATAATGGAGAGACTTGTCAAATTTGTCTTATTAGTTATACATTATCCTTTTATATATTTTAAAGGTCCGGTTTCAGACAAGACAGTTCTTGGCCTAGAGGTACATTCTAGCTCCTGTTTTGTGAATTCGCAGGCCCCTAGCCTATTTATTTTCCTGCCATGTTTTCTAACAGTCTGCTTGCTGCTGCTCCCACCAGAGTCTAGGCTCTGGCTTTGCTCTTCGACTCTCCAGCTGACCTGGACTCAGTGCCACACGTAAGGTTCTCAGACATTACCACGCACCTCACATCTGGTCAGCTGTGTTCTGGAGCAGTGTTCAAATTCATTCTTGTTTTTCCTCACAGGAAAGTATGTTGTACTCTTATAGGAATAGATGCTCCAGGCTGCTCTCTGTAGTCAGGAGAAATGTAGGGAGCCCAGGACTCTCTGTTTAGCCTCAGCACAACTATTGAGAGAACGTTACTCATTCCCTGTTATCAAGTCAGTTGCCAGAGTTAAAGATGGTGTTTTGAATGAGCAATCATTCTGTTTTACTAGATAATCTTCATGAAGAATTATTCTAGATAATTATTCAACATAATTCTAGATTGTTACCTAAATTTGTTTAGTTTGATCATGTAATCAAAACAATTTAGGAGATGTTTACAACTCAGATTTACGAATCAAAATTATTTCTTGCTTTATCTCATATCATACTCTAGCTAAACTATTTCTTTATTAAAATGGTTGTAATTTATTAGACATCTTATAAAATCAAAACATGATATATAAGAAAATATAAAATAATATCTAATAATATTAAATTTGTTTCAAGAAATTCAGGAAATATTGAAAGCATACAGTAAAGGGCTAGAGAGGTGGCTCAGTGGTCAAGAGCACTGGCTGCTCTTCCAGAGGACTCAAGTCCAGTTCCCAGCAGCCACATAGAGGCTCACAACTGTCTATAACTCCAGTTCCAGGGCTTCTGGTGCCCTCTTCTGGCCTTCAAGAGCACCAGGTACGCATGTGGTACACAAACATGAATGTAGGAAAAGCATCCATTTTTATGAAAAACAAATAATTAATAAAAATTAAAGTCTTAATAATCTCTTACACAATTGCATTCAGTGACAGAATGTTTTTGAATTGTCTTATCTCACAGAAAGAATGTCACATGGTTTACAGTTCTCTGAAATGTATTTCCTTTTCTGTTTCTAGGGCTGTTCTTGGTCAGTTATATTTGTGGATCTGGACGCTCACAATCGCAACAGGCAGACATTGTGCTCACTGTTACCAAGAGAATCACGCTCTCATGTGAGATGATATTACAGTAAACTGAAATGACTTCTCATTTATAACTTTTTTTTTATGTTGTTTAACCTACTTTTCGAGAAAGCACACTACAGTGTGGAGTTCATGTCGGATGAGAAGACGCTATACTGACGTGTCTTCTTTTGCTTCTGAGGCTCAGTGAGGAAGTAAACAGCTTTAGGCAAAGCTGTCCAGTCCTTTGAGTTTTTTTGTTAGACAACAGAAAAGTAGACAATTCTTTTCTCTCTTGGAGAAATTAGCAAAAGTAGCCTTAAAAAAGGAATCATTGTTTTTATAATCGAGTCTTAGAAGAATTCATTTCGTCTAGGGCCCCCATGGTGGAGCATATCTGAATCTCTTTTCTTTGTTTGATGAACTTCTGTGTATTTGCTGTACCTGGCTGTCCATTTCTTTAGGGGTTGTTTACAGTTTTATCCTTCAAAAACTACCCCAAACAGAATATTTAACTCTTACATGACTAATCCCAGATTGTAATGAACACACAACAAATAAAAAGGCATTATGTGTTTATTTAATGATGTTCTGGCCATTTATTCTACTACTGAAATAGTCTTTGGCAACATCCTGATATAGGTTTTCACATATTTTAGTGAACATAACTTTTGTTTTAGGAAAATATAGAATAGTGTTTTTCTATGAACAAACATGTTTCCATTCAGTAAACAAATTTCTGTAATATCAATTCTAATTGCTTCTGCAGTATAAATGCTAGTGGATTCTAATTTATTCAGTTAGTTGTTGGGACTTTTGGGTTTTTTTCCCTCCTTTTTTACTGTTACAGGCAAATCGCTGCATTAGCTAAGTTGTGACAGTAAGTATTAATTTTTTTTACATTCTGTTCAGTTATAATTTTCAAGTTACATCCTGATATTGAAGCTTAAAAATTCTTTTTATTAATGAATAAAGTGTTACCTGTTTTATCAGTTTTACAAAACACGCATCATAGGAACATCTGTCTTTAGCTCATTTCAGCTGATAAGCTTTTTTACTTTAATTTGAATGAACTTCTTGGGCTGTTTTGGTCATGCACTGCAGACCCTCACAACCTCGTTATCTTAATGACCCAGAACACAGATGCTGCCCTGCTCCCGTGCATCAGCTACCCTGCCTTTGCCCTGGATGATGAAGTTCTATTCAGCCAGACACTTGATAAAGTGATCAGAAAATTAAAGGGAAAATATGGATTTAAGCGTTTCTTGAGAGATGGATACAGAACATCATTGGAAGATCCCAACAGACGCTACTACAAACCAGCTGAAATTAAGGTACCACACACTGTTCTGTGACAGTGGCGCATGCAAGCAGTGGAAAGTGTGGATGGAGGAGACTGACTTCTTGATGTGAGATCCTGCTCCACCTGGCTGTGTGAACATTATATGTCGCTAGAAATACTGTCACCTATGCCATAGCTTTTTCTAGGAATTGAATGCTGTTGTATGTCAATGCTTACAGTTGTGCTTTATACATAGTAACTGATCAATAAGTATTAACTTTTATTACCACATTGGTTACACGATATTTTTTAGCATTTTTTACCAAGCCTATTTCTCTTACATAGTTTTGTTTCTATTTGTCATCTGCTTTTATGTTATCAAGCAGATGATCTCTTTAAAACTAATACTCTGAGCTGGGCATAGTGGTTCATGCATTTAAAGTCAGCACTTAGGAACAGGAGCAGGGGCAGGCAGATCTCTATGAGTTTGAACTCTACATAGCGAATTCTAGGCCAGGTAGGGCTACACAGTGAGACCTTATTACAAAACATAGCAAAACACCATGTCCTCCTTCACCCACTCCTTCACCTACTGAGGAATGCTAGAGAAAGCTACAGACTGAGTAGGTGCCATCCAAAATCCAGTATTCATGTTTTTTTAAATTTTTTCTCATTTATTTATTTTATTCACTTTACATCCTTGTAGCCTCTTTCCTTCTCCTCTCCCAGTCTCACCCTCTCTTTCTCCCTCCTCTTCTCTCTCCTTTTCCTCAGAAAAGGGGAGCTTTCTTTCCCATTCACTCCAGCTCATCAAGTTGCATCAGGACTGAATGTGTCCTCTTCCCCTGTGGCCTGTCAAGGTAGCCCCACTAGGGGAAGTGATCTGAAAGCTAGCAAGTGAGCTCGTGTCTGATACAGTCCCCACTTCCCTTACTAGATTACCCACTTGAAGCCTAAACTACCCATCTTCTACATCTTTGTAGAGGTCCTAGGTCCAGCATCCTCTAACTAGACTTGTCTTCTAGTGAAGGTGAGAACACCAACCTACCTACAAAAACTTCAATCCCAAATTTACCCTGCCTACGAGATGTGCAGGGATAAAGATAGAGCAGAGATTGAGGGAATGCCCAACCAATGCCTGGCCCAACCAAAAACCCATCCTATCAGAGAGTGCCAATCCTTGACACTATGAACAATATTCTGCTAACCTTGCAGACAGGAGCCTGTCAGAGTTGTCCTCTGAGGCTTTATCCAGCAGCGCCTCAAAACAGATGATGAGACTCAGAGTCAAGCATTGGTCAATGTGTAGGGTGTCTTGGGGAATAGTGGGAGGAAAGAGAAAAGGACCTGGAAGTGACAAGAGCTCCACAGGAAAAACAACAGAACCAACTAACCAGAGCCCAGAGGGGCTTGCTAAGACTGAAGTAGTATTCCTGTTGATCGGTCCTTGTCACCATTCTCAGTTCTTATCAGGTCTGCTATGTGATCCTATAGGAATGTCCCTTAAAAACAAACAAACCTTGGACTCAAGTTCTCAGTTCTTTGTCCTCTTTCTGCTGGTAACCTTTTGTTTCTGTGTGGCAGCCTTTACTGAATCTTTCTGTCCATTAACACTTAATCCTCTCTGTCTTCCTCTTTAAAGATGCTGTCTCTCTTTCTTTAGGTATTCCATATGGAGAAATATGTAGATATAGATGCACACACATATATCTCTGTGTATGTACATCCTTTTTTTTAACTTATTTTTTTGGGAATCCCATGGAACAGTTTCTCCTCTGATAGAATATGTGTCTCTGTTCCTCATCTTTCCCACTTTTACCTTGCCTCCATTTTGCTTCTCCTAACTTATTTGTTTCCTTTGGCATAAATACATTAGTGGCCATTACTGAAGATACAAACAAAACCCTCCCTCAACTTTTGTTCCTGTTCACCTCCCATCTTCTGTCTGTAGCCATAATCCTGAAAAACACAGTCAGTATTTTATGTATAGACCTAGTATATCAGTTAGTTTTCATGTCTGGGTTACAGAACTGGAGACAGAAATAATTTATGTAAGGAAAGATTAATTCTGGCTCATAATCCAGGGTCTACAGTCCACCAAGGCAGGGAAGGCATGTCTTGATGTGGAGCCCACAACTCTGGCAGCATGAACTGACAGCACATATCTCATGGGCGTCAAGCTGGAAGCCAAGCACATCTGAGTCATAATTCTCAAAGCCTACCTCTAGCGCCTTGCTCTGTCGGCTGCTAGCCCAGCCTTACCTCAAAAAATCCTTACAAGCTTTCAAAATAGCAGCACTGACTGGGGCTGCCTTGATTGCATCCTACTAGCTCTGGCTGATGGCAGGCAGTTTTGGTGGCTGGTCAGAACGAGGGCTTCTCTCGCCTCACTCTGTTGACTCTCTGTGTCTGTGTGTGTTAACTGGGTTGTCTTTTTTGGAGTATTTTGTTTGCTTTTACCACATACTCCCTTCCATCCCTACTCTCTCTGTGTTAGTCTCCATCTTCTACTTCTGTGTCCCATCCTCATTGTGCTTTTCTCCCTACCATATGTGCTTGATCCCGACTCAGTGTGCCTTTAAGTGCCTTCCCTATGTGTGCAGCTGCTCCCACACATGCTTAACTTAGATGTCCCACAGTCTCCCTGACTCTAGTTCCTATTCCTCTGCCTAGGCCCATATCTGAGTCACTGTAGTTGTCTCCTTGCCACTTAACCACTTTTTTAAAAAATTAAATATTTTGTGCAGGGGTTCTAGGTTATCTCCACGAATAGTCCTTGGTTGGAGTATGAGTCTCTGGGAAGTTCCCTGTGTTCAAATTATCTTGTTCTGTTGCTCTCCTTGTGGAGTTCCCGTCCCCTCCAGCTCTTACTATTTCCCACTTCTTACATAAAATTCCATTCACTCTGCCCATCAGTTGGCCATCAGGCTCAGCATCTGCTTTGACAGTCTATACTGCAGAAGCTTTCAGAGGCCCTCTGTGGCAGGTTTCAAGGTTGTTTCCTGTTTTTCTTCTGGCTTTCAGAGGCCCTCTGTAGCAGGTTCCGAGGTTGTTTCCTATTTTCTTTTTCTTCTGATGTCCATCCTCTTTGCCTTTCAGGATGGGGATTGAGCGTTTTAGTTAGGGTCCTCTCTTTTGCTTAGTTTGTTTAGATGTACAGATTTTAGTGGGTTTATTCTATGTTGTATGTTTATATGAGTGAGTATATACCATGCCTGTCTTTTTGCTTCTGGGACAACTCACTCAGGATGATCCTTTCCAGGTCCACCATTTACCTGCAAATTTCATGATTTCCTTATTTTTCATTGCTAATTAATACTCCATTGTATAGATGTACCACAGTTTCTGTAATGGGAAGAGGGACTGCCTCTGACATAATCTGATTGGCCTGCTCGTTGATCACCTCCCCCTGAGGGGGGAGCAGCCTTACCAGGCCACAGTAGAGGACAATGCAGCCACTTTTGATGAGAACTGATAGACTAAGATCAGAAAGGAGAGGAGAACCTCCCCTATCAGTGGACTTGGGGAGTGGCATGCATGCAGAAAGGGGAGGGAGGGTGGGATCGGGAGGGGAGGAGGGAGGGGCTTATGGGGGGATACAAAATGAATAAAATGTAATTAATAAAATTTAAAAAAAGAAAAAAATTTAAATGAAAAAGAAATAAATCAAAAAAGAAAGAAAATTGTAAAAAGAATAAAGAAGGAAGAGTAGGTGGATACTACTTTCCTGTTAAGAAATATGTAGTAAGACACTGTTGGAAGCAAGTTTATGTATGTTTTCCAAAACTATAATTTAAAAGGGAATTATATGCAAAAGACAAGCTGCCATGCTGTAAGAATAATGAAACTGAAAAAAATTCTTTTAACAAAATTATTTTTAAAATTGTACAACTCAAATTCTATTGTAAAAACTAAATGTGTGCTATTATAATTAGTCGCAAAAATAAAGCCACTTTTAATTATTTTTAACATTAAAAAATTAAATATTTTATTAGTTTGTGAGAGAGAGAGAACACTTATCCTAGTGCCCACTATATGCACAAATCAATAAATAGACACAGTATAATACACACTGTCCATACGTAGCACATCATAACATAGATTAATAAACATCTGATAAGCGGGTGTGGTGGGGCATGCCTGTAATCTCAGTACTTGGGAGGCAGAGGAAGGCAGATCTCTGTGCATTCAAGGCCAGCCTGGTCTACAGAGTAAGTTCTAGCACAGCCAGGGCTATGCAGAGAAACTCTGTCTGGAAAAAAA